>NW_020173714.1:681411-790604 GCF_003031525.2 Neophocaena asiaeorientalis asiaeorientalis | reverse complement strand
AAAAAAAAAAAAAAAAAAAAAAAAAAAAAAAATGGTTAAATAAATCAGGCAAGCAAGGATGGAAATGTGGCTTAGGGTGGTAACAGGAAACATGGAACGGCATGATGAAATTTAAGAAATATTTATTGGGAGAAAATATCAGTGGGGGTATTAATTAATGCTCCATGCCCGGGTTTTTTGTTTTATTTCTTTTGCAACTTTTACATGTGGCAAAAAGGACAGAGTTCCAGTACATCTTCTCCTCCTTTAAGATCTCATACGGTCTAGCATATTTTGCATTAGCTCTGTGTTTCCCAAAGAGAGATACACAAATTAATTTTAAGTGGTACAGAGAGGACAATTTTAAAATGTGCCGATTCATTTTTGTCTGAATGGAGAGGACAACTAACACATTAAAACCTGTGATTGTAAAGATAATACTGCTTAACTCAAGGCAGAAATCATCTACCGTACTTAGATTGGATCAGTGGCAGATGTGTGTTTGGATGGTGCTGGCATACAGCACAAAATAAGAAGGTAACACCTGAATGAGTGAAGCTGCCTCAGCTCACACTTTCCAGAAGCACTGAGTGGTGCCCAGATTGAGCCAACGCCAAACAGGCTTTGTGTTCAGTACTCTCAATATCTAGAACACTGAGTTCCTGCCTCGTGGACACCCCAGGCACGCCAGTGGAGGTGGGGAGCAACACGGTTCAGAAAGAGAGTTTAGAAGGGAAATACAGGATGTATCTGGGAATCTGAACAAACTCCCAGCTATCCTTCAAGCCCTCACTCACAGCTTACTGCAAAAGGCTTCCTTGATCTGCTGAGTAACTGGTAACTCCGTACTAGTTAGTATAAACTGAGGGATAAAAACAAGGGAAAACTTAATATTAGAATTCAGGAAGAACACTATACTCTTTTCTATCTTACCAGTTAAGGATATGGGTTGTGGATCACCTATGTGTGATTTGGTGCATATGCTATTTATTTAATCTTAAAATCATTTACTTCTCTCTATGGCAATTATTCAGATGGAAAAATATGACGTCAAATAATGGAACTCTGAGAGGTAAATATCTGGTATATACCAATTCATCAGTGGAAGCTGCAGCTATTATTATTTCATTATGGGCACCAGGACTCTTTCCCTCCTCCCAAATGGATCTGAACTCCTGACTGCATCCCACTCATCTTTGTATCCTTGGCAGTGAGCACACGACTTAGCGTATTGTTGGTATTCAAGACATGCTTGTAGAATGACCGGATGATCACAAGCACTAAAATCACCAGAGAATTTAAGTCTGCTTGTCACCTGAAGCTTTTCAAGGATAAAAATGTGAGCTTCAGCTTCTCGGGCAATAATTGCAACCTCGAGACATGACTCCTAAGTTAGATCCCATTCCAAGTCCAAAGTAAGCAGTCCAGACAGAAAACTGCTGAAAGGATTGTCTGCAGGAAATATTTTTAATTTGTTAACACTAATATCAACTAACCAGTCATGTTTTGCATTAAAACCCACAGCCACAGGGAATGCCACCCTTACATCAGAGGGGAGGAGATGATGACGTATGGATTGAGCATTAGATGACATTGTTGATGAAAATTCACCAACACCCTGCAGGCTAACCCTGGAAGAGTCAGAAGTGGAGCAGTTGCAGTCTACATGCTTTAAACAAACACAATAAATGTCAAAGTAGGATACAGCTATCCTGTTTTGAATGCATCAATAAGCTTTAAGATACTTATGTATGTACATAACTAGAAAAATACAGTCGTCATATTATTTCAGATGAATCATGCTACACATTTTTATTAAATTTCCATTAGGCCCAAATACAGCTTTATGTAGACAAATTCTGAATGGAGGGATTTAGAAGTGATGAATGGCGGTGGTATATAATTGAAAATATGTATCGAGAACTGTTCCTGCAGCATGAAGAATGGAAATATACATTTAAATGTCCTCACCTCTTTCCCCATCCTGACCACGAACTCATACTTGTATACCTTTGATGGGAGAGGAAGGAAGTAACCTCATAATTTTCCTTCTACATTTTTTTCCTGTGAGTTCCTTATCCATTTTTCTCTTTGGTTCTATTATTAATATTTGTTGAGCATCTAGAATACATCAGACATTTTACTATGAACTAAAGACACATAAATAAATGAGACACGTGTGCTCCTCTAATGGACTATATTTTCCTTGAGAAAAAAAATGCATGCAGTATAGCATCATAGATATATTTTTAGTCTGTATAGGAGACAGTGGAGAAAACGGATCATGTTCTTTAGAGGAGGCGGGTGTCTATGACAGATTCACATAGTCATGATACGTGAAAGCTGGATCTTAGGAGGATGAGACAGTAGGTGTTGTGAAGATTCATAGCACAAGATCTGGAATCAGACTTCCTGAGTTCAAATCCTAGACCCACCACATACTATGCGCATCCTTCAGAAATCTACATAACCTCTTAGTGACTCAGTGTCTTTATCTCTAAAATGGGGGTAATAGTAAGAATCATCCATAGGTATAAGAATTAAATAAGCTAAATATATATATAAAGGTCTTAAAACGGTGCCCATTACACTGTAAATACTTAAAGTATGTTTAAATATTTACACACTTTTTACGTATTTACATAGATGTTTAAGTATTTAAATACTTAAGTATTTACATACATGCTCTCACTTTTTATGTTTCCCTTGAAAGAGAAGAAAATGTCATTTCAGAAATAATGAATAATGAGAATCACAGAGTTACGAGGCATTCAGGTAAACAGATACAGAGTGCTAGAAATGAAAATAATAACAGTCAACATGTATCGAACATTTAACACTGTCAAATACTATGCTGTATTACTGCTGCTTAATTTAATCCTCGCATCGAAGGCTAGTAGATAAAGATGGCCAAAATATCACTGGCTTTCTAACAAGATGGAGAAACACTTGATTTGTCACAATCCCTTCAGGGAGATTATGTATGTGGCTGGAAAGAGTAATATGAGAAGTTACTTGAAGTGGGAACCTGACCTCCCTCCCAAAGAGGCATGTTAAAAATGGATTATCACTCTACCCCGTATCTAAGGGAGCTAGGTCTAGTTCATCAGAAGGCTTTTGTCTTCCTGAGTGGGATATGAGTATGGAGATCCAGAGTTTAATTGCTCAGAGCAGAAGAGACAAATCTGAGGACTGCCACCAGGGGTCCTACTTTTCTAAGCATTTGCAATGTCCTGCTCTGGCTCTAAATAAATATTGAATTAAAAATTCATTTAAGGAACACATTAAGTCAGACAGAGAAAGACAAATGTCATATGGTATTGCTCATATGTAGAATCTAAAAAATGGTACAAATGAACCTATTTACAAAACAAATAGACTCACAGATGTAGAAAACAAGCTTATGGTTATCAAGGTGGGGATAAATTGGGAGATTGGAATTGACATATACACACTACTATATATAACATAGGTAACTAATAAGAACCTACTGTATAGCACAAGAAACTCTACTCAGTACTCTGTAATGAACTATATGGGAACAGAATCTAAAAAAGAGTGGAAATATGTATATGTATAACTGATTCACTTTGCTGTACAGCACAAACACAACATTGTAAATCAACTGTACTCCAATAAAAATTTAATTAAAAAAAGAACACCTTACGAACTTCAG
The DNA here is from genome assembly GCF_003031525.2 of Neophocaena asiaeorientalis asiaeorientalis. Classification (NCBI taxonomy): domain Eukaryota; kingdom Metazoa; phylum Chordata; class Mammalia; order Artiodactyla; family Phocoenidae; genus Neophocaena; species Neophocaena asiaeorientalis. The sequence goes on along the minus strand of NW_020173714.1, from coordinate 786,949 downwards.
GGTTGTCTAATTCCATAGCCCTTATTCTTAACTGCTAGACAATATTCTTTTTATTACATTATTGTATTATCTTGAAGCGGTTTTAAAATTTGGATGCAAACCGAAACCACGAATCTCTGGGGGATTTTGTAAAATACCAATGCCCAGGTACCATTTCCTTAAATTCTGAATTCATAGATTGAGGCGGGACTCAGGAATTGGTATTTTTTATAGCCTCTCAGGTAATTTTAATGTTTACTTGGATTGAAAACCACTGTTATGCCGCTCCTGTGTGGAACATAGCTTTTCCAAGCGTAATTAGTGGGTGATTTCCCACTAATGCAATCGGATTTTTTAACCAGCATACGTACACACATGAAACTTTAAAACATGGTTCTGGGCTTATAGTCCTCAAAGACTGGGAGATGAAGAACAGGAAGAGGCCGTTTATGATGACATGTTTTGTGCCATGGAAAGGAGCTTGGATTTGATCTTGAAGACAGAAGGAAACAACTAAAGGACACTAGGGAATGCTCAGATGCGTGTTTTAGAAAGAATCAAACTGATCAATTTGAGATACAGTTCGATTGAGAGATGATGTGTCTTACAGTGGACACCAGTGACCAAAGAAACAATCTTTCTTTTTACTATCTGTTACTTCCATATCCCCCACCCCATACACACACCTTTTCTCAGACCCTGAAAAAGTGGCATAAGCCAGAGGTGAAAGTGAACAGCAGACAAATGATAGTCAAATTTTTCAGAGTGAAAAAATTACAGCATTTCAGTGTGAAGAGGTGCCCATGGTGTCATCTATTTTCAAATCTTTGCTAATGATAGAGCTTTATTTACAATGTCTGTAAAGGGACCTAGATATCTTCACCCAACTAATCAAGCTTTAGGTATAACCTGCAATTCCTAGGAGGTGAACTGCTCCCCCCCGCTAAAGAGAAAACCTTCTCTGGGCATTATCTGAACCCAGGAGTCCTGAGTCAGAGGCTGAACATCTAATTGTGTTTCCTTCTTTTATCAAGGGCACACCAGTTCCTAATTGCTTTCTTTATTTCTATTTATATTTTTAGCCTGGAGAAGCGCTAGGAGGATTAATTATAGCAGTTAATGTTTCCATTTCAAAGGAGATGGTACTCTATAAGTACTAAATATTATTAAATTTAATGGAATTAAATTCCTTTAAAATAGACTAATGGCACAATTCAGTATTTCATTGGTGTCCTGGAAAATAACAACACCTCATGTTGAGTCATCGAGATAAAGTAATGGAGATTTTTTTTAAATTCCCCAAATCATATATAAAATGATTTCATTCAGTATATATTTCACCACTTCCTAATGAAGCCCAGATCTATGTAATACATCAGTGGCTGTAGACAAGTTGATAAGGAGCGAATTAATTACTCAGTTATCCCAAACGACACTTATTTTACAATATACATGATTTCCATGTTCTTACCAGTCATTTGGAACTGCAATAGTTCATTCAGGGAGAAGAATACCATAAAATTGGAAGTAACCATTCCTTGCAGTTAGATATTAATGAGGAGCCCTGCCCCACTCCCACTCCTGCTGGCATGTCTCTCTGACTGAAGGAGATATATATGCCTGTTTTCTTTTTTCCTCTGCATAATACAGAATCAGAGGCCTGTTATTTGGCCACATCTCTGCAATATGCAAATATACCTCCTAAATGTTAGTGTTAGTAAATCATTCGTACCAGGAGTAATGTTAAAATGTAAGGTAATAGCAAACAGTTAAGCTGGGAACAGAAACATGACACACACCCATCTGGTAACCTCTTTGAAATTCACAGGTAAGCAAAATCACTCAAATGTCCAAAGATCATTATCTCCATGGGGTTTTCCTTCCCAATGGGTTTTTGTAGAAAAGAGGCAGTACTGAATTGAGGTTAACATGCAGTAGACTGCTTGTGTTTTCAGCTCTAATAAAATCTGTATACTGCATGACCTTCAGCAATTTGCTCCTCTGAAATCGAGATGAGGCTAGTTCAGATCTCCTAGCATTGTTTGTGAAGACTGAATGAGATAATACATGTAAAATATTTAGCATTGTGCCAGCTATTTAGTAAGCATTTAATAAATAACAGTCATTATACTACTACATGCAGTGTGCTGTATAAACATTTCTTTCTGTCACTCAGAAAGAAGAAAGCCAAGAAGATGAAGAACTCAACAAAGACCTCACATAGGATGAGGCACTAATCCCTTCTTCAGATTCTGAGTTTCTCAATCCCTGGAGGTGATGCTATTTGTCAAATACTGAACACTCTTTAGAACTGTGCTTCAATGCGATGTTGGTACTGAAGCCAGAAAATTGAAGAGGTATGAAAAGATGCTTCCACTTATCATAACAATTCAACTTGTTCCCAATAAGAATTAAGGCACAGGGTTTCCCTGGTGGTGCAGTGGTTGGGAATCCGCCTGCCAATGCAGGGGACACGGGTTAGAGCCCTGGTCCGGGAGGATCCCACATGCCATGGAACAACTAAGCACATGCACCACAGCTACTGAGCCTGCACTCTAGAGCCCGCAAGCCACAACTATTGAAGCCCACATGCCTAGAGCCTGTGCTCCTCAACAAGAGAAGCCACTGCAACGAGAAGCCCACGCACCACATCGAAGAGTAGCCCCTGTTCACCGCAACGAGAGAAAGCCCACACGCAGCAACAAAGACCCAATGCAGCCAAAAATAAATAAATAAAATAAAATAAAATAAAGAATTAAGGCACAGATTTCAATTCAGGGAATACCTGCAAACAAAATATGGCTTTCCTATCTAAAGGAGAAAAAGCGTTTGGGGAAAAGTTTATTACCACCTAATCTTTCTGATTAGGTGATCTATTATGGTATAGATTTGTAGAAACAATTCTAAATTCAAATAAACTATATTTGGAGATGGGGAATCATTATTTTTCCTCCTTTGCAGATTTTATTCTGACAGCTAAGTTTAATTTGTGCCATCATTGGGAAAATTTTCATCAGGTAACTTTTACTCTGATGTTTGAAGAATACAGCTACTTATTTCATAACATGACATAATTTATTAGCATTCCAGTTAAAAACATAATTTACCTATAACCTTCAAGTTTATTATTTATATTATACTTTCCTAGTAGCTAATAAATCATTGGTAATTGACTTTAATACCAAAAAGCTAAATACTAAGCCCTTCCATAATGTGAAAATGATGGGCTATGCAAACAGATCTGCCTCTCCTGCTACTTATAAAGTTAGAGAAAAAGGTTTAGCAATTTGGAGAAAGATGTGAAATAACATTGTAAGTAACTGTAACTAACTGAATATCTGTCATTTTCAGGAACATAAGTGTCACGTTGCATAAATAAGAAGCTGAGACTCCAAGAGTTTAAGAAACTTGTGCAAGAGAACACTGACTTTAAATGATGGGACAGGGATTCAAACCTGAAATGTCTGGCTCATAAAACATCCTCCTCCTCCCAACACTTCTCTTGCAACCCCCATAAAAGAGGTGAATTCCCTTGCTTAGCATAGCTCTTTATTTATTCACCAATTTTACCACATCACAAATAAGAAACATCAAAGAGATACTAAAAGTCAGTCCTTGAGTTATATTTCTTGGATAGTTCATAGATTTGTTACAAAAATGAAGAACATATTAAAAATAATAAATCTACCCTTTATCTCCTTTTCCATCTTTCTTACATCAAATGGTGAACATCAACATAAATGAGTCACCACAGGATCGGATCTTACTGTGCTCCTTGCCCCATCTAATATTTATTTGCACATTAAAGACCTCATTACTAGCCTAAATTGGTTTCTGAATATGTGTGCTCTTCACCAGGGCCAGAGTTTCCAGCCTTGTTGGGGAGAGCTATGCTAATGGGTTGTTTTATCTTCCAAAAAAAAAAAGGCCCAGAACAGAGGCTGTTGGAATCCCTAATGTCTCTCTGGGTCTGATGTAACCACGGCTGATTCAACAGCAACTTCTTGGCAAGAAGATGCCATATAGAACACCCCAAGTGATGCCCTCTTCCCTGTCTTTTATATCTTTCAAGAATTACAAAGTTAAGTTTTTAGGAGTCTCAGATCTTAAGGACAAGAGAAACACATGCATAATAATAATAATAAAAATGGTAATAATGATAAACTAATAGTGAGAAAATGTTGGCAAATCAGGGAGTCACAAGCGAGCATATTCATCTTGTACCGTTTGAAAGGCCCATAGAACTCCATCAGGTTAGACTTGACAGAGAAAAATACACAGTAATTTTACAGTAATGCAACACTGTTTTCAAAGAGTTATAACATAATCCATAAGAAAAATAAGCAATTGAGGCCGATTGCATTTATCTTTGGTTCTCATCATTCATGAGCAGCCTTAAAAGACAGTCTTGGTTGTATGGTGAAATTTCCAGAGAAATGTGGCCAATATCTTTGATTATTTTCTTTTTCCTTTTTGGGAAGTTAAGATTTCTTCAAAGCACTCTTCAAAGAGCTACTGCTTTGACTCCAAATGATTTTTATTAAAATAAAGGTAACAGCAAGTAAAACAAAGAGTCATATTCTCCTTGAAACACTTTCTTTTTCTTGATGTCCAAAACATTTCACTTTCCAGGCTTATAATCTTCCTCTCCTCCACAGATGCACCCTCCTCTACCAGAACTCAGAAGGCTTGGAGTTCCCTCCTGAAGTCCTGCCCTCAATCTTCTCTCTCTATTTACACACTCTACTTAGGGGAGCTCATCCTATCTTCCACATTTATTTCAATGGCAATAGCCTCAAAATGTGCATGTTCTGTGAAAGACCTGCCTCTAGACCCCAGACTCATATGCCCAACATTGTGCTTGACAGTTCCACATACATACTCCAAAGAAATCTCAGTGTCACCATGACCCAAGCAGAACGCTCAATCCCTTGAACTCTCCTTTACCCACAACCCGCTCCTCATTTCAGGAAGTAGCAACACCATCTACCCAATTGTTCAAAGCAAAAACCTAGAAGTCCTCCTGGTCCCCTCTCTTCTCTAAGTCCTACATCCAAATGAAGTGTTGCCACATCCTCTAAACAATATCCCTAAACTGTCCTGTTTCCTCATCTCTGCTGTTACCCACATCCTCAGACCAGTGAAATATCATCCCTTGATTGGCCCACATAAGGGTCACTCACCTAAATGGTCTCCCCTCTTCCACTTGTATCTCCCTAAAACCCTATCTACATACCATTGCCTGAGTGATTATTTTGAATATATATATATTTCAAAATATGTATATAAAACATGTTGTTGTCCCTAGTTTAAAACTCTTCAATACTCACCCAACACATTTAGAACACATTTAGAAAATAAGCTAAACACCTTATCTCAATCCATGAGAACCTATTAACTGACCTTGATCTTACACTCCAACTTGACCTCATAATACTGTACTCCTAGCTCACCACTCCTCAGCCACCCTACATTACTTTCTGAACCCTACAAGTTCATCTTGTTCCCTGCTAAAGGCATTTGCACTAATTCCTCTTTTCTATCCATGGATGGATACTCCTTGTCATTCACATCTTAGCTTTAAAAAAATCGCTAATTCAGAAAAGATTTTCCAGACAAACCAAACTAGTTACCCAGTCATTCTACATTACGTGACTCTGTTTCATCTTATTTTCTTACTCTCCAATCTCAAATAGTAGAACGTGAGCTTCATGAGAGTAGACGATTTACCTATCTAGCTAGTTTGTACGTTGGTGGCTGGGAGAGTGTCTCACCAATATAAAGTGCTGTGTAATAGACTGCTGAATAAAAGAACAAATGAATGGAGACAAACACGGTGGTAGTAAAATGGATTTCCATCGTCTAGACTGTAGACACTTGAGAGAGATAAAATTTGGAGGATGCCTACTGTCCTCTAGATTAGCTTGGGATTCAGAATAGCTGTTTGCAGCTCAGTTTCATGCCAAGATGGTACTGAGCTTTTGACAGAGTGGCCATTCTACTCTTAGTCAAAACCTAGCTGCATACATTGACCAAATAATCCCTCACTACATCTGGGTGAGAACTGGATTTATTCAGATATATAAGACACTCAACAAAAGTGTGTTGAATGACTATTTATTCTATTTTCTATGTACTGTTTATTTGAAAAGTATAAATATACTTGAGACATAACCCCTTTTCTCAGATCTCATAATTTAATGGGAGTAGTAAACCAATAAATAGAAAGTGAAATTATATTATGGAGCCCAGAGGCTGACCACAGAAGATTTCTTTTGTATAAGTGAATGCCTCATCTCATTCTCGAAGCAACATAGGGTTAAGTGAGAACAAAGAAAAATGGAATCAGGGTTAGTGTCAACCAAAGAAGAGACGTAAGTTACCAAAGCCTGTGGAAGAAAAATCTAAATAGAGAGAGGTAGACACAGGACTTACACAGCATAGCATAATGGTAAAGAGTAGATGCTCTAAGATCAGGCGGAACTGGATTTGCATTCCCGGTTTACCCTATACATATATATGTATATACGTGAGCCTCTTTGGGGAAGTTACTTATTTTCTCCTTCTATAGATGAGAACAATGAAGGCTTTGAGAACACTGCTCATTCCCTCAGAGGAGCGTTGTGAGGTTGGAATGAGACAATAATAAGTGTAAAGCATGTAATGCCACATACCCTAGCACTTGAGTGGCCGGTAAGTGTTTGCAACACTCAACTGAAAGGCATAGAGCGACAAGAAATGAGTTGAATGTTGATTAGCATAGAATCTATAATTCTTGCTAGCTTTGGACTAAGATACTTGTAACACAAAAATAAACCTCTACTCTAAGAGTTCTCAGTCATTTCTTCCTAAACACTGCTGGAGGAGGTACCACTGTCCATTTGATACTCAGTATAGCAGTTTGAATACTGCCTTATTGGCTGTGTCACCTTTTCCAAATTATTTAAGTTTTCACTCCTCCTTTTAAAACAGGAATAACGTTGGTGTCTGATTTACTAAGTTTGTTCTGAAGACTTAATGAATCAGATGTATGTAAAGCACGTATAGTTTAAAAGATATTGATATCTACATATTCACAATCAATAAAAGCAATGTTCCAGGTATGGTTCTGATTTCCTCATATCCTAGACAAGGCTTCTCCAATTTAAAGAGTCTGTCAATAATACAAAAACAGAAATAAAAGTAAAATGTTTATATATATATACACATATATATATACACACACACACACACATAATTAAAGTCCTACCAATGTTAAAAGAAAGACAAAAGAAAACATGGTCCAAAACCTAAGAAAACAGGTTCAAAGAAAAGCAAGCTTATCAGATTTACTGCAGTGGAGGACTAGATACTGTGATCCATTAGGAAGAAAATCTGGCTTTTGAGTTTCACAACCTGGGTCTGAACTGAGGTTTCATTCCTAGGAGCTATGTGATACTAGCACATGCTTAAGCTCTCTGAGCCTCCTTTAAACGTTTTTTTAAAGAAGACATGAAAATACCCACTGTTCAAGATGGTTGTGAAGATTAACTACAATAGTACATGAGAAATGTGCTCTATCTTTTTAACAGAATGTGCATCTAGATGGTCACAAAGCCTGTTTCTCCATTAGAATTTCTATCCCTGCCCAGAGAGGGGTGGTAGGTGGCACGATGCTCACACCTCAATCAGTCCTGCCAAAAAGTCAATTTCATTTTGAACCTAGATGCATGATAAAAAAAAAACAGGGATTCAAGTTTATCCATGCGGATATGTCACCACTCTTACCCCTAAAGCTCACCTAAACTCATAAGTGATGTGAATCTCTGGGAGCATCCTTACTCAAAGGTCAGCTGTGAAGGCTAAGTTTATTTAAGAGTTAAGAGCAGAAACCTGAAGAGGAATAATACCTTCTGTAGGAATTCCAAGCTCAGGGAGTCATCGGCAAAGGCTGAGAGATTAGCTTCAAGGAAAATAGCTATTCCAAGACACTGAGGAGAAATTAGAAACAACCAGCTGGTGTGAATCAAGAGAAATATGTTGCGAAAAGGTGGTGGAGCCAGCTGCTTACAGAGAACTAGACTTTCTAACAGCTTTCTCAGGCATGGTGATTTTTTATGTGTGTGTGTATGCGTGTGTGGGGGGGAGGTGTTTCATTATTTCCTATTTTTTTTTAAATCCTTTGGATCCAAACTGTACAATGAATTGCTGTAAAATGTGAAAAGAAACGTGGCTGAATCAAAGGATGTTTTGTGATTTCCCTTCATTTTGATAAATCACAGGCAGAATGGATTTTAACATCTTCAAAATCAGAATACCTGTTAAAGGACTCTGAAAGAATTTGAGTCCACGGCCCTACTTTAAAGCTTCTACCACCCACTGTGAATCCCTAAGATCCCACGTGTACACACACACAAACACACAAACACACACACACACACACACACACACACACAGAATCTGAATCATCCTCGTGCACTAAGACCTGCTCCAATGTTGTGGAGATTACAAGGCTTTCTAGCTAGTGGTACTTTTGCTTCTTAAGATTTATCCAAAAAATGAACAGCTGCATAAAACGTCTGAACAAGACTGGAAACTCTTCTTTTTCTTTTTTTTTTAACATCTTTATTGCAGTATAATTGCTTTACAATGGTGTTTTAGTTTCTGCTCTTTAACAAAGTGAATTAGCTATACGTATACATATATCCCCATATCCCCTCCCTCTTGTGTCTCCCTCCCACCCTCCTTATCCCACCCAGCTAGGTGGACACAAAGAACCTAGTTAATCTCCCAGTGCTATGCAGCTGCTTCCCACTAGCTATTTATTTTACATTTGATAGTGTATACATGTCCATGCCACTCTCTCCCTTCGTCCCAGCTTCCCCTTCCCCCTCCCTGGGTCCTCAAGTCCATTTTCTAGGTCTGCGTCCCTATTCCTGTCCTGCCCCTAGGTTCTTCAGAACTTTTGTGTTGTTTTTAGATTCCATATATATGTGTTAGCATATGGTATTTTTCTCTTTCTGAATTACTTCATTCTGTATGACAATCTCTAGGTCCATCCACCTCACTACAAATAACTTGATTTCGTTTCTTTTTAAGGCTGAGTAATATTCCTTTGTATATACGTGACACATCTTCTTTATCCATTCATCTGTCGATGGACATTTACGTTGCTTCCATGTCCTGGATAATGTAAATAGAGCTGCAATGAACACTGTGATACATGACTCTTTTTGAATTATGGTTTTCTCAGTGTATATGCCCAGTAGTGGGATTGCTAGGTCGTATGGTAGTTCTATTTTTAGTTTTTTAAGGAACCTCCAAACAGTTCTCCATAGTGGCTGTTATCAATTTACATATCCACCAACAGTGCAAGAGGGTTCCCTCTTCTCCACACCCTCTCCAGCATTTATGGTTTGTAGATTTTTTGATGATGGCCATTCTGACCGGTGTGAGGTGATACCTCATTGTAGTTTTGAGTTGCATTTCTCTAATGATTAGTGATACTGAGCATCCTTTCATGTGTTTGCTGGCAATCTGTATATCTTCTTTGGAGAAATGCTATTTAGGTTTTCTCCCCATCTTTGGATTGGGTTGTTTGTTTTTTTGATATTTAACTGCATGAGCTGCTTGTGTATTTTGGAGATTAATCCTTTGTCAGTTACTTCGTTTGCAAATATTTTCTCCCATTCTGAGGGTTGTCTTTTCATCTCATTTATGGTTTCCTTTGCTGTGCAAAAGCTTTGAAGTTTCATTAGGTCCCATTTGTTTATTTTTGCTTTTATTTCCATTTCTCTAGGAGGTGGGTCAAAAAGGATCTTACTGTGATTTATGACATAGAGTGTTCTACCTATGTTTTTCTGTAAGAGTTTAATAGTGTCTGCCCTTACACTTAGGTCTTTAATCCATTTTGAGTTTACTTTTGTGTATGGTGTTAGGGAGTGCTCTAATTTCATTCTTTTACATGTAACTGTCCAGTTTTCCCATCACCACTTACTGAAGAGCCTGTCTTTTCTCCAATGCATATTCTTGCCTCCTGTATCAAAGATAAGGTAGCCATATGTGCGTGGGTTTATCTCTGGGCTTTCTATCCTGTTCCATTGAACTAGATTTCTGTTTTTGTGCCAGTACCAAACTATCTTGATTACTGTAGCTTTGTAGTATAGTCTGAAGTCAGGGGCCTGATTCCTCCAGCTCCATTTTTCTTTCTCAACATTGTTTTGGCTATTCAGGGTCTTTTCTATTTCCATACATATTGTGAAATTTTTTGTTCTACTTCTGTGAAAAACGCAAGTGGTAGTTTGATAGGGATTGCATTGAACCTGTAGATTGCTTGTACTACAGTCATTTTCACAATGTTGATTCTTCCAATGCAAAAACATGGTATATCTCTCCATCTCTTTGTATCAACTTTAATTTCCTTCATCAGTGTCTTACAGTTTTCTGCATACAGGTCTTTTTTTTCCTTAGGTAGGTTTATTCCTAGGTATTTTATTCTTTTTGTTGCAATGGTAAGTGGGAGTGTTTCCTTAATTTCTCTTTCAGATTTTTCATCATTAGTGTATAGAAATGCAAGTGATTTCTGTGCATTCATTTTGTATCCTGTTACTTTACCGAATTCATTGATTGGCTCTCGTAGTTTTCTGGTAGCATCTTTAGGATTCTCTATGTATAGTATCATGTCATCTGCAAACAGTGACAGTTTTACTTTTTCTTTTCCGATTTGGATTCCTTTTATTTCCTTTTCTTCTCTGATTACTGTGACTAAAACTTCCAAAACTATGTTGAAAAATAATACAGGTGAGAGTGGGCAACCTTGTCTTGTTCCTGATCTTAGTGGAAATGCTTTCAGTTTCTCATGTTGCCTGTGAGTTTGTCATATATGGCCTTTATTATGTTGAGGTAAGTTCCCTCTATGCCTACTTCCTGGAGGGATTTTATCATAAATGGGTGTTGAATTTTTGTCGAAAGATTTTTCTGCACCTATTGAGATGATCATATGGTTTTTCTCCTTCAATTTGTTAATATGGTGTAACACATTGATTGATTTGCGTATTTTGAAGAATCCTTGCATTCTTGGGATAAACGCCACTTGATCATGGTGTATGATCCTTTTAATGTGCTGTTGGATTCTGTTTGCTACTATTTTGTTGAGGATTTTTGCATCTATGTTCATCAGTGATATTGGCCTGTAGTTTTCTTTTTTTGTGACGTCTTTGTCTGGCTTTGGTATCAGGGTGATGGTGGCCTTGTAGAAAGAGTTTGGGAGTGTTCCTCTCTCTGCTATGTTTTCGAAGAGTTTGAGAAGTATAGGTGTTAGCTCTTCTCTAAATGTTTGATAGAATTCTCCTGTGAAGCCATCTGGTCCTGGACTTTTGTTTGTTGGAAGATTTTTAATCACAGCTTCAATTTCAGTGCTTGTGATTGGTCTGTTTATATTTTCTATTTCTTCCTGGTTCAGTCTCAGAAGGTTGTGCTTTTCTAAGAATTTGTCCATTTCTTCCAGGTTGTCCATTTTATTGGCATGTAGTTGCTTGTAGTAATCTCTCATGATCTTTTGTATTTCTGCAATGTCAGTTTTTACTCCGCCTTTTTCATTTCTAGTTCCGTTGATTTGAGTCTTCTCCCTTTTTTTCTCTATGAGTCTGGCTAATAGTTTATGAATTTTGTTTATGTTCTCAAAGAACCAGATCTTTGCTATCATTTCTTTTTCATTTATTTCTGATATGATCTTTATGATTTCTTTCCTTCTGCTAACTTTGGGGTTTTTTTGTTCTTTCTCTAATTGTTTTAGGTGTAAGGTGTTGTTGTTTATTTGAGATGTTTCTTGTTTCTTGAGGTAGGATTGTATTGCTATAAATTTCCCTCTTAGAACTGCTTTGCTGCACCCCATAGGTTTTGAGTCATCGTGTTTTCATTGCCATTTGCTTCTAGGTATTTTTTGATTTCCTCTTTGATTTCTTCAGTGATCTCTTGGTTATTTAGTAGCATATTATTTAGTCTCCATGTGTTTGTATTTTTTACAGATTTTTTCCTGTAATTGATATCTAGTCTCATAGTGTTGTGGTTAGAAAAGATACTTGATTCAACTTCAATTTTCTTAAATTTACCAAGGCTTCATTTTTGACCCATGATATGATCTATCCTAGAGATTGTTCCATGAGCACTTGAGAAGGAAGTGTATTCTGTTGTTTTTGGATTGAATGTCCTATAAATACCAACTAAGTCCATCTTATTTAATGTATCACTTAAAGCTTATGTTTCCTTATTTATTTTCATTTTGGATGATTCGTCCATTGGTGAAAGTGGAGTGTTTAAGTCCCCTACTCTGAATGTGTTACTGTCGATTTCCCCTTTTATGCCTGTTAGCATTTGCCTTATGTATTGAGGTGCTCCTATGTTGGTGCATAAATATTTACAATTGTTATATCGTCTTCTTGGATTGATCCCTTGATCATTATGTAGTGTCCTCCTTTGTCTCTTGTATTAGTCTTTATTTTAAAGTTTATTTTGTCTGATATGAGAATTGCTACTCCAGATTTCTTTTGAATTCCATTTGCATGGAATATCTTTTTCCATCCCCTTACTTTCAGTCTGTATGTGTCTCTAGGTCTGAAGTGGGTCTCTTGTAGACAGCATATATATGGGTCTTGTTTTTGTATCCATTCAGCCAGTCTATGTCTTTTGGGTGGAGCATTTAATCCATTTACGTTTAAGGTAGTTATTGATATGTATGTTACTATTACCATTTTCTTAATTGTTTTTGGTTTGTTATTGTAGGTCTTTTCCTTCTCTTGTGTTTCCTGCCTAGAGAAGTTCCTTTAGCATTTGTTGTAAAGCTGATTTGGTGGTACTGAATTGTATTAGCCTTTGCTTGTCTGTAAAGGTTTTAATTTCTCCATCATACCTGAAATGACATCCTTGCTGGGTAGAATTATCTTGGTTGTAGGTTTTTCCCTTTCATCACTTTAAATATTTCCTGTCACTCCCTTCTGGTCTGCAGAGTTTCTGCTGAAGTATCAGCTGTTAACCTTATGGGGGTACCCTTGTATGTTATTTGCTGATTTTCCCTTGCTGCTTTTAATAATTTTTCCTTGTCTTTAATTTTTGATAATTTGATTAATATATGTCTTGGTGTGTTTCTTCTTGGATTTATCCTGTATGGGACTCTTTGTGCTTCCTGGACTTGATTATTTCCTATCCCATGTTAGGGAAGTTTTCAACTATAATCTCTTCAAGTATCTTCTCAGACCCTTTCTTTTTCTCTTGTTCTTCTGGGACCCCTATAATTCAAATGTTGGTGCGTTTAATGTTGTCCCAGAGGTCGAGGTCTCTGAGACTGTCCTCTATTCTTTTCATTCTTTTTCTTTATTCTGCTCTGCAGTAGTTATTTCCACTATTTAATCTTCCAGTTCTCTTATTCGTTGTTCTGCCTCAGTTATTCTGCTATTAATTCCTTCTAGAGAATTTTTAATTTCATTTATTGTCTTGCTCATCATTGTTTGTTTGCTCCTTAGTTCTTCTAGGTCCTTGTTAAACATTTCTTGTATTTTCTCCATTCTACTTCCAGGATTTTGGATCATTACTATCATTACAGTACTAATGTACATTATAGTACTACAATATAATTTAGTACATTACAGTACTAAATCATTACTATGATCCACAGTTTTATTACTATAAACATAGTACACAGTACTATCATTACTATGATCCACAGGATTTTGGATTTTGTCTCTTGCTGCAGCGACACGAGTCAGAGCACCGGGACCACGGGCTTGGAGCGCAACTTTTCGGATTGTTTTAAGAAAATGGCAGAGAAGCCAGACATGGGGGAAATCGCCAGCTTCTATAAGGCCAAGCTGAAGAAGACGGAGACGGAGGAGAACACCCTGCCGACCAAAGAGACCATCGAGCAGGAGAGCAAGTGAAGTGAAATTTCCTAAGAACCTGGAGTATTCTCCACCCCCGTCATCTTGGAGACCCTAGTCGTGATGTGGAGGAAGAGCCACCTACAAGATGGACAGAAGCGACAAGCTGCACTGTGAACCCGGGCACTCCATGCTGATGCCACCGGCCTCTGGGTCTCTGAAGGCACCCTCCAATCGGATTGCCAAATTCTCCGGTTTGCCCTGGGATATTATAGAAAAATTATTTGTAAGATTAATGAAAATAAAACATACTTCGTGGCAAAAAAAAAAAAAAAACTAAATTACATTTAGTACATTATAGTACTAAACATAATTTAGTGTTTTTATAGTAATAAATCCTGTGGATCATAGTAATGAGAGTACTATGTATTTTCCAAGATTTTGGATTACCTTTACTATCATTACTCTGAATTCTCTTTCAGGTAGACTGTCTACTTCCTCTTCATTTGTTTGCTCTGGTGGGTTTTTGCTTTGCTCCTTCATCTGCTGCATATTTCTCTGTCTTCTCATTTTGCTTAATTTACTGTGTTTGGGGTCTCCTTTTCTCAGGCTGCAGGTTCATAGTTCCCATTGTTTTTGGTGTCTGCCCCCAGTGGGTAAGGCTGGTTCAGTGGGTTGTGTAGGCTTCCTGGTGGCGGGGACTGGTGCCTGTGTTCTGGTGGATGAGGCTGGATCTTGTCTTTCTGGTGGGCAGGATCAAGTCCGGTGGTGTGTTTTGGGGTGTCTGTGAACTCAGTATGATTTTAGGCAGCCTCTCTGCTAATGGGTGGGGTTGTGTTCCTGTCTTGCTAGTTGTTTGGCATGGGGAGTCCAGCATTGGAGCTTGCTGGCCATTGGGTGGAACTGGGTCTTAGTGTTGAGACATAGATCTCTGGGAGAGCTTCCGCCAATTGATATTACTTGGGGCCAGGAGGTCTCTGGTGGTCCAATGCCGTGAACTCAGCTGTCCCACCTCAGAGGCTCAGGCCTGACACCAGGCCAGAGCACCAAGACCCTGTCAGCCACACAGCTCAGAAGAAAAGGGAGAAAAAAAGAAAGAAAAAAAAATGTTTTTAAATAATAGTAAAAAAAATTTTTTTAATTATTAAAATTTAAAAATAGTAATAAAAAAACAAAAAAGAAGAGAGCAACCAAACCAATAAAGAAATGCACCAATGATACCAAGCACTATAAACTAAGATAAAAATAAAAATAGAAACAAATCAGTCGCAGAGAGCAAACCCCAAGTCTACAGTTGCTCCCAAAGTACACCGCCTCAATTTTGGGATGATTTGTTGTCTATTCAGGCATTCCACAGATGCAGGGTACATCAAGCTGATTGTGGGGATTTAATCCACTGCTGAGGTTGCTGGGAGAGACTTCCCTTTCTCTTCTTTGTTCGCACAGCTCCTGGGGTTTAGCTTTGGTTTTGGCCCCTCCTCTGGATGTAGGTCACCCTCAGGCAACTGTTCCCTGCCCAGACAGGAGGGGGGTAAAGCAGCGGCTGATTAGAGGGCTCTTGCTCATTCAGGCCGGGGGGAGGAAGGGGTACGGAATGCTGGGCGACCCTGTGGCGAAAGAGGCTGATGCGACGTTGCAACAGCGTGAGGCGTGCTGTGTGTTCTCCCAAGGAACTTGTCCCTGGATCCTGGGACCCTGGCAGTGGCAGGCTGCACAGGCTCCTGGGGGTGTGTGTGGAGAGTGACCTGTGCTTGCACACAGGATTCTTGGTGGCAGCAGCAGCAGTGTTAGCATTTCACGTCTGTATCTGGGTAGCTGCGGCTCACGCCCGTCTCTGGAGCTCATTTAGGCAGTGCTCTGAATCCCCTCTCCTCCTGAACCCTGAAACAATGGTCTCTTGCCCCATAGGCAGCTCCAGACTTTTTCCCGGACTCCCTCGCTGCTAGCTGTGGCACACTAGCCCCCTTCAGGCTGTGTTCACGCAGCCAACCCCAGTCCTCTCCCTGGGATCCGACCTTCGAAGCCCGAGCCTCAGCTCCCATCCCCGCCCGCCCCAGTGGGTGAGCAGACAAGGCTCTCAGGTTTTCCCTCTGTACCCCTGTTGCTGCGCTCTCCTCCATGGCTCCGAAGCTTCCCCCCTGCACCCACTAGGCGCCAGCGAAGGGGCTTCCTAGTGTATGGAGACTTTTCTTCCTTCACAGCTCCCTCCCATAGGTGCAGGTACCCCTCCCTATTCTTTTGTCTCTGTTTTTTCTTTTGCCCTACCCAGGTATATGGCAAGTTTCTTGCCTTTTGGGAAGTCTGAGGTCTTCTGCCAGCGTTCAGTAGGTGTTCTGTAGGAGTTGTTCTACATGTAGATGTATTTTTGATGTATCTGTGGGGAGGAAGGTGATCTCCACGTCTTACTCCTCCGCCAGAGAAGGTCCCCCTCTTTTTTATTTCTAAGTGAAAAGTATCTCTATAGGAAATTGTGGAAACCATAAGAATTGAAGATCGTGTACTGCATGGTGCCTAGCAAATTCTAAAGAAAGCATTGCTTTTAATACCTTTATTTACAGTGTTTCTGGAGAGGATATTTAGAAAAAAAAAAAAAAAACTAAATTTTAGAATCAGGCATGTTAGGACTTGAGTTCAATTTCCGACAGCTGGTGCCTGCTCAAACTTCTATTTTCTCCTTTGAAGTAGGTAGGTATGAACACACTTATTTAGTAAATTAGGAAGCTGAGGTTTGAAAGGTACACTATTTGGTATACAGTAATTGTGCAGGACATATAGTTTTCTTCCACCTTTCCCCCTTGTACGTGTTAACCCCCTTGACCCTGAAAACAAGATGGAATTTAGAAAGAACAAAGATTTTTCTGAAGTTCAACGCCACTGAATGACTTGTCCAAGGAGGCACAGCTCATAAATAAATACCTGCAGATTCTAGATCCCCACCTTTTGGCCTCTTAATAAATATCTGCTAAGCTGAACACCAGTGTTTTTCTTCTTCTCTTGACGGGTGGAAAACAAACTTTTTGTAAAAAAATATTTATTTACTTTATTTTTATTTTGGTTGTGTCGGGTCATAGCTGTGGCATATGGGCTCAGTAGTTGCGGGGCTTAGTTGCCCCACGAGGCATGTGGGATCTTAGTTCCCCAACGAGGGACCGAACCCATGTCCCCTGCATTGGAAGGCAGATTCTCAACCACTGGACCACCAGGGAAATCTCAAGAAACAATGTTATGTAAAGAATTCAGAGAGGAGAAGAGAAGTAATTGAGGATCTAGTAATTGAGGATCTGGAATCAGACTGTAGGTAACTAAAGTTGACCAAATCGGGTTATCTGGTTCCCAGGTAAAAGGTCAATTCTCCTATTTACTGAGTGGAATATTCCACAGTGATTGAAGCAGTGTCTCTACTAATTTACCAAGTATCCTCTTGCTGATGGGTCTGAAACAGGTCTTTATTTATTAAACCCAAGAATTTCAAGATTGCTCAAAAACAATCACAAACATTACCAGAACAACTCCAAACCATTATTTATTTCCCACACATGAATGCTACTGTAGATCTAATTTCTAAATTGAAGTATATTTCACTTTAGGTTTGGGTATGATTATTATTACAATGATTAGGAGGAAATAAGGCAAATATGACTTTTCTGTAAGGTACTGAGTTTTTTTTTAAATATCTAAACAGTTTGGATAAAAATTGTATTAAATGTGTCAAGGAAAAGGCTGATCATTCCCCAAAAACGTATTTTTGTAACTGTACCATTCAATCGTTCGTACTTTTCAGTCATACAGAGTCATACAAACATATCTTGAGTCCCTATTATTTTCCAGAGGAGTTACACACAGAGATGATGAATAAAACGTGACCCCTTCCTTCAAGAAATTCTCATCCTAGGTTGAATTCTCTCCTCCTGGAATATATGAGTCAATGGAAAAGAAAAATGGAATAGAGTTCATGTTTCGGGTAGTGTAAATCTGAGAGAAATTATACTACACTTTTTTCTCTAAATGAAGTAACACTCCTTTTCAGACTTAATACATGAATATGCTTTTTTCCCTTCGTTCTACATATTTGTTTCAATTCTTTCTTAGAAAAGCTTCATTCATTACTCTAGAGTATTGTAAATTTTGTCTAAGATTAAAATAAATGTCAAACAGGGTTAAAAGTGTATTTAAATTTCAGCATGGAATTGCTATTGGCCAACTTACAAGGCTGTTGTGGCTCTGTTCTCAAATAATAGATGCCACAAGGAAATGAAAATAATCCAAGGACATGTGCATTTGATGGAGTTCATATTACAGTGAGACAGTCAGGCAAACTATGTGGTTGAGAGCACAGGGACTCCTGACCATGCATAGTTAACCAGCATATCTTCCCTGTCCATACTTCTGTCCTAGTTAACTAGCCATTAGGAATCCCACTTTGGGGACTTCCCAGGTGGCGCAGTGGTTAAGAATTCACCTGCCAATGCAGGGGACACGGGTTCGAGTCCTGGTCCGGGAAGATCCCACGGAGCAACTAAGCCCGTGTGCCACAACTACTGAAGCCTGCGCTCCTAGAGCCCGTGCTCTGCAGCAAGAGAAGCCACCGCGATGAGAAGCCCGCGCACTGCAACAAAGCGTAGCCCCTGCTCGCTGCAACTAGAGAAAGACTGCGGGCAGCAACGAAGATCCAATGCAGCCAAAAATAAATAAATAATTTTTTAAAAGAATTCCACATTGATAATGGCAACACAACAAGAAAAACTACATGTAAATCAATTAGTTGGTAATTACCAAGTGAACTTCATTTAATGACACCAAATTGGGACAAGATCTGAGAAGATGTTTAAGTGGTGCTGACACTGTAAAGAATAACATAATAAAACAGAAAGACATTAAGATATCTATCAAAGGGTTAACTTAAGCCTGACTGTAAGAATTAGCTTCTGAGTATTTCTGATCTCTTGCTTTTCTGATTTGAATCTGATTACGTAAGTTTAGGTTTAAAAAATTCATGAAATTGGAAGAAACATCCAAAAGGGGCTTAGAACACAGTCAACACTTAACATCTAGCACAGTGTCTCTCCAATTGCAGACACGCTACTCATTCATTATTCACCAAATATTACCAGTATGTAACCAGAATACAACTGGGGCCCCAACTGGCATAGAACCTGTCCAGCACTGACTGAAAGAAGCAGCAGTTCAACAATAGATGCTAAATGCATATTTTTAATCCCTCTCAAGAATATGCTAAAGACAAGAGCATGTGCTAATTGTTCAGTACAGTATCTTTTTATTAGAAAATTATCTTTCTTCTCTCAATACTTTTGATAAAATTGGGGCAGGGAAACATACTCCTCTGATGATGGAAGTAGCAGAGGGGGTGAATATTTTTTTAAATTATCTTATGCACTCAAAGTGATGAAATATATTTTGGGGAACTTATGTGCTGTGTTGACTTTATGCTACATCACTGATGTGGAGACACACAAAACAGGTCGGCAAATTAAAAGTCTGATTACCAAAATAGATAGCTAGTGGGAAGCAGCCACACAGCACAGGGAGATCAGCTCAGTGCTTTGTGTCCACCTAGAGGGGATGGATAGGGAGGGTGGGAGGGAGACGCAAAAGGGAGGAGATATGGAGATATATGTATATGTATAGCAGATTCACTTTGTTATAACGCAGAAACTATCACACCATTGTAAAGCAATTATACTCCAATAAAGATGTTAAAAAAAAAAAGTCTGATTACTCCTGCAGCAAAGAAACATGTTAATATGACAAACTTGCAGGTTTTGTGGTGAACACTGGGAAACGTTAGTTCATGTGATATCTATAAATACCTCACAGGATGCACTTGAGTAAATGTTAGAGTTAAGACATCTTAAGCTCCATGAACCACAGCATCACACTTGTGTTTCCTGTGCCCTGATTTTTTACAGCATGTGTAGCCTGAATAAGCCTGAAATCAAGACAGCCAGGGACCTGTAAATGATGTGGTACAGCAAAATTATTGATAAAGCCCTTCTGTCTGTAAAGGATGAGTCCAGCACACTCTCTGGTAAGTGGTACAGGTTGTAATACAGAAGGCAAGACCCTTTGATCCCAAATAGTTTTTTTTTCCCCTCTCTGACTTATGTGTTGAGAGAAGGTACTAGAGATTAGACAGGGAGTAGGATATTTTTAGCTGAGAAGCAGCTCTTCTAAAGACAGACACCTTTAGGGAAATATTGCAGGAAGGTGCTAGATTTTACTCTATTTAGCAAATGTGCATAGGATTTCAATATTTGTTTGTTGAGTGAATCAATGTTGAAAAGATTAAATGACATGAGTGCAGAGTACCATGGGGAATGTAACTGGGTGTCGATCCCCCCTATTGCTTTTGATCAAATGGCTTAGTGCCAAAAATGATAATATTAAAAAAAACCTCAAGATGTGATATTTTCTTATTTTCCTCTCCAACATCAGGTCAACTATTATTTCTAATTCTTTATGTCTTTATGCCACTAACACTCCACACTCCAGTCTTTGGTTAAGAGTAATACTAATAATAATGGTAATAATCATAAACACAGATATATTTAAATGAGTGCTTCCTTTGTATCAGACATTATGCTAAGCAATACATATATACTTTGTTTAGTCCTCTCAATACACCTATGAAAAATCCCATATTATCTTACTTTTTCATTTGAAAAATATGGACCTCAAAGAAGTTGAGTAAATTGCCCTAGGCCATTCCACTAGTGGGGAAAAACTGTGATTCAAAACCAAAAGGCTCTGCTTGCCTTCACTACTGAGTCTCATATTTACTCTACTGAAGGTAAAAGCCAGAAATAATTTCTAGGCCACCACTAACCTTTAACTGCAGCACCTTTATAGGATATTAGCAATTCCTATAACCCCTATGGCTCCTCCTTCTTTTCTCTTTACTCATTTAAAGGGATATGATTTCCCAGGCATCCACCATGCTAAGCAATTGAATACTGCAGGTCCCCTCACCAAGAGGAAATGCATTTTCAATATCATAATGCAAGTCGATGGGAAAATAGGATTTGGTTCACAGGAATTTGCCAACTTTGCTGGAATTCATTCATGACATAAGTTAGTAGAAACCTCTGATGTAGAAAGAAATAGAATAAACCTTAAATCAGTTACTGAATATTATTAGGCATCCTGAAGGCAGTGCCCATGTCTTCTTGTTCATCAGTGTATCTTCCAAAGTAGAGTTCTTTAGGCCTCATGTTTAATAATTGCCTGATGAAATAAATTCTTTTTTTAAATTTCTGAAAATTACTTTTTATTATTAATATGAGTTAAAATAAGCCAGTAAACTCTAATTTCTTGCATGAGTTTATTACATAGAAACAAAATACCAGTACCACAGTTCAAGAATGCCATGAGGGAATTCCATTCAATAATTAATTCAAACATAAATATATTTTGAGCTCCTTTACTGTGTTAGGTGCTGAGACTATAATGGTTAACACCAAGAAAATAATAGGGCTTCCCTGGTGGCGCAGTAGTTGAGAGTCCGCCTGCCAATGCGGGGGACACGGGTTCGTGCCCCGGTCCGGGAAGATCCCACATGCCGCGGAGCGGCTGGGCCCGTGAGCCATGGCCGCTGAGCCTGCGCGTCTGGTGCCTGTGCTCCGCAACGGGAGAGACCACAACAGTGAGAGGCCCGCGTACCGCAAAAAAAAAAAGAATAATAATGTATAGTTTGACTTGGGGGACAGACTTACAGTTTTCTTTGTTTTGTGTTTACTTTTGGTATTTGTGTTGCTAAGTGTTATAGAAGATAAGTATTGGGTATCATGTGAAAATGAAGGAAGAGATTTGACTCCATGAAGGGGTATCAGGGAAGGCCTCTCAAATGAAATAAATATTTAACTGAGATTTTTCAGAAAGGTTAGGAGTTAATGTGGAGTTGGGATGGCATGGGAGGTGAATTCAAGATAGAAGAAAGTCTATGAAAAACCCAGAGGAAAAAAACCCATGTAAACATCAAGAAATGGAAGGAGGCCAGGATGGGGGGAGCACAGATTATGTTGAAGAGGATGCGTGGTCTGCAGAAGGTTGACTAGAAAGGCAGGGGCAAGTCATGTGATGTCTATTAGAGATTCTCAAGATTTTATCTCCTATATGTAAAGAAAAACGATTAATGTGTAGTATCTCACATGATAATTTCAAAATGCACATCAAATTGTATCCCCTCTATGATTAAGTGTAGAGTGCAAATTGGGAAGGGGAGTAAATGGATGCAAGGAAATCACCTGGGATATCTTTTCAATAAATCATGAAAGTAGTTGATCATTTGGACCTCAAGGGTAGAAGAGGAAAGACTGGTAGGTGGAAGGACTGCACATATTTAAAATGTAAAATCTTCAAAAAGCACAGTACTACTTCCATATTTTTGCTTTTTTCCCTTCCATCTACTTGATATTTTTCTATACCAGAATACTATTAATTTTATTTGTTGTTCTTTGTGAAAATGTATTTAAAAATAATGTATCATATTGTTATCAGTGGGAAACTAGTATTATAAATACTAGCTCTTGTCTCCCAAAATCTCTGAGCACAAGACCAATTCTGTTTCACTTAGAAAATTGATACTGGTTAAGTATTATGAGAGAAAGACATGCTATGACTATGTGGAAACATTCCCTTTCAAATATCAAAGGACTGAGGACTAAACAAAGAATAACTGCTACCAAAAGATTCAATTTTCTTTCAAGTTATATTGGTCAACTTTATAAAATCATCTCAATTCATATAGCATGTTTGGAACATATGTTTCCCCTATTTAGAGACTGATGGGTGGAGTCTTCCACTCAGTTGAAATCTTTTCACGGCAGGATTTCCTGTATCTCAGGAGGACACATTTCTAAGTCAACTGACCACCTCTCATCTATCTGTTATGGAGAAAGGAGATATAAAAAAACTAGATATGGTGTTTGTCCCTCTTGGTTTTTCACACCCTCTCCCCTACTCAGGATTTCATGTCCAGTACCAGTCTCGACAGTGATTTTAATATGATGCTCTCTAGAATGACTAGGAACGGGCTTTACACATCTCTATATTCCTAGGACCCGGGACTAAACTTGAACCATGATAAATACTCTAAACATATTTGCAGAACAAAAATTCTTTTGAGAATCAGTTCAAGTGCACATAATTATTTGATTTTTGAAAACTGACTCCCAATTTTATGGGAAAAGTGAGACAGCTAAATAATAATTCTGTAATTATAAACTCTGCTTGGTAGTAACAATCTTAAAAGTGAACACATAATGAACTACCACTAACACTGTACTTCAAAGGTAATCTTCTAAAGTAGGTATTGGCTGTTTCACAGACGAGGAAGTAAATGAGAGTTGGGAAAACAATTTAACCAAGGCCATAGACCCAGTAAGTGTTTAAGAAATGGAATTCCAAAAAACAAATAAACAGCAACAACAAAAAAAAGAAAACAAAAAAAACGAACAAAAAAGAAATGGAATTCCATCTAATGAAGACCATGCTATCCTCCACGCAGAATACTGACATTCATAGAAACAAGTGGATTCAGAGTAGATCAGGGGTTAATGTAATATTGCTTGGCAAATCATTTCAGCAGAAACAAGTTAGTGGAAGTGGCTATATATTCAAAATTAGGTTTTGGCCAATTAATTCTTAATTACACAATCAGAGACTCAAGAGATCAACGTTACTAGTCCTTTCTCGTCCCCTTAGACATATAGACACACACACACACACACACACACACACACCCCAGGAAAGGTTCTAGCTGCTCTCAGGAATCAAAGCATATCCTGGCAGTATTTGTCTAAGAATAAAGCTTCAAATGTCTAAGCAAGACCACCTACAGTCTATCTGATTGTTCCCTTCAAGGAAGCCAGAAAGAATGTCATTTTAAGAACCAGGAGCAGCAGCTAAGTGTAGTTTAAAACGAACACATTGGAAACCCTCCCTATCTTCTCCCAGGTTCACCGTTTCTGTGAAACAGAATACCAGTTAATGTGACTTCAAGAGACTCCAACTATTTAAGCAGCCATTCAGCTCAGATACAAGAAAGTAGAGTGTAGGATTTAAGGATGGAAATAAAAGGATTGAAAAATGTATGAACAACCACATAAAGACGTATGAACACAAACACATATACACTCAGGCACACACATTCATTTGCTCTGGGCCAGCCACACAGGCTACTTGAACATGACAAATTTTCTTGCAACACAGATCCTTTGAATCTGGTATTTTCTCAATGGATGAAATACTTTCCACATGAATCTTTACATAGCTGGTTTCTCACCCTTCAGGTTACAGCCTGAATATAACCCCACCTCTGCTGAGCACCATATTTAAAATTGTTTCTTCCCCCTTAACATGTCTTTTCCTTCATCTTTATAGTCCCAGAACCCAGCAGTGTCTGCCTTACACTAGGCACTCAATAGAATTTTCTGTTAATGTCAGGCACTCCACTAAACAGATTCTACTAGGACAATGGATGGTTACACACGCTGGAATACAACTGTACACTGACTATATTCCCAATTGTTTTAGAGACTGAGTATATGCAGAATAAAATGGTACAGAAATGCAGAAATAAAACATGTGCCTATCCTCAAGAACCTCCTGTCCAGTGAGAGAGGAGATAAGTACACTTATCTCAAGAGATAAGAGAGCACAGAGGATTAAGGAACTTTGGAAAAGGGAAGCCAAGCCAGTCTGCATGAGGCAAGGAAAATGCCAGAGGTCAGTGATAGCTTAGGTGGGTTTCTGGAGACTGAGCAAAATAAGAGTGCTTGGAACTGCTCTCCAGTCAAAAGAAAAAGTATGTATGCAGGCCTGAAGTTATAAGAGTTCTTTGATCTATTTGAAAGTTGAATTAATCTATATGAGTGTAGTGGTATGTGGGAAAATAGCTAAACAAAGCAGAGTTGTATCGATGTAAGAATATTGTCACATTCATCTATAACAGTAAAGTTCTACAACCCTTATAATTTAGATCAAGCCTTATCAATGTGTCAAAGCCTTTTCCCACCATGGCTGTTGGCCTACCATTCTGGAGGGATGCCCCAAAAAAAAGTGGAAGTCAAGAGCATGGGCTCTGAAGTCAAAACACTTGACATGAATCTCATTTTCCCACTTTCTCTAAGGCCACCTGTTTGGAGGGTCATAGTCTCAACCTCAGTTCCTTCATCCGTGCTCCAGGGTAGGGATGAATAGGAATCTTCAAAACAGCCTTATGAAGCAAAGTGATACACATGAGAAGATTTGCACAAGGAGTGTCATGTAATACTTAATAAAAACAATCGTCACTCTCCTGAACACCTTCCTTACTACCTGCACATCTAAGGTTATTGACTAAAAGTAGTACTTCAGAGACAGTTTGCTTCTCTATTCAACAGTGTGACACAGAAGGCTCTCCCTGATCTGAGCCTGACCATTTCTCTCCAGGTCCATCTCCAGTCAATAGGACCCCAAGCCATTCCCTGAACTAAAGCCTCAAGGACAGTGTTAAAGCCCCAGGCACAACTCCTTACACCATCTCACAGTCACATATACTGTTTGCTCTCTCTGCCTGAAGTCCTTTCTCTCATTTGTCCAACTCCTGATTTTCCTTCAAAAGTCAACTGCATTCTCGCTTGTTCCTGAAAGCCTTCTTTGACCCCCTGCATCTCCCACCTCCGTCTGACTTCAGTGCCTCTATCTAACCCTACACCTGTGCACGGGGCACTTCTCACCTAGGAGAAGCCAGGGTCTACTGTAATGACTGGTTTAAATATCCACATGTCTGGCTGCAAACCAGATACATAATTCATGATGCCCAGTACAAAATGAAAACGCAGGGAAAAAAGGTACTAAAATATGAAATACTCTCCTTTCTTCCACATAGCTCTTCTGCTTATGTGCAGGCTCCTTTCTCTCATCAGACTTCACTCACAAGAGTGACAGCAGGGAATGAATCCAGGCATGGGGGCCCTTCTGAGCAGCAGAGGCCTGTGTGACTCCCAAGATTTTATGCACAAGAAACCAGCCCTGTCTCTCCAGAAGCTGAGTCCTTAGGGCATAATCACCACATGGCCTATTTTTTTCTGTCTTCAGCACAGAGCCTATCACAGTGGAGCACTCAATACATGTTTACTGAAGATGTATCTGAATAGTGCAGCGTGACATATGGAATCCATAGCCTAACACTCACAAATACTCTGATGTTGAAAGAAATGCAGCATGCACACAGAAACAATGTGTGGATTTCTGGTACTTCAGAGCTGTTGCCCCTTCTTTATTCAGTCTGCATGCCTGTTTCCATCCCATCCTTCTTTCTTTCCTCTTTAATCATCCATCACCGACGCTGTTTTGACTGGCCGGATCCTTGTGGTCAAGCTGAGCAGTATACTTCATACTTTTAAAAACTATAGTCGGATCTCTCTCTGATAGCTTTAAGAGCGTTCACGTCACTTTTACTTTCTTTCTCTCATCCACATTCTCTGAGGATTTGCATTCCTTAAAGTTCTAAGATGAAAGTTCTAAGAAAATCAGAGTAGCATCCCAAATGAGCTCCTGCTTCTCCTACGGCCTTGAAGACAGAACCTCTTAAAAACACGGATCGGATCGCGTTACTCTCCCACTCAAAGTCTCCAGTGGCCGCAAATCTCCATCACATATTTCTTGGTCACATCCCTGTCCACCTCCACAGCCCTCCCTGCCCGTCTCTCTTCTCTGCCTCATTTAGGACGACGATGATGATGCCACAATGTTCTCTTTCTTTCCTTATACCTGACCAGCTCCTCCCCATTCCAGGGAAAGAGTTTTCACAGTGCTTTCCTTCCAGCTTCTGCTCTGATGTTACCAACTGCACAGAGGAAATCCCTACCTGCATTACTGTTTATCTCTTATCCCTGCCTTATACATAGCACTTACATAAGTAAGTATAGTTCTCTTCCCTTCCAGGGTAAATTGACTGCTTCACACCAAAATCATGTTAGGTAAGACTGTCTTCTGCACTTCTGCATCTCTATACCAAGAACAATGCCTAGCAAAGAGCAGATACTCAGTAAATCTGTGAAAGTTGTTAAAAGTGGGAAAAGTACAAATGCTAAGTAAACGTGTCTCCATGAGAGTGGAATTAGTCCTGAGTCCTCACTAGGCGTGGGGTGGGGAAGGGAGTAGGCACGAGGAGGATGTCACCATGACTGTGCCACCCACAGCATCCCCGGTTGCCATCATGTGACCCCGTGGATCTGCTGTTTGAGGAAAGTGCTGGGCATATCTGCCTTAAGCCCAGTTAGCCTTCGGCTGCTGGCCTAAAGCCTTGCTTCTAATACTGTTGAACTGAATGGGCTCTGACTTAAAATTGGTATTCATTCCTTTCCTTCAAAAACTGTGTGCTGTCCCTTCTGTTTTTGTGAGAAAAGTATGGCATAACTCAACAAAATGGAACATTGGTATAAAATATACGTAAGCCTTTTCCCAAGTCTACCTCCCAACCCTGCCTGAGGCAATACATGATAACTTCCCCAAGTGCGTACTACCTTCATCTACATTAGCGTGCATGCAGCATTTATTTTCTTTATAAAAATGGGAGAAATAAAGCACACATTTGTAGCATCTTTTGACCTTTTTTCATTTAATCTGTTTTAGAAATCAGTTACCACATTGTACCTAGATCAATTTGGTATGTTTAGTGATTCTGCACCATTCCATGGTACACATAAAGCATAATTTACCTTAAAAAGTGTTTCCTTTGATAAACATTTAAATTCATTCTTCTCTCCCCACCCCCACCTTCATTATGAGGTTGGTTTCTGAAGATTAGGGCTCTTTTGTATCTCATACTCACTGCCTTACTATGGGAATATGGGAAACTGATTCTTCCCGCAGAGCGAAAAACAAAGTGGGGGGGGGGGGGGGGGAGCAGACACAGAAAACTGGCCCCTAGCAAACCCCTCTCCACGTCTCCACTACGCCAACAGGACCAACAGTGAGGTGACCTGTACAGGGATCCAAAATCCTGCTAAAGCAGTATGTTTGTTACATACCCATACTATTTATAACATTTTTTCTTTTCTTTTTTTTTTGAGGTATGCAGGCCTCTCCCTGCCGTGGCCTCTCCCGTTGCAGAGCACAGGTTCCGGACGCGCAGGCTCAGCGGCCATGGCTCACGGGCTCAGCCACTCCGCGGCATGTGGGATCTTCCCGGACCGGGGCACGACCCAGTGTCCCCTGCATCGGCAGGCGGACTCTCAACCACTGTGCCACCAGGGAAGCCCCTATAACGTTTTTACTTTTCTCTTTAAGTTGACTTTTTACTCAAATTTATTTCAAAAGAAAACTTTTTGAAATATATCAGAAAACCTGTATCACATGCCATAAATAACTGTAATAATAAAACTAAATTCAATGGAAATGAAGCAACGTGATTAAATTCTGTCTAGATGCTGTAGCTTGTCAAAGTCTCTAAGAAAGGAGGGAGGGGGTTTCCCTGGTGGCGTAGTGGTTAAGAATCCGCCCGCCTGCCAATTCAGAGGACGAGGGTTTGAGCCCTGGTCCAGGAAGACCCCACATCCCATGGGGCAACTAAGCCTGTGCGCCACAACTACTGAGCCTGTGCTCTAGAGCCCGTGACACAACTACTGAAGCCCGCACGCCTAGAGCCCGTGCTCTGCAAAAAGAGAAGCCACCACAATGAGAAGCCCGTGTGCAGCAACAAAGACCCAATGCAGCCAAAAATACATAAATACATTTTTTAAAAAAGAAATGAGGGAGGGGAGCCTCAGGCCCAGGTAGGTGTTAATCTTTCTTTTTAACACTCGTTAAGGACTAACAATAAACTAAGACTTTCTTCTCCACTGTGAAAAAGACTGAAAGCCAAAGGAAAAGGGAATGACTTGGGAAATTAAAAAAACTACCCATTTTCTAAAGCCTTTCCCAAGATCCCAGAATTTCTGAAATTCAAGAAAGCAAATATACCGGTAATGTTGATTTTTTTGTTGTTGTTTTCTTTAATCGAGAATCTTCTAACAAATCAGATGTAAATGAATACTCAGAAACCGGCTTTTAAGCTTGTTTAAAGCCTTTCTGTCTTGCTTATCTCTACCAAACAAGAGGCAGCCAATGGCAACACAATTAAACCCTTGGGTATTTCTCCCTGGAAAGTCCTTCAAAGCTCACTTTTTACAATGAGCACTGGCTTAGTGGGGAAAGATACTTGCCTGTACTTCTAGCTCAACCCTTGAGTGGGTCTGTGGCCTTGAGCAAATCACTGCCTCTTTATGGGTCTCAGTCTGCCCAAAAATATACAGGGAATCTATCACCTACATCTCTCCTTCTCTATAAATTATCATCCATGCTCTCTCCTGGGTTAACTATAGGCCTTACAGATGGTTTACTGGTTACCTTTCTCTTTCCATACTACCTCACTGCTCAGTAGAAGGTGGACTGATTTTTTTTTTTCTAATGTAAAGTACTTTGCATCCTTTTTTGCTTAAAATCCTTCAATGGCTTTCCTGTGAACAAAGCAATAAAATCCAGATCTCTTACAGTGGTCTACAGTGGTCAACATGCCCTGCGTAACCTGGCCTCTAACACAGAAGTATCTTAGTTCCTCATATGCATCTAGCTCTTCCCCACCTCTATCTGCCTCAAGGCCTTTGATCATGCTGTTCTTTATGTATAAAATACATCCTACCCCCCACCCCCAATCAGTTGCTTCTCTATGGCTTTTGGCATTGAGGTTGGAGGCAAGAGTGTTCAACATATAAGAAATAGCATGTTCAAATTCCCTCAAATGGGCATCATGGTCTAATTAAACGTCAAAAGTGGTCCCTTTAAGACCACATCATCTAAACTAGACTACCCCTACCCGTTTACTATTTTCTAGCTGTACCCTGTTTGTTTCATTGTCAACCAACCTCCCATTCTGATGCTTAATTTATTAATGTGTTTACATTCTCAGGGGAGGTAAGATCCAAAACAAATCATCTTTCCCTAAAGGCTACAGTCACCGCAATATGGTAATTACGGCATACCCAGCACCAGCACGAGACCTGGCACAGAACAGTTGTTTCACGTGTTTGTTAAATGTCTCCAACAAAAGACACACTTATGAGTCCCAAAGTTCATAATAGCAAAGTATCCTAAGTTCGACATTTAGCTACCCAATTTTCTATACGCCCAGGCTCTTAAAAACCTAAACAAAAAATTCTAAAATGAGCTCACACAAAGTAGATGCCTCACAAAGAGACTCTTGTCTCCTGCTACCAAATAAATTTAATTCTAAGAACAAAAGTAAGAACAATTTTACACACACACACACACACACATATGGTCCTCTTACAGCTGACTGCCTTCCTGATAAAACATGCTAACAAGGACAGAGGTGGCACTAGTGTACCTTTGGGGAGCACCGCCACTGCATATTTCCACCTAGGTGTTCTCATTTGCAAGCAGGCACTTTCCTGAAAATGGCCCATAACGTATGCTAATTCTTTTCATTTGCAGTGGCTCTTTAGCATAACAGGTATGGAGAATGCACATTTGTGAATTATCCTTCTGTTTACACCCTAATCCTAACAGTTAATTGTTCTTATGCCTTGATTACAAATGTGACACTATCAAAGGGTTAGTAAAATTGGCTTCTTGAGATGAGAAACCATATTTCAAAATTCAGGAAGAATTATCAATTAAAATGAGTGTTCATTGGTTTTAACACAAAGGGCCTTATTAGGCTGAACCTCTTCATTGAGAATGTAGCTTTAAAAAGAAGAGGATAAAGCAGTGCTCTAGTTTACATACTTCTTATACTTCTTTCATACAGACATGAGGTGGGAGTAATTTGAGAGCAAACCAGCTTGTCTACTGATATAATTTGGCCGCAAAAGAAAGAAAGTGTGGTCATTCAGAAACAAAAATAACAAACAGACATACACGCACACATGTAATATGTACCTAAATATTCAACTACATAGCATCATCATCATAAAATCTGTGTCTAAATAAGAATACTAAAGAATACACTGAATCAAACCATTAAATAAGTCAATTATGTTCCAAAACGCAGAAACAAACAATAAGCAATTATTAATTTTTAGGATGTAGGTAGAAGACTGGCACTCCAAAACAACCATGGCATTCAAAGCTCTGTGCTGGGATCATTACAAGCATTATCTCGTTTATCAATCAAAGCAATCATGCAAATACAGGGTATTTTCACTTTAGAAAGGAGGAAACCAAGTAGTAGAAAGGATAAAATACTAGTCCATGTCATGTAGTTAGTAAAAGATAGACATGCCCAAAGATCCCACATATGGTTGACTTCAAATAGTGTATAGGTTTTCATTTTCTCCTTCCAATACCACCACATTCCCTCCCATCATGTTAATACTGATCATTAGTAACCTAGTGAGAATCTCATGCTGGGGTTAAAATTTTCATATCACTTATATCACAGCTGGATTTAAGTAGAGACATGACTTTAAGGCCAGTGGCTCTTTCACTAGAATAAGAGTTCCTTCGAGGATAGTTTTATGTAGATTCCTGTGATCAGCTCAAGGAAAAAAAAAAAAGAGTGAATAGGAGTTCTTGCATGTGCCCCAGAAACTACTCTGTGAGAACACTTATCTTGACGTATGTGTCTGAAGTTTTTCTCTCCTCCTTTTATTTCCACTGAACTATTGAGTCATAGGCCATGATGTTCCTTCCCACACTCTCATCCACCACACTCTTATAGCTTAGGGAATTATGTCCATTTTAAAGATGATAAAGGTTATCTTAAAAGCAGTGAGACCTAGGGCAGGTAAAAGGCATAATTGTGACTCCGACCCACTTTTATCTGGCTGTAAGCACAGCACTTTCCATCCGCAAATCTTTACTCTCCCTTCCCTGTGAAGGAGAGTATAAAATAACACTATCAAATAAGGATAATAACCAAAAGAAAAGCCTGGCTTTGAGAGTTAAAAACTCTCATTTAACATTATTGGAGTAGAATTTCTGCAGCTTAATTTAATAAATGAGGCATCATTTTTAGACTCCAAGCATAGTAAGCTCTCATTTGCATTGACTGGATTCATAAATTCATGCTGTTAAAAACCTGTTTCTCTCAGGGTTGGCCCTGGCCCCCACAGGTTTCACTCACATTCCAATTCCGAGCGGCAGGCGGGAGGGAGTCTGCCCATCAGAAGCATCGGTTACCATTAGTTCATTTCCTTTAGTGCTGCTTGAGAAGGCGTCAGGAAAGCTGACAGGGTGCACGCTGCTCATGTCAAACAAGTTTTCCACTGCTCCAAAAAAGGGTGGGGAACACCTCCCTGCCGCCCTGTACCTCAAATTGCCTCTTGTTCTTGGCAAAAGACCACGATAGAATGTTAAGGGTCCAAGATCGTTGGGCTTCCCTGGTGGCGCAGTGGTTAAGAATCCGCCTGCCAATGTGGGTTCACGCCCTGGTCCGGGAAGATCCCACATGCCGCGGAGCAACTAAGCCCGTGCACCACAACTAGTAAGCCTGTGCTCTAGAGTCCGCGAGCCACAGCTACTGAAGTCTGCATGCCACAACTACTGAAGCCCGTGCACCTAGAGCCCGTGCTCCGCAACAAGAGAAGCCACTGCAATGAGAAGCCCACGCACCACAACGAAGAGCAGACCTCACTCACCGCAACTAGAGAAAGCCCACATGCAGTAACAAAGACTCAACGCAGCCAAAAATAAATAAATAAAAAATTAAAAAAGAGTCCAGCATTGTTGAAAAACACCGAGTTAGGGTTTGGATTTACACACAAAAAAGGAGCAAAATGAACCTTCTCAGGCAGTTATGTATTTAAGAAAAAAGAAAAATTAAGGTGATTGTGTTGATATGTGTTAAGAGCATATTTCTTGCCCTTAAATTGCAACAATGATACAAATGACTCAAAATAGACTTCCTCTTGGCAGAATGAACGGTATGAAGTGAGGATTGGCATCTGACATGAGAGTTCTCAGAACTTAGGGAATATAAGCAGGAACAAACACAGACAATCAGTACAAAGAGTGAACTCCAGGGCTTCCCTGGTGGCGCAGTGGTTGAGAGTCCGCCTGCTGATGCGGGGGACATGGGTTTGTGCCCCGGTCCGGGAAGATCCCACATGCCGCGGAGCGGCTGGGCCCGTGAGCCATGGCCGCTGAGCCTGCGTGTCCGGAACCTGTGCTCTGCAACGGGAGAGGCCACAACAGTGAGAGGCCCGCGTACCGCAAAAAAAAAAAAAAAAAAAAAAAAAGAGTGAACTCCAGTGGCAGACCCGTCCTTGAATGGATTTCCGGGTAGACTGAATCTTCCCTCGAAGCCCTGGAATGTTAAAAATGTATTTCTGTCTGTGTGATGTGGTAGGATAAAACATAAATTGTGATTCAGGAGAACAGATTTCATAGCACAGGGTGCTCCCTTATTAAAATCACAGAAGCACAGGCTTGAATCCAGACTCTGACACTTGCTAGCTGTATGCTTTTGTTCAAGTCACCTACCCCTCTGAGTCACTGCTAAATGAGTCATGTAATCATATAATGGTTTTGGTAATGGGGTTATTGTCTGTCTTAGCATGCAGCAGGTCCCTGCAAATATTGCCTACATTTTATTTTGAAATCTATCAAAAAATATCCAGTGTGCAGAGAGGTCCTATGTGGATTTATCTGCAAAATGTACTGAATAACATCTGATGTTTCTCCCAGGTCCAACAGACTCTAATTCTATGAGTGTCAGACAATAATCCAATAGATTACATATATTATACATTACATATATATATATATATATATATGTTTTCCAATGCATTCATTAATTAACAAAAGATTTGCCAAGCACCTAATAGATTCACTACGTACTACTGGTGGGGTAAAATGCATATAATCCCATTACTGTATGTTCCAACCTCTTCAAGTGCAGTGGCAAAAATATAAATCTAGTATGTGGAAGTACCTTCCTAGCTCTGAGAACATGAATCAGGCATGGGTCTATTTCCTAGGACAACACTGTTTTGACCCAGAGATATTTATGTGATTCAAAGCTTTTAGTTTGAGGTCCTAATGATAGCAGTAACTTTCTTCAATGCTACGTTTCAGGCATCTGCTCATGATTTTACACGCAGTATCGCTGACCTTCAAAACATTTCTTAAAGACATGTAGTAGCATCTCCATACTAAACATGCTATACAATATACACTAATTTTCTACCAGGTCACCTCATTACTAAAGCTAGAATACTGGACTTTTACCCAAGTCCATAAAATGCCATAATCCATGTATTTTTAATTGCACCATGATAATCTGAGTTTAAAGTGCTGATGTAGATGTCTAGGTGGAGCCATTAGCCATGTGGTTTAGGAACTTAAAAAAGAGACCCGGTTTAGAGATGCATATTTGTGTGTCACACTGATCTAAGAAAAATCCAAACTCAGGGGAAGGATGAGAATAGAAATTCAAGCAGAAAATATCGGAGAATGTCTCCTTTCCTAAATGGAAATTGAAGAGATTATCAAAGGCATCAGAAAATGAGAAACACTACAATTGGATAAATGCAGAATCTCCAAAACCAAGAAAGAAACAACAAGAAGAATGGAGTTCCTCAAAGTAAGAAGAAAATGAACAAAACTTGTTCACCTCCCTGAGGAGCATCGTGCAAGAAGCTTCTAGTTTTGTAGTTGACTTGGTTTGGGGTGGGATAGTATAAGCAACATGCATTATTCCTGAAGGCAATGGGAGGGCTGGTGACAAAAGAGCAAGGCCAAGGTGAACTGGTATGTGCCTCCTCTACTCCGTTAGCAAGAAAAAATGTCTTTTTTTCTGAGAACACTTTGTGTGTGTGTGTGTGTGTGTGTGTGTGTGTGTGTGTGTGTGTGTGTGTGTATGTTTGATTCTGTTTTTTAATTGGGCCTGGCTCCTACAATGTTCAGACTATCCCTCGCCATAATAATGTGATTGAACTGTGAGCAGAAACATCACCCAACCAAGACTAACCAGAACCTTTCCATGGAATAGCGTTAAGAGGGCTAGGTGAAAATGGACCTCACTTTTCCTACTGTCTTTTGAGTTGGAAGGAAGAGTCAAGCCTGTAGCTGTCAAGAACCTCTTACCCAGGTGCCTAGCAGAAGCAGTCTACAAAAGGATTTCCACTCAGAGAGGAAAGCAGAAATGAGACGGGGAGAGAGATATGCAGTTCAGTCGAGATCGTATGAGCCTCTGCAAATAGAGATGGGTCTGGATTCAGAAATTGCCTACACCAGCTTAAGCCAAAAAGGTGACTATAGAACTATTCAGAGTCCTGAATAACACGTATGTGATTCCCTGGAGCTTTTCCCACCTCTCCTTCATACCACAGAGCCCATGGTCCAATAAAGCCACATGCATAGCAACACAGAGGAATCTAAGGTTGCTAAGAAACTTGGAGTGTAGTCCATGAAAATGACGTCGTGAAAACTAAATAAACCCAGAGGCATAAATTCCTGAATGATGATCTGAAGAAAAGACTCACAGCTTCTGTTTCCAGTTATAGATTAAACTGCCTTCAGATTTATAATTGGTACATTGATATCCAACAATTCTACACTTAAACAATTTTTCAAGTTGTTGGTGCATTAAAAACCCCATATATCCAACGTCCCCATCTCAAATATTTGAAATAAACATTAGTTCCCATGCCCCTCTTTAGCCTTATCTGTCAGGTCTGCCTAATTCTCAGACTCATCAGTTTTGAACCACTAACCCAAGGCTGAAAATATAGTAAGCAATTTGCATGTATTAACCATCACAAGAATTTTATGGTGTAGGCATAATTAGTCCCATTTTGCATTAAACAATCTGGTTTAGAGAGAGTGAATAACTTGACCAATGCAGCTAGTAATGGGCCTATCCGACACTTCTACATAATAATTCAAGAGGCTGTGAACAGCAGAACCATATAAAAAATTAATTCATGAAATGAGAAAATATATTTGGCTTTCAATAAAAGAGTTTTGGAAAAGGATGAGGGCATACACTGAGTTTACAATAGCCACCCATTAGATAATGGAGTGTTTTATTAAGTGAATACAGACATCCATCTCTGAACCAGGCTGGTATTAGCATGAGAATGAGGGTGGGTACCAACCTGTATCAAGGATGAGGGGTCTGGATATATAACAGCATCTTTTTCATTCTGTTAAGCCTGGCAATACAGTGTACAGCTGGCTCACATAAATCAAGAACTAATGTGAGAAAAGGTGCAGTAAGTACCAGGAAATCCAAGACACCCAGTTCTGAAAGTTTTGAATGACTTAGAACATTATGTGGCACTGTTATTGTTGATATCACAGCTTTTAAGAAGTCTGAAAGCAGATTCAAAAGAAAGAGAATTGTAGATATTCTCAGGATTCTTTTTAAACTTCCAAAGCACATAATACATTAAACAGTACAGAAAATACAGAAGCCATATCACAGCAAAGTTATGCTCTGCAGTTTTTTTCAACGTCTTAAGTGGTACCTTTTTCATGGGCAGTAATTCTAGAAGTTATGACATCCAAGATGATAATACCCAGCGGATCTGAGATCAGAGTGCGAGTGCTCAATCCAATTCCATCTGCTTGGGCAGATGGCAAAGTACACTGAATTTCTCCAAGTCTCCCCGTTCTCAGTGCCCCATCAGCACATTGATTTCCTGATAAGAACATACGGAAGGTTTTGGGCAAAAAATGGTTTTATATTTTTATACTGAGTGTGTTGACAATAAGTCTATGAGTCTTTCTGACGTGACCTTAAGAGTAATGAATGAATGCTTGTAGGATGACTCTCTTTATAGGAAGAAAGATGTGTATCACCTGAAAATAATAAAAGACGTCAAGTACCTTGAAGTGCAGTATAAAGAATTTCATTTTATTCTCAAAGAAGTAGGAGACAATCTCAAGAAACCATAAATCTCTTTGTCTCCCTTTAGATTATCAAGGTTCTGTGACGTTGACATTTAAAAAAAAAGAAAGAAAGAAAGAAAGGAAAGAAACAAATGTGAACATCTTCCTACCTATAAAAAAGGCTGCTCAGCATTTTGACTATGGATATCCAAAGCAGAAAATCCATACTGTTGTGGCATTTATTGTCAGACATGAAATGGTGGAGTAGGAAAGAACAATTGACCATGAACACAGAGATGGGGTTTAAATTACAGCTCCATCTAATATCTAGGTAAGTGAACTCTCTGCTTTTGTGTTTCTGTCTGTCAAATAATGGTAATGACCATCTCCCTCAGGAGGTCCAGTGTATGCAGTAGGCCAAGCATAGGGTATGGCATGTAATAGGTCATTTGTAAGATGCACTAATGGTGAAAATAATAAGTGAGATAAAAATAAGGAAGATGATCAAACAGCACAACTACAATAGCATGGAAATAATACTTGTTATATGTTTGATACTTGAAAAATTTTAAAACACTTTTAATGTCATAAATTGTGGCATTATAAATCACTGAATTAATGAGTGAATTAAACATTCATTCATTCATTTTTTTCATTCATACAGTATTCAACATTGACAGAAAAGTTAGATCTAGCCTTGCACTTACGAAGCTTTCCTTTTAAGGGTAGTATTTCTGCTTTTAAGGGGAAATGATAAAGCTCTAGAAGACTGATTTCCTAAAGGTCACAAAGCTAGTAAATGAAAGAATAAGATCAACTCCTATAAAGTCCATGTGCCTACCCAGCTCCACTGAATGCATGAGGGTAACATGAAGGGGCTCTAGTTAATATCTGGGTTATAATGGCCAAAGAAGATTTGAAGTGTGGGTTCAAAAGGCTGCAGGTTCCTTTTAATGAGTGTAGATCAGAACCAATAAAAACGTCATCGACTGACAGGAGAATCAATCTACCGCAGTGCCTGACAAAAGCACTCCTTTTTCCAAGTTGCTTCCTAAGGCTGCACTGTTAATCCTACACGTAAGATTTGATGGAAACCTCCTCAGGGAGAAAGTTATACTGAAATATACTATACTCAAAACTTAGTTCAGTCTTTTATTAGCTATTCAAACTTGGAGAGTTTGCTCAAATTCTCTGACTCTTAGTGTGCAAAACAGGGATGAAAATCAATCTTCAAATATTTCTGCAGTAACATATACATAATAGGCCCTCTGTGCTTCAGCGCTATATTTCAATACTACAAAGTTCATTTTAAGAATAGCCTAGATTGATTTTGCAGTGAATCTGCTCTCTCTCTCTCTCTCTCTCTCTCTCTCTCTCTCTCTCTCTCTCTCAGGTTGTACATCATATCAAGATCCTTCTCGTGATATCTTGGAAATCCATCATCACTCGTGGATATGAATGGGGATTCCGGACTTCTAAGAGTGAGTGTTGGAGGGGGCAGCACCAGGGCTGTTAGCAAGCTATCACCATTTCAGGATCTGAATACGCTCTCTGAGCTAAGTTCAATGGATCTCTCACTGATTCTGTGAACCTCTCAATACTCTGCCATTATTTCTGCATAAACCAACAGAATCAACCAAAATTCCAGGATAGAAATAGCATTGAGAATGAGAGTCTGTAATTTTGTGAGAGTTACACTAAGAATACAACAGCACACATATAACTATGGCATAATGGACATTAGTGGAGACCTTAACTGCAAATCAAATTCAGAAGAGTACGAGCAGCTAAATGGTTCTTAAGCTTAATCCCTTGTTATCCAAGCTGGTGGTAACTTGCTCTCATCATCGGGCGATTCACTCAAGAAACAATTCAAATACATCTAAAAAGTGCATACTAGTCCACTTGAGAAAAAATAGTCTGGAATGCAGATATCCAGTATAAAGATCAGTTTCCAGAATATCTAATGGTACATGAAACCAATGGGTTCTTAAACTGCATAATAGAAAAAGCCAGAATTGTAACAAAGAGCACACGGCCATGGAATTTGGGTTAACATTTGTTTCAAAAAAAAAAAAGAAAAGGTAAACTTTCACTGCTGTAGAGTTAAGATAAGTCACTTAAATTCTTTTCAGAGATTCTACTATCTTCTCCCACTCATACAGCAGTTAACCTTCAGAGAGGTGCTGGGATGGCAGCTCTTTAAGGGCAGAGAGAACACTATTTGTCTTTGATTCTCCAGCCCCAATCAGTGTCTAGAAAACAGACAGTAAATGCTCAATAATGCCTGTGCAAATAACAAAAGAAAACAAGAGGCAGGAAGTTGGGGAGGACAAATCTTAAAAATCATCGGTAAAAAAAAAAAAAAAAAAACACACAATAAGGAGGTAGTATTCTATATTTCTTGAAGACGATTTACTTCAAAGACATCTTCCCAACACACTCAAGAAAAGTGCCTCCCCTCTAAGACTTGTGTCTTAAAAAACATGATGGCTAATCTCTCGATATGATAAATTCTTTCCTATGAACAAGGTGAGTTTGAAGTTTAGGGTAATTGAAATCAGTGT
This sequence comes from Neophocaena asiaeorientalis asiaeorientalis, assembly GCF_003031525.2. Taxonomy (NCBI): domain Eukaryota; kingdom Metazoa; phylum Chordata; class Mammalia; order Artiodactyla; family Phocoenidae; genus Neophocaena; species Neophocaena asiaeorientalis. The sequence continues at coordinate 747,714 of NW_020173714.1, read as the reverse complement.
CCATGTGCTACTTATAATGAAGCTTCTTTTTAAATTTTTTAATTTATTTTTGGCTGCGTTGGGTCTTCGTTGCTGGGTGCGGGCTTTCTCTAGTTGCAGCAAGTGGGGGCTACTCTTCATTGCAGTGCGCGGGCTTCTCATTGCGGTGGCTTCTCTTGTTGTGGAGCACGGGCTATAGCGTGCGGGCTTCAGTAGTTGTGGCGCACGGGCTCAGTAGCTGTGGCTCGCGGGCTCCAGAGCGCAGGCTCAGTAGTTGTGGTGCCCGGACTTAGTTGTTCCGCGGCATGTGGGATCTTCCCGGACAAGGGCTAGAACCCGTGTCCCCTGCATTGGCAGGCGGATTCCTAACAACTGCGCCACCAGGGAAGCCCCAGAATCTATAGATTTATAATTTCTTCCTCTTCTGGCAAGGAGGCCCTACTATCTTTGGATGTTCCAAAATTTTCTTCTGCTCTTCTATGAAAATCTTTATACAACTTCAGAAGGTATGCCAGCATTTTAGTGAGCATATCAGCCTAGTAGTTATGAAACACAAGGTTCTCATTATTTGTGTGTGTGTGTGTCTGCGTATGTGTGTGAACTTCTCTCTACACAAATCATGCTTTCCTTGACCCATTTGGTAAAAAGGCTAAGACCTGTTTCCCTGACTGTACATACTGTGGGAAGCTCCCCATTGATGGCTTTGCTGCTGCTGCTATTGCTGTCACTGTCGGTGGCGGCAGTGGTGTAATGTTTTTGTGTGGCAAACACATTTATACAAATAAAATGCTCTAAGATGGCTGCTTCAAACTAGTCTTCTGCAACTGAATAATTCTCATTGGATTATAATTAGTCATATACTATCAATCTCTAATTTTTCCTCATGGTGAACTGAAGAGGACAACGATTTACTGATGATCATCTACTGCATGTCAGGTTTTGCACATATATTACATGCACTGTTCCTCATTTTGCAGATGAGTAAACTGACATTCTTTGACCTTAAGCCACCACCTACCCAAGCTCACACCTCTTGTAAGTGATCCAAATGCAGATATTTTTGACTCAAAGCCTGTGCTTTTTCTACTGGACTGACCCTGTGTAATGGCAGCGACAAAGGGCTACTTAGAGCTGATTTTACTTATAACAAAGGGGAAATTTCATTCTCTGTATGTGGAGCTATAACATCCATGCTACTTTTTGCCTAAAAGCCTCCTCAACTCCCTCCTGCCAATCTTTACCTTTTAATCCCTGTTTGAGGCTGCAAAGTAGAGAGCCACAGGCAAATATTTATTGATGAAAAGAGCCATTTTCCCCATTTCTAACTCATCCAAAACTGCTCTAGTTTCTTCTCAAACTTTTGAAAAGCAATTTGCTTCTGGGCTGAAAAAAAAAGCAGAGAAAAATAAAGAATCCCAGCCCAGAGCCAGAGCCAGAGCCAGAAAAGGTGAGCCCGAAGTAAAAGTGTCTTCAGTAAGGTAGGCACTGAAATAAATCTTAGCTACTGACAATACACATTTCAGATATTAAAGATGAGACATCATACAGGACTGTTAGAATTGGGGTAAAAGGCTTTGCTCATCCCCTGTGGATAAAGGGACATAAGCAGGGTGAAAAGTGAACTTGAGAAAATTAGTAAGGCCAAGATAGAGGCTGGATAGAGTTTGTCATTAAAGTTTTTCTCATTGATTAGTAAAATAAAAACCTTTATTTATAGAGCAACATAAATTCTAGATAAAGATCAACAGATATTTTGCATGGGTGCCTCCACTTTACCATCATGCACCCACGGCAGACATCACTAACTGATCAAAGCACTTGTTCTCCTGGACTAGGATTAGCCTAAGCATTTTTATGAACACAACATTCCAACCAGCCTCTATCAATCAACTGCAAGAGACACAAAGGAAAAAACCTTTGTGCAAACCGAAACACAGAAGACAAAGAATACGGATGACTATTTTTTGTTTGTTTCTTTCTCTTCTTTTTAAATTTACCCTCAGGTTTTTTCTACAGTATCAGCCACTGTTCTTTTTTTTCGAGGTAATGGATACATTTATTTCCTTGATTGTGGTGATGATTTCACAGGTGTATGCATATGTCCATACGTCCGAACGTATTAAATTGTATACACTAAATATGTGCAGTTTTTGTACATCAATTATACCTCAATAAATCTGTTAAAACTGAAAAAAAAAAAGGTAGATGAGAAGTCATCTGATAAACAGGATGGGGAAAAAGAAGAAGGGACTTTCTTAAGGGCATCCAAATGTTTAATTACAGATACTCACAGTTAGTCGCTGCTCTAATCAGTTATACTCCCCTAATTTCAGAAATGCTTTAAGACTATCAAATAAGAGGCGTCATTCAGCTATTAATTTATTCCACAAACAGTTATTAAGCACCTATTTCATGCCAGATACTTTAACACCTCCCGGAGAAATCAAGATGAATCAGCCTTGTTTGGTTTCACCCCATTGTAAACCCTTTTACTGAAATTCTAGCATGCCAAAATGTGCTTCTCTTCTCCTTTTAAGCTCTTACGTAAGGATTTTACTTAAGAGGCTGTGCAAAATTTGATGCATTCCAACCAGAGACGATCCAAACATAGGAACTAGAGAACAGAAGGATAAAGAGGAGCCGAAGAAGGTAAGCAGAAGGTGCTCAGGACTGTATAATAAGGCATTAGAACCTTATAGAAACGAGAGAAAGCACATGGATCTCCAGGAAAACCCCAAGGAAGACAAGGACTGGGGCAAGAATATAGATTTAGAAGGGCTCCCAGCAGGTACCTTGGCACAGGGATTTCCTATAGAGAACCAAGGATGTGCCCTGAGACTGAAGAGGCAAAGAGGAAGGGCTACTGTCTCACACATTCAGGAATTAGAATACGGGACTTCTTCTGCATCAAATGCAGGGACATCATGCGAATGGTGAGGACCACAGCCCTGGAGACCTCACACTCTCCTATTGTTTACCAACTCTGAAAGTTTGGGCAATTTATTTTAGCTCTATTCACCTCCATGTCCTGATATTTTATGCTGTTACCATACCGTTCCCATTACAATAGTAATACCTCTTTTTAGGGTTTGTATTTTGGGGTTTTTTGTTTGTTTGTTTGTTTGAAGGATTATGGTGGTATAGATAAAGCTCTTAAAACCAGAGTCCACAATCTACAGCCCTCAGGGTAATGCCGGTCAATCCTGTTTTTGTAAATAAAGATTTGTTGGGACACAGACACATCCATTCATTTGCCTTGGTGGCCTTCACTCTCCAGTGGCAGAGTTGAATAGTTGCAACAGATCCTGAATGGCCCACAGAACCTATGATATTTACTATCCAACCCTTTCTAGAAAAGTTTGCCAACTCCTGAACTCCTAGCTTAGAACGCTGCCTAGATTATGCACGTTTTTGTTAAAACACAATATCAGAAAATTATTATACACTGCAGATGGACTCTCCTCTTAGATAAAAAAATGTCTAAAAGAACAAAACAGCTAGATACGGGAAGATCTGGGTTCGAAACCAAGTTCTGCAATTTACCAGCAGGATGACCTTGAACAAGTCACTTCATCTACCTGTGCCTCAGCTCCATATCTATGCAGCAAGGAGAGATAATAACATTACAGTGCCAAAGATAAAAGAAGAGGGTATTTCCAAAATATTTAGTAGAGTGTCTGGCACACGGAAAGTACTAAGGAAGTATTAGCTGTTACGATATATGCCTTTTGGCAATAGAGTCACAATGATTTAACCAGTTAAATAAGGAAATCCAGAAAAACTGTCTGAGGAATGCAAATGATAACAAATAGTACCGTATCCACTATTTTAAGATGTGATAACTACCAATGATACTGCTTTTATTTATTAAGCTGTGTCATCATTTTCTTATAACTGTAACAAACTTATTCGTTATTGCTTTCCTCAACCTAAATTCCTCAAGAAGACATATTTCTTAGTACCATGGCTTCTCTTTTGGTGGTCTACAGGAATGAAGTATTGGACGTGAGGCTTCTAAACTCAACATCAATTAGGGGATACAGAGAAAGAGCCTCTAGAATAACGTATGGAGTCAGTTTGTCTGTGTATCTGTCTATCTATCTATCTATAAGTGCAATAGGAACACAGACTAATTCATCTACTCTTCTCAGAGATGAAGGGAGGGGCAGGAAAATCTTCAAAACTACATAAATAGAAAGATGTGTGGGGTGGTGGTGGTGGTGGTAGTGGAGATGGTGTGTTGGGAACAAAAAGGGGAATGAGAAATGTACCCTCTTTCTGTCTCCTTTCCTCTGAGCATGCTGCTGACTTTCACAAAAGAGACATATTATCTTATTTTTATTTATTTTTTTGTCACTGTGCCCTCATCTTGTAGAATAATGACCAGTACATGATAAATAATATTTCTCAAATAAATTGTCAAATTCACTTCTTATATAAAAATCAAAAGGTGAGATTAGTGACAGGAAATCCTTACAATATAATGGCTGAAACAATTCATCTGAACTCCTACTACCTATGTGAGAAACAGTCTTCTCTCCTCACTAGCTGTGGGAAATTGGGCAAGTCATTCAAACTTTCTGAGTTTCAGCTTCCTTATTAGCAGAAAGGGGATGGATAATAAGAATGCACTTTCACTGAGTTGTGGTAAAGACTCAATAAATTAATATGTGCTAAATTATTTTAAAAGTGCCAGGTTCATAGTGACCACTCAATAGACAGAAGCCACTCTTATTTCTAGACATAACACTAGCAATTTTAGCTCTGTAGGTGATACTGAAGTTGTGTAACATATAGGAATTAATTAATTTACTAAGACAGAAATTTGAGTCCCAGGAACTCTGAGTCTCAGCCTGGGGTCGGGGGGATGGGGGGCAGCAGGGGGAACTAAACTAGCATAACCCTTAGCTCAGGAGTGACCCCAAAGGTTCTCTGTAGTTGGTAAAGAATATTTTTATGAAGCAATTTATATGCTGCCATGAAAGTGTTTCCGGTTTTTGTTTAATAGTCACTTTTATTGTGAATTAATTATCTACATGCAAAATATACATACAACATATAAAAGTAAGGATAAAAAGTAATCACGAATTAATCAATCACATAAAAATAGAATAATCCTAATGTATTTGAAGGCTTGCATATGACCCTACAGGACAGCATCCCCTCCCTCACCAATAATGGTAACCAGTTCTCTAAATTCCATATTTAACATACCTTTTTTTTTTCCTCTAGAGTTCAACCTCATATATACTACTGTGGCTTGCTTTTTGCTCAAGTCTGTTTTTCAGATTCACCCATGTTGTTGCTTTCAGTTTTAGTTCATTCATTTCCAGCAAATTATCTTAAGACAATACCAAATCTATCCATTCTACATTAGATGAAAATTTGGGTTATTTTTTTCTTAACATTACAATGCTGATTTGTAGTTTTACTTGAACTCCAGTGCCTATATCTAAGAGAGTTTCTAGGGTATTTACCTAAGAGAAAAATTGCTAGGTAATAGATATATCCATAGTTTCAATTTTCCTAGTTTCCATGACAATATCAAATTCTTCTATGAAACAATTTTATAAGCTCACACACTACCTATCAGAACTTACCTTGCTCTACATCTTCATCATTTGATATTGTTCAACATTTAATTTTTGCATTGTGCTGGGTACACAATGCTACTTAACTGTAATTTTTAATTTGCATGATCATTAATGAGCTGACATTTTTAATATGTTTAACAGTAATACATGTTTCTTTTTTTGCATCTATTACTTATTTTTATTTGTCTTTTACTTATTAATTTTACTTATTTATTATAGAATTTTTTTGCCAGTTATAAGTGGTAAATACCTTTTCTTTTTCCATTCACTTTTTTCTAACTTTATGATGCCTAAACCAAAGTTCTTAATTTTAATGTAGTAAAAATTGTTAATTTTTCCTTTTAAGGTTTACAATTTTTGTAGCTTAATAAATGCTTCCCTACCAAAAGGACATAAAGAGTCTTCATACATGTTAGTACAACCACCCACACCTTGATTTTCTTCAAGAATGACTGTCTTTTTCAAACATGGAGACTCTTAATGATCCCTCTTCTATCCCCTATCAATGAAAAGCCTAAAATCCCTTTGCAGGGGTGGTCTGAAATACAGTTGGGAGTTAAGTATCCTTCTGACAGAGCCATGATAAATTTTAGACGTGCATTAACCAATACTAGAGCCACTAGATACATGTGGCCAATTAAACTTATGTTAATTAAAATTTTTTAAAAATAAATATTCGGTTATTCAGTTGTACTATGTTTCAAGTGTTCAATAACCACATGTGACTAGTGCTACCATATTGGAAAACACAGATGGAGAACATTTCTATCATCAGAGAAAGTTTTATCAGACAGTGCTGTTTTAGACCCTCGATACAGAACCATCAAAGAAGTTGGTTTGTTCACTTTTGAAGAAAACATTGAAGCAATACACACAAAAAGGTCTTCTGATTTTGCATGCTTTTTATCTGGATTTTTGGATTTTTAAAAAAATCTCTACATGTAATGTCTTTCTTGCTGGATATAACAATCCTCATCCTAACAGGTGAAGAGCTGAAAAATACAAGTGTACTCAGTAGAAATATCCTAATAGTCTCAAGAGCAGGCTGGACCTCAGAGCTCCTCTACAGAACGTTCTCACTCCTTTCCACCTTTTTGATACTTGAATTCCCTGGGTAACTTGCAGGATAAGTGATCTCTGCTTACACATGCCTGGTGATAAGAAATTCATTATCTTCTAAGGCTCTCTATTTGCCTTGAAACATCTCTAAAATCAACAAGTTCTACCATATGCCTTTTGGGAATAACATAAAGAAAGAACATATGCTATTTGGGGTGTTAAAGTAACCAGAGATGGAGTCCCTCCCACTAAACCCCATGTCAGCAAACAAACACTTTCCTAAATTTCTATGCTTGGCTCTCCCAGAAAAGGAAGGCCTACATCAACCAATCAGCACTTGCCAGCTCAGCACAGGTTACCTGCCTGGCTCCAAGGCTTCCCTTTCCTCCATATAAGGGGAGTGACCCTGCTTTAAGCCATCAGCTAATGCCCAGTACAACCTCCTTGTTCTTGCTCACTTTGGTCTATAAAGCCCTCTTGAATTGTACAACTGGTAGATTGTACGCTCCCCAATTCATGATTGCTGAATAGAGCCCATAGGATCTTTAAAGTGTACTCCGTTGAATTTTATTCTTTAACAGGGGGTTAAAAAAATTGTTGTCTAAAATGTATGGACATCAAGGGGGGAAGTGGCGGGGGGGGGGGGGGGGTGATGGGATGTGGGGGGGGTGATGTGATGAACTGGGAGATTAGCATTGACATATATACACTAATATGTATAAAATGGATAACTAATAAGAACTTGCTGTATAAAAAAATAAATTAAATAAAATTCAAAAAAAAAACTGCTGTCTAACCCATCCCCGAAATTATGAGAACTGAATCCTAGTAAGGACTGGAGACCTGTGTCCAAAGCAAGTCATCATAACAACGGGGTCTGGAGGTGACCACATGGAGCAGAGGTGAAGCATCTCGGTGGGCTAGAGGCAGGGAGTCCAGGACTGTGTGAAGGTAGATCAGAGTCAGAACAGGCAAAGTAGAAGGTCCTCTTGCTCACTCATGGACGCTATGGGCCACTGGCTACAAAAGAGCTTTCAAGCACAGTTTGGATGCTTTTGCCTAGGAAGGCCATTTACAATTAAATGGATCCAGAAGAGGCATCAGGATATGGAATACTGGGAATTTATCTCAGCATCTCAATGTAACTTTTCTAATGCCTGTTTTATGACTGATTCTTTAGAAACAAATCTCAGGTAGGCTGGCCTGCTATCATTCACAACAATAACGGAAAAGTAATGAGATTGGGCTTTCAAACAAATATTTCCTGTTTCTAACTCCCAGGGAGTTCAATAAAACTATGCTACATAGGAGGAAGAAGGTGCTTCCACTGCATTAACTCACTCTCTGCTACTAATTCATAATAAAGAGTTTAAAGGAGAATGCGTAAAGAGTAGAAAATATATTGGCTTTTCACTATGGGTCAATATTTGGAGATAGCATCACTTAATCCTAACAATAGCCCTTAGAGATAAGGATTATTACCTCCGTTTGGTAGGGGAGAAAACGGAAGTTTAGCTAGTAAGTAATGGAGCTGAGATTCAAATATGTATCGGGCTGATTTTGTGGTCTCGTACTTCTTTCATCACAATATGATGTCAAAAATATGAATCTTCTCACTACTCAAATTATAACCACTATGGTGTTTTAGACCGGCAAAAATACTCAGTCTCTGAAAACTGCTCATCCTTATATAGATCTTGTTTGGATATTAATACTAATACTAATAATTAGCATTTACTAAGTGTTAGCTTCATTTCAGGTACTTTGTATAAACTCCATCATTTAATTTTCTCAATAACCTTTTGAGAGATGAAATACCATCTTCATAACTCTCCAAGTTGGTAAAACCTAACTAAGATTGATAAATTTCCTGAAATTACATTACTAGTAAATGGACCAAACCTCTCTAACTTCAGGGCATTAAGAGCCCAGGTTGTAGTTAACCTACTCTACATTTACTCTTAGAGAAAAAGACTCTTCAATTAACAAAAACATCCCATCATCGCAACACTGAGGAGATTCAGGACACTGATGTTATCTGCTTCCTGTTCCTCTAGGTAAGATCTGCACCCAACTTCCTGTAAGAAATTATTTTTAAAGGCAAAGGGAAACTTAAACATAAAAAAGTTACATTAAAAAAACAAAAAAAACCAACTCAGTGCCCAGGCAAACCTCAGTAGATAAATATCTGTCCTAAAATTTTAACTAGAGGTTCTACAAACAATTATCTTCCAAAGACAGTAAACTCCACAGAATGGACAGTAGTCCAGGACACATTGATATGCAAGACACCTATTCACCTAGTGACATTTACAAAATATGACTTTCTATCCTTGATTAAACAGGTGTTCTCTAAACCAAGCCCTGCATTTTAATGTAAATATTTTTGTAATAACATTATAAAACCACTCCTGACAGCATGCAGCACTTAGTGACAATGCAGCTGTTTCCACCTGCCTGTCTTCATGAGCTACAAATATTAAAAAAAAAAAAAAAAAAATCCAACCTGTTCAGATGATAGAGCCTCCTTTACTAAATAAACACAAAACACATCGACTCGCAGGTGAAAACACATTTACGGCATCTATTGTAACACAGTTGGATAGGAACTTTTCACTTTGGATGCAAGTTTTTTAAATGCTGTTTTGTTATTAATTCAAATAAGTAAGAAAGGTTGCCAGCCAAACATTTGTTGGCAATGTTGAACTCTGTGGCTCAGACCCCTTTAAAATGTGAAATGTTATTCAGGAAATCCCAATGCTAGGCTGAGTAGCAACATAAAGAAAGCTGCTGAGGCCACAAATATTCACCCATGAGAATAAAATCAATATAATTTCATTCCAAGAGGAGTCGGCTTTTTCGGCAAGAAAAAGAATAAAAGGGTCAGGGTATAGATCAAACTTGGATAGAGCTCCTAAAAACACTCCAGCAATTTTTCTTTGGTCTGTATTTGGGCTCACAGACAGAGAAAGTTCCTTTGATCCTGTCAGACCTGCAAGTAACTGGAGACTTCTGCAAAGCCTTGGAAGTGAATTGGCTTAGAGACGAGTTCTAACACTTAAACTCAGATGCAGAAAGATAAAATGGATAGAAGAAAACTAAAAGGGATGCTGAAAGTATAATTTCACACATCTGTACTCTTTGGGCAAGGTTGGCTACATGCTATCGATGCACTGCTATTTTTAGACAAACACAGTGGTTCAAAATATTCCATATAAATCAATACCATGATCGATTGAAATGAGTTTCCCCACACAGGGAGACTGGTTAGTGGCAATGCTAATGTTAAGGTTTGGGCAGCCATCTTTGATGGAAAGGTAAACTCCCAAGATGCGGGCAAATGTTGAGATTGATAGCAACTTCAACTCAATGCCCTAAACAAGGCAGCGCATCTGGGCTCTGGGAGAGCAAGACACATCCAGAGATAAAACCAATGTCAAGACTCTCTCTTGTGAGAGCACTGGAATCACAACTAACTGCTGAACAACCATCGACAGGAAGACACTGGAACTCACCAAAAAAAACACCTCATATCCAAAGACAAAGGAGAAGCTGCAATGAGACAGTATGAGGGGCACAGTCACAATAAAATCAAATCGCGTAACTGCTGGGTGGGGGACTCACAAACTAGAGAACACTTACAGCACAGGGGTCCACCCACCGGAGTGAAGGGTCAGAGCTCCACGTCAGGCTTCCCAACCTGGGGGTCGGCAACACGAGGAGGAATTTCTATAGAATCAGACTTTGAAGGCTAGTGGGATTTGATTGCAGGACTTCAACAGGACTGGGGGAAACAGAGACTCCACTCGTGCAGGGCACACACAAAGTAGTGTATGCACTGGGACCCAGGGGAAGGAGCAGTGACCCCATAAGAGACTGAACCAGAACTACTTGCAGAGGTAGTGGGTGGCTGTGGCTCACCATGGGGACAAGTACACTGGCAGCAGAAGTTCTGGGAAGTACTCCTTGGCATAAGCCCTCCCTGAGTCAGCCATTAGCCCCACCAAAGGCCTGCAGGATCCAGTGCTGGGTCGCCTCAGGCCAAACAACCAACAGGGAGGGAACTCAGCCCCAACCATCAGCAGACAAGCAGATTAAAGTTTTACTCAGCTCTGCCCAACAGAGCAACACCCAGCTCTACCCACCACCAGTCCCTCCCATCAGGAAGCTTGCACAAACCTCTTAGATAGCCTCATCCACTGGAGGGAAGACAGCAGAAGCAAGAAGAACTACAGTCCTGCAGCCTATGGAAGGAAAACCACATTCAAAGAAAGACAGACAAAACGAAAAGGCAGAGGACTTTGTACCAGATGAAGGAACAAGATAAAACCCCAGAAAAACAACTAAATGAAGTGAAGATAGGCAACCTTCCAGAAAAAGAATTCAGAATAATGATAGTGAAAGATGATCCAGGACCTCGGAAAACAAATGGACGCAAAGAGCGAGAAGATGCAAGAAATGGTTAACAAAGACCTAGAAGAATTAAAGAACAAACAAACAGAGATGAACAATTCAATAACTGAAATGAAAACTACACTAGAAGGAATCAATAGCAGAATAACTGAGGCAGAAGAACGGATAAGTGACCTGGAAGACAGAATGGTGGAATTCACTGCCAAAGAACAGAATAAAGAAAAAAGAATGAAAAGAAATGAAGACAGCCTAAGAGACCTCTGGGACAACATTAAATGCAACAACATTCACATTATAGAGGGCCCAGAAACAGAAGAGAGAGAGGAAGGACCTGAGAAAATATCTGAAGAGATTATGGTCAAAAACTTCCCTACCATGGGAAAGAAAATAGCCACCCAAGTCCAGGAAGCACAGAGAGTCCCAGGCAGGATAAACCCAAGGAGAAACACGCCGAGACACATAGTAATCAAAGTGACAAAAATTAGAGACAAAGAAAAATTATTGAAAGCAACAAGGGAAAAATGACAAATAACGTACAAGGAAACTCCCATAAGGTTAACAGCTGACTTCTCAGCAGAAACTCTACAAGCCAGAAGCAGGTGGCATGATATATTTTATGTGATGAAAGGGAAGAAAGTACCACCGAGATTACTCTACCAGGCAAGGATCTCACTCAGATTTGACGGAGAAGTCAAAAGCTTAACAGACAAGCAAAAGCTAAGAGAATTCAGCACCACCAAACCAGCTCTACAACAAAAGCTAAAGGAACTTCTCTAAGTGGGAAACACAAGGGAAGAAAAGGACCCATAAAAACAAATCCAAAACAATTAAGAAAATTGTAATAGGAACATACATATGGATAATTACCTTAAATGTAAATGGATTCAATGCTCCAACCAAAAGACACAGGCTCACTGAATGGATACAAAAACAAGACCCATATATATGCTGTCTGCAAGCGACTCACTTCAGACCTAGGGACACATACAGACTGAAGGCGAAGGGATGGAAAAAGATATTCCATGCAAACTGAAATCAAAAGAAATCTGGAGTAGCAATACTCATATCAGATAAAATAGACTTTAAAATAAACAATGTTACAAGAGACAAGGAAGGATACTACATAATGATCAAGAGATCAATCCAAGAAGAAGATATGACAATTACAAATATATATGCACTGAACATAGGAGCACCTCAATACATAAGGCAACTGCTAACAGCTACAAAAGAGGATATTGACAGTAACACAGTAATAGTGGGGGACTTTAACACCTCACTTACACCAATGGACAGATCATCCAAACAGAAAATTAATAAGGAAACACAAGCTTTAAATGACACAATAGACCAGATAGATTTAATTGATATTTATAGGACATTCCATCCAAAAACAGCAGATTACACTTTCTTCTCAAGTACACACAGAACATTTTCCAGGATAGATCACATCTTGGGTCACATATCAAGCCTTGTAAATTTAAGAAAACTGAAATCATATCAAGTATCTTTTCCAACCACAACACTATGAGATTAGAAATCAATTACAGGGGGAAAAGAAGTAAAAAATGCAAACACATGGAGGCTAAACAATACGTTACTAAGTAACCAAGAGATCACTGAAGAAATCAAAGAGGAAGTCAAAAAATTCATAGAGACAAATTACAATGAAAACACGATGATCCAAAACCTATGGGATGCAGCAAAAGCAGTTCTAAGAGGGAAGTTTATAGCAATACAAGCCTACCTCAAGAAACAAGAAAAATCTCAAATAAACAATCTAACCTTACACATAAAGGAACAACAAGAAGAAGATTAAGCAAAACACAAAGTTAGTAGAAGGAAAGATATCATGAAGATCAGAGCAGAAATAAATGAAATAGAAACAAAGAAAACAATAACAAAGATCAATAAAAGTAAAAGCTGGTACTTTGAGAAGATAAACAAAACTGATAAACCTTTAGCCAGACTCATCAAGAAATAGAGGAAGAGGACTCAAATCAATACAATTAGAAATGAAAAAGGAAAAGTTACAACAGACACTGCAGAAATACAAAGCATCCTAAGAGACTACTACAAGCAACTCTATGCCAATAAAATGGACAACCTGGAAGAAATGGACAAATTCTTAGAAAGGTATAACCTTCCAAGACTGAACCAGGAAGAAATAGAAAATATGAACAGACCAATCACAAGTAATGAAATTGAAACTGTGGTTAAAAATCTTCCAACAAAGAAAAGTCCAGGACCAGATGGCTTCAGAGGTGAATTCTATCAAACATTTCGAGAAGAGCTAACACCCATCCTTCTCAAACTGTTCCAAAAAATTGCAGAGGAAGGAACACTCCCAAACTCATTCTATGAGGCCACCATCACCCTGATACCAATACCAGACAAAGATACTACAAAAATGGAAAATTACAGAGCAATATCACTGTGAATATAGATGCAAAAATCCTCAACAGAATACAAGCCAACAGAATCCAACAACACATTAAAAGGATCATACACCATAATCATGTGGGATTTATCCCAGGGATGCAAGGATTCTTCAATATACGCAAATCAATCAATGTGATACACCATATTAACAAACTGAAGAATAAAAACCATATGATCATCTCAATAGATGCAGAAAAGGCTTTTCACAAAATTCAACACCATTTATGATAAAAACTCTCCAGAAAGTGGGCATAGAGGGAACCTACCTCAACATAATAAAGGTCATATATGACAAACCCACAGCAAACATCATTCTCAATGATGAAAAACTGAAAGCATTTCCTGTAAGATCAGGAACAAGGTGAGGATGTCCACTCTCACCACTATTATTCAACATAGTTTTGGAAGTCCTAGCCATGGCAATCGGAGAAGAAAAAGAAATAAATGGAATATAAATTGGAAAAGAAGTAAAACTGTCACTATTTGCAGATGACATGATACTATACATAGAGAATCCTAAAGATGCCACCAGAAAACTACTACAGCTAATCAATGAATCTGGTAAAGTTGCAGGATACAAAATTAATGCACAGAAATCTCTTGCATTCCTATACACTAACAATGAAAGATCAGAAAGAGAAATTAAGGAAACAATCCCATTTGCCATTGCAACAAAAAGAATAAAATACCTAGGAATAAACCTACCTAAGGAGAAAAAAGACCAGTACTCAGACAGCTATAAGACACTGATGAAAGAAAGCAAAGATGACACAAACAGATGGAGAGATATACCATGTTCTTGGATTGGTAAAATCAATATTGTGAAAATAACTATACTACCTCAAGCAATCTACTGATTCAATGCAATACCTATCAAATTACCAGTGGCATTTTTTACAGAATTAGAACAAAAAATCTTAAAATTTGTATGGAGACACAAAAGACCCAAAGAGCAAAAGAAGTCTTGAGGGAAAAAAGTGGAGCTGGAAGAATCAGACTCGCTGACTTCAGACTACACTACAAAGCTACAGTCATCAAGACAATGTGGTACTGGCACAAAAACAGAAATATAGATCAATGGAACAGGATAGAAAGCCCAGAGTTGGCCCTATGGCCAACTAATGTATGACAAAGGAGGCAAGGATATACAATGGAGAAAAGACAGTCTCTTCAATAAATGGTGCTGGGAAAACTGGACAGGTACATGTAAAAGAATTAAATTAGAACACTCCTTAACACTATACACAAAAATAACTTGAAATGGATTAGAGACCTAAATGTAAGACCGGACACTATAAAACTCTTAGAGGAAAACATAGGCAGAACACTCTTTGACCTAAATCAAAGCAAGATCTTTTTTGACCCACCTCTTAGAGTAATGGAAATAAAAACAAAAATAAACAAATGGGACCTAATGAAGCTTAAAATCTTTTGCAGAGCAAAGGAACCATAAACGAGATGAAAAGACAACCCTCAGAATGGTAGAAAATATCTGCAAATGAATCAATGGACAAAGGATTAATCTCCAAAATATATAAACAGCTCATGCAGCTCAGTATTAAAAAACAAAACAAAACAAAAAACAACCCAGGGCTTCCCTGGTGGCGCAGCAGTTGAGGGTCCGCCTGCCAATGCAGGGGACGCGGGTTTGTGTCCTGGTTCAGGAAGATCCCACATGCCGCGGAGCGGCTGGGCCCGTGAGCCATGGCCGCTGAGCCTGCGCTCCGCAACGGGAGAGGCCACAACAGTGACAGGCCCACGTGCCACAAAAAAAAAAAAAAAAAGTCATTTCTCCAAAGAAGACATACAGATGACCAAGAAGCATATAAAAAGCTGCTCAACATCCCTAATTATTAGAGAAATGCAAATCAAAACTACAATGAGGTATCACCTCACACCAGTTAGAATGGGCATCATCAGAAAATCTACAAACAACAAATGCTGGAGAGGCTGTGGAGAAAAGGCAACCCTCTTGCACTGTTGGTGGGAATGTAAACTGATACAGCCACTATGGAGAACACTATGGAGGTTCCTTAAAAAACTAAAAATAGAATTACCATATGACCCAGCAATCCCACTACTGGGCATATACCCAGAGAGAACCATAATTCAAAAAGAGTCATATACTACAATGTTCATTGCAGCACTATTTACAATAGCCAGGACACGGAAGCAACCTAAGTGTCTATAGACAGACGAATGGATAAAGAAGATGTGGCACATATATACAATGGAATATTACTCAGCCATAAAAAGGAACAAAATTGGGTCATTTGTAGAGACGTGGATGGACCTAGAGACTGTCATACAGAGTGAAGTAAGTCAGAAAGAGAAAAACAAATATTGTATATTAACGCATATATGTGGAACCTAGAAAAATGGTACAGATGAACAGGTTTGCAGGGCAGAAATTGAGACACAGATGTAGAGAACAAACGTATGGACACCAAGGGGGGAAAGTGTTGGTGCAGTGGGGGTGCGCTGGTGGGATGAATTGGGAGATTGGGATTGACACATATATACTAATATGTATAAAACAGATAACTAATAAGAACCTGTTGTATAAAAAAATAAATTAAATTAAATTAAAAAAAAAAAACAGTGCCAAGCCAAGGGCCCCATCTCAAATCTCCTGGAACATCTTTTTCAGAGATGTGCTTGTGTAGCCAAAAGCCCCAGTTAACCACAGTTACAAATCAGTATACTATGTTCAGACCGTCATCCTCCTCTGATTGATCAGGGAAGTGATGAAATAAATTAACTGTACTGAATTGCATTAGAGCCCAGGGAATGAAAAACATGTACTTGTTTCTGTTCTTTCTTTTGTATTCCTTTTCAAACAAATAAATATTCCATAAACATTAATTAAGTCCTTCTCATCATCTGTTGAGATTGTGCTGACGATATACTTTTCTTTACTCTCTTTGTTAAATTTAGGTGCCTATGATATTATATGATTTGTCTAAGGCAAGAATTCTGTCTTTGGGAGAACTCAGAAGGCAGGCGTCTGTGTTCTTCTTCTAATGCCCTTAGAAAAGCAAATATCACATGCTAGTTAGAAGTCAGCCAGGTGTCCGGAGATGGACCAGAATAGGTCCAATCCCTACATCTCAAAATTACAAGGCCTTTGACTATAAGCATGTATATAATCTCTTTATGGAAAGATTAACTGATCTGTGCTGTTGTTTTTTCCATTTTCTAGATAATGGAAAAATGTAACAGCACAGTATTTGACACAGATGTAATCTTTAAGTTCTTACAGAGCGGGTGTCGGGGTGTTATTGCTCGTTATAGTGTGATAGAGTAGGAAAAGGGCCCCGAAAACAGATTATATTAGTTAATACCATGTATTCCATTTCTTAATTTACCTATTATTAGCTAGATCCTTTAACAAATATTGCACATAGTTTAGTTCAAATCCTCTTAACATTCTGATAAAGTCAAAGGTATTCCCATTTTACAGATAAGAAACACAGAGAGTCAAGAGTAAACGTGCACATTGGCAGAATAATCCCAGAGTGAGGACTGGACTCCTTGCCTCTGTCACTTCACTAGCAATATGTCTTTCCTAACAATACTCAGATAAAAATCATATACACATACCCTAAACCAAATTGGCAAGTTCAGGAATGCAATCTTCTACAAACTGCCACAGTTAGCATATCTAAGTCATTTTAGGTAAGCAGGGGCGGAAGAAAAGGAACACATCTATTAAGGTACAACCATCTGCCAGGTGGAGTGCGAGGCACTTTGAAGCACTCCGTCTGTATTATTGATTTTCCTTTTTGTAAACTTCCGCTCTCATTTCCCCACAGAAACCCAAAAGAGCAGGAATGTAAGTGATCATAACCTTCTAGTTGCTCTTAACACTTAATGCAAATGCAAAACAAGTGAGTGCAGGCAGGTAATAACATACCTTTCAGTTTCTAGAGCACCAGGGACATTTACAAAATGCTTTCATGTATTTCACTTTACATGGCACTTAAAACAACATGTGGAGGCAGATGGAGGCTGTATCGTCATCTGGTTTACAGGTGAGCGGGATAGAGTTTCTGAGAGAATGAGAGTTTTGCCCAAAACAACACAAGTTAAAGATAAGGTTGGCATTCAAGCCCTTTCAACCATTTAGCTGAATCAGAAAATTTAGGAGTTAGCCAAGACTTCTCTATCTCTCTCTCTCTTGTCTAATCCAGTTCCTAAAACTGGCAATCCCAAAGCTTATCTACTGCTTTGGAGAGACAAGCTGCTCTTAGTAGACACTGGGGTGTCTAATGCTTTGCTTTTCTAACTTGTTGGCCAGTCAATATATTGAATGGTCCCTGCAACCACCTGCTTCCAGGAAAGTATACGCTAAGCCTTGTTTTTGTGGAGGTCATCTGTGCAGGGGGCAGCGGGGAACAGAAGGGAATATACACCCCCTTTGGGGCTCTGCAATAGAAAAGCACATATTCTGTTCTGGGCTCTACACCAGCGGTCTCCAACCTTTTTGGCACCAGGGACTGATTTCGTGGAAGTTAATTTTTCCACGGACGGGGCAGGCGGTAATGCGAGTGATGGGGAGCGACGGGGAGCGGCAGATGAAGCTTCCCTACCTCGCCCGCTGCTCAACTCCTGATGTGCAGCCCGGTTCCTGTGCAGGGGTTGGGGACCACTACTCTACACCCAAATGAGTGTACATAGCTTTAATGTGTGGTTCAGAGAATAAAAATTCAACAGAGGCAAGAAATAAATTAAAGCCCTGGGATTCATTCATCTAATAATATTTAGTGAGTCCTTACCTAGGAAGTGCTGAGGATGTGAACAAGAAAAATAGACCCCTTGCCCTCAGTTAGCTTACCTTCTGGTGAGGAAGACAGACATTGCTTTTAATGTGCATAAACAAGGTCCAAAGATAAAGTTTTATAAATGCATACCGTGACTTCAGAAAACATGAGTTGTATAACTCTCTCAGATCAATTTCCTCCTTTCCATGTATTCTGTCGCCACAGTATTTCTAACTTTAAACACTACTCATCGTGTTAACCAAAAGTGGAGACAACTGCCCTTCCTCCCTTCAGACTTTCCTCCTAAAATCTCTTTTTAAAATGTTTATAACAGTGATTTTTTTTCTAAGATGATTTGTTAAGAGTTGTAGCAGTAAATATGTGATAATAGCAAAAATATGTGTATGTTAAAATCATGTCAAATAGTATAAAAAAGCATGCAAAGCATAAAGCATTCTTCCCATTACAGACCTCTCTCCTCCAACACATATATCCAGAGGCAACTACTGCTATCAAGTTCTATTTTGCATGTTTGTGCATGTATGGTATTCCTACACACAAAAAATATTCTGATCAAACACAAGCATATTGCTAATGCAGATACCCTTTTCATTCTTCTTTGTACACAAATGAAAGCATTTGATGAATACTATTCTGTATTTTGTTTTAGAGACCAGTCCATAGCATGATGCTACCTTATTCTTTTTCACAGCTGCATACTGTTCCACAGAATAGATGTATCATAAAGTATTTAGGCATTCATAATTTTAAATCTAATCTCATTACTCCCTTGCTTAAAATCTTCAATGTCTGACCCTCCCACTCCCATCACATACATAATAAAATGCAAACCCCTAAGAATACCAGACAAAACTCATGGCTGGGAGGTGAACAGTGATTAAGCTATGGAGGAAGCAAGTTCCTCAACAGTATTTCACGTTCAACTTCTACTGAACTCTTTACTATTTTAAAATTGCATTGTCATTTCACTCTTTTCTGCCTTTAACCCTTATCCTTTTAGCTTTTAATATTGTCTCTCAGTCTAATAAATCCTCAAGCATGTTCAAAACTCATTTTTTACTTCTTTTTTCTTTTTTTTAATTGAAGTATAGTTGCTGTATAATATTATATATAAGTTACAGGTGTATGATACAGTGTTTCACAATTTTTAAAGGTTCTACTCCATTTATAGTTATTATAAAATATTGGCTATATTCCCCGTGTGGTACAATATATCCTTGTAAGTTATTTTATATCTAATAGTTTGTACCCTTTACTCCCTTACCCCTATATTGCCCATCCCCCCAAAATCATTTTTGGTTTCTGCTCCCAAGAAGTTTGCCCTGACTCTAGGTCCTAGATACAAACTCAGGCAGCTAGGGCTCCTATACATCTCCACAGCAAACCAGTACTAACTGCCATTAGATTGTTTATTATACTGTATTAAGATTGTGGATTTCCTTGAGTGTCTCCCCTAGTTGACTATCAATTTCCTGGAATATAAGACTGTGACTTATTATTATTTTTTTTTTTTGGCGGTATGCAGGCCTCTCACTTCTGTGGCCTCCCCCGCTGTGGAGCACAGGCTCCAGACACGCAGGCTCAGCGGCCATGGCTCACGGGCCCAGCCTCTCCGCCGCATGTGGGATCCTCCCGGACCGGGGCACGAACCCGTGTCCCTTGCATCGGCAGGCGGACTCTCAACCACTGCGCCACCAGGGAAGCCCAAGACTGTGACTTATTAATCTCTATACTAATAGGGCATAGCACATAATTTACCTGTCATAGGCCAAGGAAAATTCACCAAATGACTAACAGAATTTAAAAAGCTTTATGACTCCAATCTAATACTCTCTCCAATACAGACAAAAGCTACAGAAATGATTCTATTTTAGGGATATATTAAGAGTACTGATACTGAAAATGTGGTCCCCAGACCAAACCATCAACATCACATGGGCACTTGTCAAAAAATGCCCCACCTCAGAGGTACTGAATCAGAAACTTTCAAGGTGGGGCCCAGCACCCAGCTTTAACAAGCCCTCTATGTGATGCTGATGTTCACTGGACCTTCAGAAGGATAGTATACATGTTTCTCCATTCTTTTTTTCCCATCATCTATCCTCCTGCAATCAATTTTGCTCCCCACACTGGAACCACTTATTGGGAAAAGCAGCAGAATCTCACCACTCCTGTTTCTATTTCCTTCTACAATCTTATTGAAGTTCTAATTGTGTCCCACAATACTTACTTTCAGCAAACAGATCTGTCTGAAGGTTAACTCAAGCTCCCAGGGAGATTAAGAAAAATGAACCAGGTTTCAGAAAAGGTGATTACTTGTGTGAAATCATGCTAGCTCTCTTGTTCCTAGCCAAAGCACTCGTGGGTAAAGTTTTATTAAAGAGGGAATAGGCCTAGTATACATACAAAGAAAACATTCTGCTCTGTAAGACATAGAAAGCCTTTCTTGTGATAGATGATTATAAATGGGAAAATGTCCCAGGATTGAACCTACCTAAAGCTATAATAAAAAAGGAAAAAGAAAACAAGAAAAGTAAACAAAACAAAACAATTTTAGAGGTTACTGGAAGCAATTCCTCTCTTCCCACAAAGATCATCTAATTCTCAGATTCTATGGACAAAGATGGGCTTGGGCTGGGAGCTGGCACACTTGATTTTCCTTTTACCTTTTACATGTCTCAGTGTCCATTCAGATAAATTGGGCCAGAACAGCTCCTACTAGGCAGACTGCGTGTCTACAACCATACTTAATAATATGCTTTCTCATTATTGTCCAATCAAAATTAACAGATGTATTAAACAAAAAAAAAAAGATGGAGGAAAAAACGCTTTCAACCTGACAAGTTCTCATCTTACCTGTATTGCTCAGTAGATATAATCCATCCACCCTTGGTTGTCTCATCTACTTACTCTCCCAAAAGAATTTATGGAATCTTCAGATGGCTCAAACTGATTCTATTCCCATGTGAAAGTTTCCTGTGTTCTTAAATCATGCTGAAAAGACAGTCCAGCTAGCAGCTTTAAAGACATATGTCTCTTTACCCTAGAGACAAAGAACAATAAACCTAAGCCATCTTTGCAGATAAATTCATCAAAACTCAAGGCCCGTGGAAATGTTTACTAATGTGCTCTCTATTTCTTAGTTTAGAATATCTGAGCTATAAGGGACCTGACAGATCATCCAACCCAATCCCTGGAAGCAGAGATAAAAATAACAGCATCCAGACTGAGGTTGAGCTAGGGATGGAAGAGTCATGTCTTCTAATTGAACAACACTGTTCTTTCACTGCAATCATAGGGAGCGGCAAACACCGCACATGGGGGCAAAGCTGGCCTCTATCAGGGGATGACTGCACTTAAAGATTCTTGTCAATCTGTAGGTAGAGCAAAGGCTTGCTTTAGCATCTTCCTTTCTTAAAAGAGCACTAGTGCATTCCTGGGAGACATAAAAAAGCACGTTTAAGAATGCTCAACTAGGGCTTCCCTGGTGGCGCAGTGGTTGAGAGTCCGCCTGCCGATACAGCGGACACGGGTTCGTGCCCCGGTCCGGGAAGATCCCACATGCCGCGGAACGGCTGGGCCCGTGAGCTGTGGCCGCTGAGCCTATGCGTCTGGCGCCTGTGCTCCGCAATGGGAGAGGCCACAACAGTGAGAGGCCCGCGTACCGGGGAAAAAAAAAAAGAATGCTCAACTACAATAAGTTTTCCTTAGGAATATATGAAGTCACATAATATTGACTAAAGCTATATCAGCTTTCATTCTAAAGTTCAGAAGATTCCCACAAACACAGATCTAGATTAAGATGTTCACCAAGAAGTAGGGAAACTTTTAACTGAAACCTATGGTGGTAATTTAATCTATGAAATAATTTTCAGAAGACAAATTGAATTATATAATGGCAATAAAGGCGGTTTATTAGATCCCTAATGTGGTCTACAATTTAAACAATCCTGAAATGTTAGATAGCTTAATCCCCATTTTGCTTTCTATCATAAATGAGGTTAACACTCTTCAAAAAATAGTTCATGACCATAGTGGGTTTTTTTAAGGACAATCCCTCCCTGATTTCGTAGTCTCCTTGTTCTCAAGATCTAGATTTTCCTAAAAAACAGTTCATAATTCTTATGTTAAATACAACCCTTCCCAATCTAGAGTCTCCTAGAGCCTACCCTGCTGATTTCCCCATTATTCCACCATTCTGCCTTATACAATACTGTCTGAACTACAAATTAAGACACGTTACTGGAATGAAAACATAATGTATATATGTCATGTTTCACACATCATCAAAATGACTGGTTAGGTACCACACACCATGTTTCATACACCATCACAATGACTGGTTAGGTACCACACACCATGTTTCATACACCATCACAATGACTGGTTAGGTACCCATATACTGGTTGTTTATCTAGGCACCACAATATTTTCTCTTGCTTCTACTGTGTTTTCCTCCTAACACAGAACAGTTGTCAAGTGACCACGAACTTCCTTAGAGTAGAATGCCAATTAATGAATATGGAAGGAATAATGGAGATACAAAATCCTCCACTGATGCTAAAACTACTGGATGAAAGTCTGATGAAGAATAAAATTTTCACACAGTTTCCCCCCACAAATTACTTATTAATTACTAAGGAGAAAACAGTAGCTTTACAGTGGAGGTACTTGACAGACATCACCTTAACGAGGTGAGCAAATTTAGCCATCATTAACATAGAGTCAAGTCAACATCACACATCTCATGATATGATGCACTGAGAGGAACACAACATCACTTCTACAGGTATTTTATCCAAAAATGCATGTATACTCACAAGGAACTATCAGATACACAGATTGAAGAACATTCTACAAAATAACTGGCCTATAATCCTCTAAAGTATAAATTTCAAGAAAAACTGAGAAATTGCTTCAGATCAAAGGAAACTGAAAAGATGTGACAAATAAATGCAGTATGCCATCTTGATCTGGACCAAAAAAGACAAACATCTATAAAGAGCATTGTTGAGACAACTGACAAAATTTTATATGGTTATAGACAGGGTAATATCATTGTGCCAATGTTACATTTATTACGATAATTATCCTGTGGTTAGAAAATATACTGAAGTATTTTGAAATAATAGACAAAATGTTCCCAACTTACTCCCAAATGATTCAGAAGAAAATATAATATGCATAAGTAGATAGATAGCAAATGATACAACAAATGGATTAAAATGTAAACAACTGGTGAATATGGGGAGATCCTTGTTATTCTAACTTTTCAATTAAGTTGAAATTATACCACAATAAAATGTGGCTTTCTGTGACAAATAATAACTAAAGCTGTTTTTCAAATTTCTACGAGGTATCATTTTCTACATTTGAGAGACAAACTGAGGTTCAAAAAGAGATCAGGCTATTTGCGTAAGAACACAGGGTGGCTATAATAGTTAAGTTTATGGGTTAATTTGACTGGGCTAAGAGATGTCCAGATAGATGGTAAAATATTATTTCTGGGTGTGCCTGTGAGGATGTTTCTGGAAAAGATTAGCATTTGAATTAGTTAACTGAGTAAAGAGGATCGCCCTCCCCAATATGGGCAGGCATCATCCAATCCACTGAGGGCTAAAATAGACCAAAAATGTGGAGGAAGGGTGAATTTACTCTCTGTTTAAACTGGGACATCCATCCTTTGCCCTCAGACATTGGCATTCCTGGTTCTTGGACCTCGGATTCAGACTGGGACTTACACCATTGACTCCCCTTGTTCTGGAATTGCATCACTGACTTTCCTGCACCTCCACCTTGTAGCTGGCAGCTCGTGAGACTTCTCAGTCTCTATAATTGCATGAGCCAACCCCTCATAACAAATCTCTTTCTATGTATCTCTGTATATTCTACTGGCTCTGTTTTTCCATGTAACCCTGACTAATACAATGGCAAAATTAAAATTTTAGCCCAGGACTGTCGAAAATCAAAAATTTCCCAACCTAACTGCCTTGAATCAGAACCCTTTGTACCTAGACACAGAGGAAACTGATATGAACTTCAATGCAGCCCTTTCCTGCTTCTTCTGCCTAAGTTTTCACCTTGTAAATAAATGAATCATGCCCATCAACAGACGTAGAGAATGGACTTGGGGACACGGGAGAGGGGGAAGGGTAAGCTGGGACGAAGTGAGAGAGTGGCATGGACATATATACACTACCAAATGTAAAATAGATAGCTAGTGGGAAGCAGCCACATAGCACAGGGAGATGAGCTCGGTATTTTGCGATCACCTAGAGGGGTAGGATAGGGAGGGTGGGAGGGAGACTCAAGAGAGAGGGGATATGTGGATATACATATGTATATAGCTGATTCACTCTGTTATACAGCAGAAACTAACACAACACTGTAAAGCAATTATACTCCAATAACAGATGTTAAACAAAAAATTCACACAGTAAAAACAAAAAAACCCACGACATTTCTATTTCCAAAGACTGTTTTCTCTGAAGACCAGACCTTTTATTCTAATGACTCATTGTGCTAAAAGATTTAATGAAATTAATAAAGAAGGGGAAAAGATTTTCTAAGAAATAAGGAGGATATTATATGGAAGCTAAAACTAAGACACTGGAGCATGACAAAGCAGGTAAGTTAAGTACAAGAGTCTCATTAGCAAACAGAACCAATATACAGCCTTAGAAGAATGAAAATCTTAACGATTTGTGGTGCCCCTATATGATCTGATTATTAACAATTATCAAAAGAGTATGAATAATAATATGAGTAGCAATCATTTACTGAGTGCCTATTGCATGAAAGATGCTGTGTTAGGTACTTCTCATATGCTCTCTCATGTAATCCAAAATGTGTAAAGACCAAACATTTTACAGCTGAAAGAACCGAGCTCAGAGAGGTTGCACTACCTTTTTCATGGTCACATGAATCTGGTCTGAAACACAGCTCCACTACAATTTTGCTAGGTAATCCCATCTTTTGGAGACCAGCGCTATTGAAGTGGAGGATTGAGATCTAGAGGCGGAAACTCTCAGAGTAAAAGGATCGTGGAAATCATGGAAGTTAGAAGCTACTTCTAAAAAGGCAGCGTGATGAGTGGAGAAACAGGCGAATGCCAGTAGACCTAGATCTGTCTCCACTACACTGGAAAATTTACCTTTTCTCTTGGAGTATATCGGTTTCTTGTTATGCAATTGAGATAATAACACCCAACTTTTAGGTTTATTATGAGAATTAAATGAGATAATGTGTGTAAAGTGCCAGGTAGTGATTAGGATTTTAAAGAACGCTGGAAAAGGTTATATACATACACACAACTCTGCATGTGTTTCTGAAGTTCTTATTGTGTTCACTGAGATACTGTAAGGACAAGAGTGAAAGTTTCCTTCAGAAAAAAAGAAAGTCATAATGAATTCCTTATCTTGGAAACACATGGCTTAAGACAACACATGCTATCCCTCTTCAGAGCAGATTACTTTTGTGAGAGAGGAAGCTAGAAGAAAAGAGAATATGCCTTTCTTTAGTACCCACTAGTGTTAGGTGGTTTTATAAGTTCTAACAAAAGTGATACGAAGGACCCAAGCTCTTAGGAAAGAGCCTGTGAGGGGAACTGCGAGGAGTCAGCAAGGATGAAGTTCTGAGGGATAAATGATAAGTGTTGGCAGAGGACATCAGTAGGTGAGAAGAGAGTTTTGAGAAAATCTAATATGGAAGAGGTGGAGGAGCAAATGGCAAGAAACTGAGAAGGACTTAACATGAAGGCAGGAGGAGACCAGGGTAGTATCATGTCATTGCAGCCAAAGGAAAATGTGTTTCAGGAAGAAGACATTGATCAACTGTGTCCAACAGTGTTGGAAAGGTTCCTTTGAGACTGTTCCTTTGAGGCTATACCAAAGAAAAGGGTGGCATTTGTTGAAGCAGAACCTACAAGTAAAAATTGCTAAAGTGATCTGAAATGAAAATGCCAGAACTGTGACCCTTGGCAATTTTGCAGTCCTTGTTGAGTGACTATATGTGTGAGTGCACATTTCCTACTGCAACCTACTAGGTTCTGATCATTTGCCAGAGTCTAAAACTACTTTCTTTGAGCTTATGCTGGGGCTATAATGCATTGCCATCTAAATCTGTGTTGTACCACAATGTTCACTGCAGCACTATTTTCAATAGCCAGGACATGGAAGCAACCTAAGTGCCCGTCGACAGATGAATGAGTAAAGAAGATGTGGCACATCTATACAATGGAATATTACTCAGCCATAAAAAGAAGCGAAATTGAGTTATTTGTAGTGAGGTGGATGGACCTAGAGTCTGTCATACAGAGTGAAGTAAGTCAGAAAGAGAAAAACAAATACCGTATGCTAACACATATATATGGAATCTAAGAACCTACGGGCAGGACAGGAATAAAGACGTAGAGAAAGAACTTGACACGGGGAAGGGGGAAGGGTAAGCTGGGACGAAGTGAGAGAGTGGCAAGGGCATATATACACTACCAAATGTAAAATAGATAGCTAGTGGGAAGCAGCTGCATAGCACAGGGAGATCAGCTCGGTGCTTTGTGACCACCTAGAGGGGTGGGATAGGGAGGATGGGAGGGAGATGCAAGAGGGAGGAGATACGGGGATATATGTATAGCTGATCGACTTTGTTATAAAGTAGAAACTAACACAACATTGTAAAGCAATTATACTCCAATAAACATGTTAAAAATAAAATAAAGTAAAATAAAAAACCAGCTAAATTTCCAAAAAATAAGTAGAAATAAATTTGTGTTGTAAGTCAGCTGTTTGCTGTCTTATAATTAGGTGTGTCAGTAGAATTTGTTTGTGTATCTATTAGACTTGCCTAAGACTTTCAGTAAATCATTTTGTAGAGTGCAATACTGTTAAAAGAAATTAGTAAATAAATAAATAAAATATCCTATTTAGCTTGCAGACTTCACACAGGTACAAATGGATAACTGCAAAATTCATTTGAAATCACAAAGTGAGGAGAAGGAATTGAGTGATCCAAAACGTGCCTATATTTTAAATTCAGGTATAATTTTCATACAGTAAAGTACATAGACATTAAATGTTTAACAAACGGATTCACTCACTTTTGTAAGCCACAAGTCTATTATAATAAGAAATATTTCTATCATCCCAGTAAGTGCCTGCATACCCCTTCCTACTCAATCCTCCCTAAACCTGTCCCTGCTAGAGGCAACCAGTGTTCTGGTATCTCTTGCCATAGGTCAATTTTGCCTGTTCTAAAATTACACTAAAAAGTATGAATAAACCCTTTTATAATTGACTTTTCATTCAGCGTAATGGTTTTCAAAATAATCCATATTTTTACATGTACCAGTAGCTCTTTCATGTTACTGCTAAGTAGTATTTTATTGTATAAATTCAAATTATTTTAGCCATTCAATTGTTGATGAAAATTTGGGCTATTGCCAGTTTGAGGCTATCATAAACAAAACTGCTATGAACATTCTTATTTTTTAAAAAAAAGCTATCTCAATTAACATTTACTGTGTACCCACAATCTGCCAAAAATTGAATAGAAAGAGGTCACAGCAGACATAACTGTACAGAGATGAGATAAAGCCTTTAACTAAAATCTTAATTGAACCCCTTTCTCATTTCTCTGAGCTCAGTTTCTCACATGACTGCTGAGAAAAGTTGACATTTTTTTTTCTCATCTGTAGAAAAATTCCGTGGTGTTTTTAGCAGCAGTAGTAGTAACACTAGTAGTAAGAGTTATTTGTAGGTGAATAATAGTTATTATTTTCATTATCATATTACAGTTAATGATTACATAGCACTACCATGTACTGTGCTAAATGCTATCTATTTCCTATCAACTCATCTAATGTTTCTAATATTAAAGGTTGAATGAATCCCCTAAGGTCACATAATGGTAACTGCATTTCACTGAGGCTAAGGAGAGATTTAGGACTCATCTACGTAGGTAATGGAGACACACAGAAATTTTACATGCAGGGGAACAACCTGTCCAGTTTTGAAATTTAGAAAAACGATTTGAATGAAACACAGAAAGTTAGATGGAATAACAGATTTGACCACCTCCAACCCTATGGAGAAAGGCTTGGAAAAGATTGATTTAGATAATTTCCCACCTCCCACCCTATGCTTAGTAAGTACATTTGGTGCCAAAATCTTGCCTCTCTGTGCACCAATGCCAAACAGAAATACAGAGACAGAGTTATGGAGGAGAAATAATGAGTGGCTTTATTTCTTTGTCAGGCTAGCGCCTCAAGAACTGTGCCCCCCCTCACTGGGGAATAGGGAGAGGTTATATAATCAGGGGTAGTGGTCAGAGGTATAAGGATCAAGGAAGTAACAGTCTTGCATTCTTCCTTCTTATGCAAAATTTCAAAAGGGTGGGGTTGATTAGGGTGTGTGAAGGCTCTCTGGCGGTCTCCTAATCTTGAGGAGCTTCTCTGGTCCCTGTAACCTGGCCTCAGGTGGTTTCGTGGCTGCTCCTCCCTTGATTAGCAACTGTTCAAATCTGCCCTTTGGAACTCAGGGAAGGTCATGGAGGTTGGAGTCTTGCCTACAAGAAGTGGGGGACAAAAGGGCCCACAGGGCCCTGCTCGGCATCACAGTTAGAGTTCATCAAATAACAACTCATTCTGGATGGAATTTTCACTTCATCTCGTTTACTTGGGATTTCTGGGTTAGGATGGCGAGATGGGTTAACAAGAATCCGGGGGATAATTTAAGCCTTGGAATTTGGTTAATCCAAGGTGACGTGAGCATAATACAGTGGGTGTGTGTGTGTGTGTGTGTGTGTGTGTGTGTGTGTATCAACATGTTGTATTTCTTTTCAAAAAGTTACCCAGTGAGACAAATAGCCTGAGGTAAATACATAAACTATACATTCTGCCATTCTGCTTTTGACTGGAGGCTTAACTTGTCACGGATAATGATTTACATAGTGATCATCTCTCTTCCTGACTAGAAAGTTGCACTAGCTTCAAGCTATGTGCTCTGCTAAGAGTCATGAGGAGAGAAATCCTTCCTATCTCAAGCTGGTTTGATTGTTCATTCCTTTCCAGGGTTGATGTGAGATCTGGATGACATACATGAACTGGTAGCAATGCTATTGCTAAGATGAGTGGATATGATAGAAAAAAAAATAGGTAAAGTTGCTTTCAAGAGTGGATAGCCCACTATTGAATATTTCTACCTTATTTCTTCAGAGTGAATGTTGATGTCATCCTGAAACAGGAGCAGGACCCTGCAGGGTCCTCCCAGGTACAAAGGACTTTCTGTGTCCCCCGTTCCTTGTTTTTAGAAAAAAAAGGCTTCAGTCCCCTAGGCTTTCCCTGAGTTCCAAAGAGCAGGCTCAAGCAGTTAATGATTAGGACACAAGAGTCACAAGACTCCTAGTTCCTCCTGAAGGGATAGGGATAAGAATCTGATGCATATCTTTGAATTATTCTATGGAAACTATGACCACCACCCCCAGACAGAGGATGGTGACTACATTCTGACCACAAGCACATAGACCCCCAACTGGTTGGAACCTGAAGGTTGAGATTCAGGAAATATCACCCTGTTACCTCACCACCAACCAATCAGAAGGTCCATGAGCAGATCATGCATCCTAAGACCCCTCCCCTAACACGGCCTTTAAAATCCTGTGCCTGAAAGTTACTGGGGAGTTCGAGTCTTCTGAGCACAAGCTGCCCGTTCTCCATGCGTGGCCATTGCAATAAACCTTTCTCTGCTCCAAACTCTGACCTTTCCGTTTGTTTGGCCTCACTGTGCATCGGGCACACCAATTTGGGTCGGACAACAATACACAGTCCTTGCCTCCGTCTTAATTATCTCAGCAAAGGCTCTGGCACATAGGATTTTCCCAATAAATATTGCTTAATAAATATATTAATCTACTTTTACCCAATAATCTGTCAGCACTTCAGGATAACATGTTAATCAATTGTATTGATTTTGAAAATAGAAAGTAAATAATTCTGTGAAACATCACATTAGTTTCTAAATTCTGTGTGTGTTTGTGTGTGTGTGTGTGTGTGTGTGTGCGTGTTTGAAGAAATGATAGGATGTGGATAGTTTACCCAAGAATTTCAACTATGTTAGGGGAGATTATAAATAAGGAAAGTTCAAGGGCAAAATTTGATGGCAAATATACTTATGTCTGAGATTTGATTCCACAACTTTCAGCTGGCTGACCTTATACAAATTATACAACCTCATTAAGTCTGTTTACGTCTACAGACTGAAAGGTATTACAGTATGTACCTCACATGGATTTTGTGACCGTTAAATGAGACAGGCCATAGTGTTTATTCTAGTGCTGGCAAAAAGTGTTCAAAATGTTATTCACTGTTACGACTAACAGCAACGAGATTCCTTATTTTCTTTGAGAGTTCTATAGGATGGATATTGTAATACCCATGATACAATATAGTCTAGAGATGAACTTCTTGTAAAATATCTCATTTTCATAAAAATCAAATCAGTACAAAACTGAGGCAAATTTATAAGATAATACAACTCATCTTAGATAATAGATTTAACCAGCACTGTACCTAAAAACAAAATTATCAGAAACGTTTAGCGCAATAATTATCCATTAGTAGGAAAGTTAATGTTTGTCTGAGAAGGTATGGGATTTTGGTGGTATGCATGTGTGGAAGGGGTGTAAAATGCTTACATAATTATGAATCTAAAGGTCCTTCTCTTCAGTATTTATAAAATGTGCCATTGAAGGTTAGATTCTATTTCAGTGAATTCCAGATACTAAAATAATGGAATGTTTTTTGCCTGTTCAAGAATTTGAAAATCAAGCTCTTTCAAAAATCCGCACACACAAAAAATAGCGATTTAGTAGCACTGTTACTGCAGTGTAATAGCTTTTATCAAGTAAGCTTTTAAATTAAAAAAAAATTATTTTATTTATTTATTTTTGGTTGTGTTGGGTCTTTGTTGCTGTGCACAGGCTTTCTCTAGTTGTGGCGAGCAGGGGCTACTCTTTGTTGTGGTGTACAGGCTTCTCATTGTGATGGCTTCTCTCGTTGCACAGCATGGGCTCTAGGCGCACAGGCTTCAATAGTTGTGGCGTGTGGGCTTCAGTAGTTGTGGCGCATGGGCTTAGTTACTCCGTGGTATGTGGGATCTTCCCGGACCAGGGCTCGAACCCATGTCCCCTGCATTGGCAGGTGGATTCTTTAACCACTGCACCACCAGGGAAGCCCTCAAGTGTGTTTTAATAATGTTCTTTTCATGCAATCTCCTTACCAGGTGTTATAAATTTAATATTCCATTGTAATTTATATTATTATGATGATGGTGATTCTATATTTGTATGCCAATAATACTTTGTAATGCCTGATTGTATTTTTTTTTTCAGCAAATCATTTTTACTCCTATACAGCTCAAAAGAAAATAGTCTCTCTGACCAGTGTTCATCTGAGGGTGGTCTGCATCATGGTAGAACACAGCACTACTATGTTCCACATCACTCCCTGAGTGGTGGAAGTTGATAGTTGGTAAACATCTTCAACCCACCCTCTCACTTGACCTTCAGGTTTTTTTACTGTGCTTGTACTGTGACACTTTGAAGCATTGGAAATGTGTGCCTATCAACACGGAATGTGGGCATCCATCATCTCACTCTCAATTTTCTTCTTCTCCCTGAGTATCAAACAGTCACAGGTACGCATGTACTTTCATCCATGCCTTCAGAAGATAAAGCACTCATGTTAAAGAAGCACTGCTCCTTCTATTCCATGAGATGTATTCCTTCCTCAAGCTTGGTGTTATATTTGTTTAGATAACTCAATTCTCTACAATTAGAATTGTAGAGAAACAGAATGTTGGATCTCAGAGGGCCCTAGAGAGCCCTGAAGACATCCATGTCATTTTCCACATGAGTAACCTATGGCCATGGAATGTGGGGGCCTCATAATGCCCAGGGAATGACAATCAGAAAAAAAGCTTTAACTAATGACAAGAAGAGTCCAAAGTGTGGATGGCTTAAAACAGAAACAACTACCATTATATTTAGTCCCCTCTAAATGAATGAAGATAATCACATTGCGTGGGGAATCCTAGAGGGAAAAAATCCTGTGAGCTAATTTTCTAGATGAGGAAACTGAAGCTCAACAAGATTAAATGACACACAAGGCCACAAGCTGTAGTGTATGGTTGTTATGACAAGACGTAAAACCCAGCTTTGTCTAACTTCAAAGAGGAACTCCTTACCACAACACTTCAGGCTACTACAGTTCTCATTTAAAAAGAAAGGACCCTGTACTTTTGATAGAGGTCAGTGGAGGTGATGCAGGGTATGGTGAACTGAATAAGCTCTTCATCTCAGGGGATAAATATGGGAGAATAATAGGTTAGCCACTGTGGTTATAACAACAACAAAACAAGACAGAAATTAGACTGAAAACTTGCTAATGGTTTCAGATATTTGTGCTAAACATCACTTCCTAATTTTGTGTTGTGTCTCTATGTTCATATAAGGCAGTTTCCCTCCTAGAGCTGCAAACCCCAAATCTATGCCCCCTAAAAAGTTGATCTGCCTCCAACAATATACTTTAAATAGTAAATCGTAAAATAGAAAATACAAGTCCTTTAAGAGGAAGGAGGTTCAAATGAAAATCTGCATCCAGTCACAGGAATGCTTAGCTTTCAGGGGAGCGAGAATGGAAACTAAACTCAACCCCTGACCCAATGGGTTAGAAAAGTTTTCCTTGTGCTGACGCTTTTATAAAATTCAAAAGAAAAAGCCAGAACCTTGTGGTGCTTACAGAGTAGCAGAATCCGAGGATTTTGCATTTGTAAAGGCTCTTCTAAGACTCCATTTCCAAACTGGGAATCCTTTCTTCAGCTAGCTCCAAAGTTCTCTCAGGAGAGAGGAGCCTTCAGATGCAGACTTTTCCTTCCTTATCACATCTCAGGGAGCAGTTTCCAGGCATGCTAATTGTCCTTGTAAATGTAACAAAGCTTCTCTGTCAGGTCACGGGATGAAATTGTATTCCAGGGCTTGAAATGCCAAGTGACACAGACCTGGTCCTCCTTTTCCCACCCAAATCCAGCCTGGTGAATATTCCTAAAGAAAGATTTGACTGCAATGACCTTCCTCAAATGTTAACGAAAGAATTCTCTAACATTCTTGCATTCATCGTTTCCTGGCCTGGACTATACATCATGGGGAACTTGGGGCACCAGGCTGTATAAAGGAACACAATCTTGGACAATGTGAAGCTAAGAGGTCACAAGGCAGTGCAGGCTTCTGAAAGCCTCATTCAATAACATCCCCTGGGAGGGTGACTATTGTTAATCCAAGTTCTCAGCCTGCATTTGGCAGCATTAAGTAGGGAAGTAATGTAGTCCTTGGATTTAAAAGAGACCACATAAATCAGGTGACTGGATGGTATACTTAAAAGGTATCCCATCCAGGCCTTTGCTAGCTCCTGGCAACGACGCGCAGCAGGATTTAGGAGTCCGAGTCTTAAGCAATCCACTTTGTGGTGCAACGTGGAACTGCAGTAGGAACCTCAACACTTCCTGATGGAGAGAAGTTACCACAGGGGGGTACCTCTCAAAGGACCGTGTGCAGGCAGTGTGATCATTAGAGCAAACACTGAACAACGTGTCAGAGGCCCAGTTTCCATGTGGGTTGAATACCATCCTAGTTATCCTCCTTGGCTCCCTCGGCTACTGAGATAATCAAGGGAAGTATTTGGAAGAACAAATTGTGTTGTATAAAAGTTAAGAACTTTTTCTATATTCCATAAGAACGTATCCATGTGCAAGGAAACATATGGAAGAACCAAATAAAGTGAGTGAGGGGGCAGTGCAGTGTAGGCAGAAAGAAGCATAGATTGCGGAATCAGCTGGTTCTGCATTCCATTCCCCATTCTCCACTTTCTTGGCCATTCTAGGGCAGTAACTAAGTCTCTCTAAACCTAAAATTCTTTATCTGTTAAGAGGGCACAGGGGTGATATTAACAGCCCTCTCTCACAGGGTCCAAGTGAAGGCTAAATAAGATTCCGTACATCTGGAAGGCACTAGGTACTTAGGAAGTGTTATTTCCCTTGGTCCTACCTATACATATCCTTCAACTTCCACCTTGCCTACCCTTTCTTAAGCTGTTAAAATATATATTTATTCAAATATATTTGCGAAATGCAAAAACAGAAAACAACCTCAGCCTTCTCTATGGCCATTTTAGATTATTTTAATTAGTTGTATAAATTAAATTGTAAATGTAAATTCTAATAAAATGGCTTTTCTTCCAATGTTTCAAAAGCCCGTTCCACAATTTTAGAGAGCTTTAGAAGACATAAATTGTCCAGAGGCTTACTCATAATCCTTTCCCACTTTCCCACTTCTTTTGTAAACTAGTGCCATGCTCCCTAAGTAGGAATGATGTGATGATTTTACTTAAAGACTCATTATTAAATTGTTATGCTCCATAACCAGTTTGAGGTAAAATCCCATGATTTAGTCTCTAGCATCAATTACTAGAAAGTGTATACCTTTAAATGCCAAAATTGTGTCTCTGGAAAAGTTTAAAAGAAAGATCATCCTGTTTGTTGGTTCATTCAAATTGTTCTGACTTCATGCCCAGTCCTGCCAGCCACAGTTATTCAGCAAAAGCCATGTGTCAGAATCAAAACGCACTTCTTTTCAAAAAGCCAGACCTGTGTGATCAGAAATGCCATAAAAGTATGCATAAGCCCATCTGTCCAGGGACTGAAAGAAATTAGTCTGGGCCTAGTGAAAACCACTTAGTGGACCCCAAATCCTCTCCAGATGGCTTTTCTCCGCATGCACTCTCTGTCTCCTCTGCCTTACTTCTCTCTCTCAATCTTCACCTTCACCCAATCTTTCTTTTTTCCTCATTATTTTGGATTCTTTGTGTTTCTGAAATTCTGTGTTTCTGTGAAAGTCACTCACTCTCTGTGTTTTGTGTCTGGGCTCCTCTCTTATGTCGTAACACTCACATGACTTCCTCTCTGTAATGGAGGATTTCTGTCTTACTGTCCATTTGCTGCTTGGCCCTATCTTTTGTGCCTCTTTTTTTTTTTTTTTAAAGGGGGGGTTATTATTTTTTTTTATAAACTTATTTATTTTTGACCACGTTGGGTCTTTGTTGCTGCACAAGGGCTTTTCTCTAGTTGCAGCGAGCAGGGGCTGCTCTTCATTGCGGTGCCTGGGCTTCTCACTGCGGTGGCTTCTCTTGCTGCGGAGCACGGGCTCTAGGTGCGCAGCCTTCAGTAGTTGTGGCACACGGGCTCAGTAGTTGTGGCTCACTGGCTCTAGAGCGCAGGCTCAGTAGTTGTGGCGCATGGGCTTAGTTGCTCCACAGCATGTGGGATCTTCCCGGACCAGGGTTTGAACTCGTGTCCCCTGAATTGGCAGGAGGACTCCCAACCACTGCGCCACCAGGGAAGTCCCTTTGTATCTCTTTGACCCTCTCTCATCACCTCATTCTGTGTGTGTGTACTTATGTGTTGGGGCAGGTGTGTCTCTATGTTTCTTGTTTGGTCTTTTAGCTTCAACTTGTGTCTTTCCTCCCACTTGTGGATGGAGGAAAAACTGGAAACATTTAAATGCATTCCCGATAATTTACTTGGGATGTGGAATTTGGTTTCAGCTATAAAAAACTTAGACCTTTACAGCATGAGTGTAATGGCAGGAAAAGTGGAGAAGATGAGAGGAACAGTGGCTGTAATCAATAGGACCAACGATTGCAAATGACTAATGATTCCTGAAAGCACCTCACAAGGCTGATTACAAATGTCCCTGCAAAGTCAGGGTCAGATTCAGACGATGAGCTCTGCCAAAGCAACACTGCTCTAAGAGAAAAATAATAGGACACACGCACACGTGCACACACACACACACACACACACTCACAGAAGTACGACAAGAGGCAAACCGCAGTGAGAAATTCATTTATACTTTTGGGTTCCCAGAAGCACATAAAAAATAAAAGCAAAGAAAACTCCACTATAAATAAACCTGCCACATTCTAAATAAAGCCTCTGAGTGACTGGGGAGTCTGGCTTTCTTCAAGGAGTTACAGGATTTGGTCATTTTTAATAGCCATGTTTGCTTTTCACCAAATTACTTTTCCTCACAGAATCTGCTAAAGGCATGAGGGGGTTATTCTCAGTGGTCAAAGTGCACCAGTAACAAAGGACATGACCAGAACTGTCCAGAGGAAGGTCACCATGACAAGAGCTGGCAAGGAAGAGATGAAACAGAGAAGCACATATCCATTTGGAAAAAGATTCTTGGAGTTGCAAAAGGCACTGGGTGAGTCACTGAAGAGAGCTAAGTAAATTATAGATCCCACCTCTGGAGCCTCTGTAATATTGTCTACCAAGTGCACAGGGAATTGTTACTAAATTATTTAGCATTAACACAGTTAGTTAAAGCAACTGGAGGGCACAAGCTTTCTGTCTTCTTTTAGCACCTGTCTATGTGTGCAAGATTTTCTTTTTCATCCCATTCAAGTATTCTGCTCTTCTTTCCACCGTTCTGGTGATTCTCAGTTCAAAGCAAACCCACAAAATTGCCCAGTTGCGGCAAAGCTTCCAGTGAGCTAACTTAATGCTACAGCTCTGGAGTAGTTAAGAACTCTGCCCAACTCAGAAAACAGCTAGAATCATTTCACTGTAGTCACCTAACCAATGAGAATTCGCTTCAGTTCCAACATCGCAATTGTCTTACCTGCAAAATGGAGACAACATCTATACATATATTTAACGCACAAAGCAATATGCCTTATAAATGCTCAGGAAAAATATTCTTCTCCTCCTGCTACTCCTTCATCATTTATCTCTTACTTTATCATCATAATCATCTTAAATGTGTATCTTTAAATGATAATGCCAGAAAGAAAGACACTGGGCTAGCCCCTACATTTGGAGAAGAACCCACAAATCACCTCGTACATGGTACCAGCCCTGCTCAGGCCCAGACTGTGACAGCTTCATCTCCCCATAAAGGAAATAAAACAGAGCCACCACATGCATTA
This sequence comes from Neophocaena asiaeorientalis asiaeorientalis, assembly GCF_003031525.2. Classification (NCBI taxonomy): domain Eukaryota; kingdom Metazoa; phylum Chordata; class Mammalia; order Artiodactyla; family Phocoenidae; genus Neophocaena; species Neophocaena asiaeorientalis. The sequence goes on along the minus strand of NW_020173714.1, from coordinate 710,407 downwards.
GTCTTAAGGACATTTTTTCTTCTCTCAAGGGGTTTGTATCCACCTCTGTCTCTGACTACCAAAGCACAGAGAGACGCATGCAAAGAAAAAGGTGTAGTGGCTTTGCGATTGGATAGATATCACTAAATGTCTATTTACGTCTTACTAAACCTTTTACATCTAGTCTGGAGACCATACAGATATGTAGTCGGTTAACTTCAGTGAGTCTCACTTTTCTCATCTACAAATTGGGGTGGCAGCCTAGCACATTGAGCCTTTCCTGCATGGGGTTCAAACGTGACCATGTGCTGCGGAGATTACAGGAACAAGTTCAAAGATCACCACACCCGGGTTTGACTCCCGGCTTCAACACTTATTCACTTGTAAACTCTAAAGCAAACAACTCTTCCCTTCAGTGCCTCTCTCCAGATCTGGCACTGGGAATAATGGTACCTTCGTCAGGCGGTTGCCAGGAGGACTGAACGAGAAAACTTTATAAAGTGTCTACCATATAGTAAACATTTAATAGATATTTAAACCTCCTTTTCTCCCCTACTTTAATGTCTCTGGCTAACGTCATCAAGTTCACAGTCTCCACTAGATAGTCACAGCCAAAATAATAATAATAATAGTAATAATAATAATCTATACAATACAGCTAGGTTACTTTATTAGGCTTAGAGAGAAATAGAAATATGCATCCAGTGTTTTATTCCCTGCTGTTCCCCCAATATTCCTCAGCCCTCCTGACCAGGCTCATTTGGATTCCGCTATTGTCTCCCACAGAAGCCCAGTGACATTTGATGGTCTGCAGATTTCAGAGCACATCTGCCACGCTGTGGTAAATACATGCAGCAGAAAAAGAAGCCCATGGATATGAGCAGGAAACAGCTCCTGTTAACTAATCAAGTTTGGGGAGGGGTGTTCCACAGACAGTAACCTCCCTCTGCTGTCACCTGCAAAACAGGGGAGTCCCATGTGCAAACTGGTGCCACAGCCTGCTGTGTCCAGCACTTATTACAGGGGTGCAAATGAGATAAGCAGCGGCTTCTACCCACAACCTTGCCTGGGGCTCTTGCAAACACCAGCTCCATGACTCTTTTCTTTAGCTGAGTGGTATTCAAAATTTACTCAAGCTGTCTGCAGAGAGCAAAAAGCATGACTTGCACTATCCCTGGATTAACTGATGATTGACTGATTTCTTTAAAAATATGTATTTTATGGTTTAATGTGCATAGGAATTACCTAGGGGCTATTGTGAAAATGCAGATTCTGATTCAATAAGAATGAAATTCTGCATTTCAAACTAGCTGTCAGGTGACAAGCTGCTGCTAATCTACAGACCCTCACTTTGATTAATAAGAATGTAGTGTATTTTAGTTCTCCTCCTAGATAAATCTAAGAAGATTCTTAAATGTTTTGAAATGGGAGTGAGGTAATAGCTGGTGCTAATGAGAAAACATACCTATATTTTAATGAAATATTCAGATCTTTGAATACTGACAACACTGTCTTTAATACATTTCAAAATATTCAAAGACTTAGTTAGGAACAGGAATATATATAATCAAATTATGCCAAGGGGTGAGTGTGAGTGTGTGTCTGTGTGTCTGTGTGTGCGTGTGTGTGTGTGCGCACGCGCGTGCGAGTGATTTTAAGTTAACTATAATAGAAATAATATGTACAGATGAAAAATGATGAAATATTAAAGAAACTACTATGTAGAAAACATGAGATCCTGTAAATGCCAAATGAGATCCTGTAAATGCCATTAACGCTTTTTCTTAAATAACATAGTACCTTAAATAACATTTCTACACTATTCTTACAGAAATGTTAAAAGCAACATGCAGGCTGACTGCATTACTTGAAAACTCCAAAGATAGTTTCCAATTTCAAGGCCAAATACACAATCTTCATACGATAGTTTCCCATTTCAAGGCCAAGTACAAAATCTTCAATTTTTGGTTAATATGTGGTCTGTTCCATGGTAACGAAAGTCATTTAACATGCACACAACAGTGCAGCAAGACTGTGGCTGTTCCTTCTCTCTTCATCGTTTCATAAAAATGATTAAATATTGCTGGCACTTTAATTTATTAATTGATGAGACTGAACTTCCAAAGGTTTAACACAGGTGTGGTTTAAAAAGTAAAAAAATTCTATTAATATTTACCAACTGATTTCACATTAAATGATGGTCCCCATGAATTTGCTATGAATAGATGGCATTGGTTTTAAAAAATTGAACAATATAACATTGTCATTTATTTTTCTCTCATTTTATTATATTTTACAACGTAGTAAAAGCAGAACCTAGAAAATAAAATGCAGAAAATTATAAAAAAAGATAATCCAACCATATATATTGGAAAAGAAGTTTTAGTATATTGGTATATTTCCTTTTATTGATTTGTGGTACCGTTATTAATATGAATTAATATCAGGCATTAACCTCTTATTTTGTTTGTTTGTTTTTTCATATTTATTTATTTTTTGGCTGCATTAGGTCTTAGTTGTGGCACGCGGGATCTTTCGTTGTGGCACATGGGCTCTTCGTTGCAGTGCGCGGGCTTCTCTCTAGTTGTGACACACAGGCTCATTAGTTGTGGCGCGCGGGCTTAGTTGCCCTGCGGCATGTGGGACCTTAGTTCCCTGACCAGGGGTCGAATTGATGTTCCCCTGCATTGCAAGATGGATTCTTAACCACTGGACTACCAGGGAAGTCCCCCCTTATTTTGTTTTTAATTAGGGCTACATGATTATTAGTTATTCATTAGATAGAATCATACATTTGGGATTTTTATAATCTTATGTTGTTTTCAACTGGGGAAATCTTTATACCAGAAATAGTGGATAGTGGTTATAGATACGACTAGGATTCTCCTTACGTTAGTTTTTAAAATCAAGAGTATTGACTTTGTTTGTGAAAATTGTTGAATATGGATGATCAGAGTGATAGGTACAAAGGAGTTGATTATTTTTGTTAATGTTTGATTATATTTTTTATGTACACATACATATCGTAATAGATACATGCCAGGTACTCTGTTCATATCACATATGCATTTTTAAATTAAATTCTACACCCATTTTATATCTTGCTTCTGATATTTATTCAGTTGCAATCATGTTTCCATGTTCTAAATTTTAACCATTTTTGGATGATTCATACTATTCTGCTATGTGATGCAAGGAAAGCCTTCCCAGTTGTGCAGCCTTTACGTTTGCCCAATCCTTCCCTCTGAGCTTTGGCTTCGTATTTGTGATAGGAATCAATTCTCTGCTTTCTTTCTTTTCCACATTGAATACCTTGGTACTATTTATTCATAAAATAGGGTGACATAATCTGGCTTTTTCACCCACAAACATATAATTACTAGCACTTTGCTTCAAGTGGGAAAAGTATCTGCCTCAATGAGATGACTCTTCAAGAGGACCGACAAAATGTGCAAGGCTCTTCTTGTAAGTCTGAAGGAATTTACTTTTCAAGGCATCTACAGAGATAAGCAGATTATACACACTCTCACTTGGCCCCTTGGTAAGGAACAAAGATACAATTTGGCTGTGCCCGAGAGCCTGTGTGACTTTCCCCTCCATCTACCTTCATAGCAGAGGTGAAAAAAAACAGTGAGAGTTTGGGGGCTACCAAGAGAAAGAATCAGGAGATGTCTTGGGATTTTACTCATGTACAAAGTCAGCTAATAGACTGCGTGCGTGCGTGCGTGTGTGTGTGCGCGCGCGTGTGTGTGTGTGTGTGTGTGTGTGTGTGTGTGTGTGTTGAGGGTTTCTGCTAACAAACATGACTTAATGCTATTCCATTTTTTTTTATATCAGCATCAAAAGACTTCCAACAGCTCTGGGATGCCTGTTATTTCTAAGCTGGGACACTGGGTAAAAGGCAGACAACCCTTGTTGTTTGGTCAGATTGAGACATGCGAGGCTGACTCGCATTCCTGCCAAATTACTGGTGCACAAGTCTCTGTCTGAGTAGGCAGAAGCTTCAGGAAACTGACAGCGAATTGTTCTCGCAAGGCCAAAGATACAATCTGGCTGTGGCTGCGTAGCCCAGTGCTCTTAACATGCAAACAGCTAGCAAAAATAATGGCATGTCAAGTGCAATTTTCTCACCAGCCGCTGACACCGTAAACTGTAATATAGTGTAATTATTTGGCACCCCGTGTCCTTCATACTAAACACCACCCAAATGATTTCCAAGTTACGGGGAAGAGGGGAGGTTAGAAGGTCAAATTTAAAGACAGAAAATGAGTCAGTACCTTGGAGGGAGAGAATTATAAATAGATGTGGCATCACCAGTGAGAGTTATATCCAAATAAGGAACTGCTCAGAAATCCAGGTAGGAGGGGAAAAGGGAGGAAAGAGAGCAGAGGAGTTTATGTAAGAAAGAGGATTTAGGATAGAACTCTGACCACCTGGAAAGCAAACCATTTTTTCCCAAAATAAAACAGTCTGAGGAACAGAGGATCACAGAACCACAGAACAAGAGCTAAAGGAACTTGGGTAGATAGGTTGCACACATTTTTTTTTTTTTTTATATTGCTTTCTTTTCCTGTTCCACAGGGATCTGTATCTTAAATATAATTCCATAATCCACTATACAATTACAAGTGAGGAAACTGCGCCCGAGAGACGTTGTGTGACTTTCTCTTCCAGTTCCTTTATAGCAGAGGGGAAAAAAGACAGAAGCCAGATTTCCAAGAGATCCTTGCCCATCTTTCTACCTAATTCAAAAGATCTCAGCCCTAGTTCTCTGTCTTCCAGTTACTCTGACCCTCTCTCAGCTCCTTAAATAGTCTTGTGCATATGCTATGTCCTCTGTGGGAATGCTGTCTTTTTTCAACCCTGCACCTTAGTTCATGGTTTTGGCATCTCAGCTCACAGGTGATTCCTTTAGGGAAGATTCCATCATCCCACCAAATAGACCAGCTTCCTCTATATGCTTCCAGCTTCCATAGACCCATGTTCCTTCACTTCAGAGTACTTATCTCAGTTTTAACATGGCATATGTCACATTATGATTATTTTCTTAACATCTGTCTACCCCTAGTAGCCCATTATGACAGAGGGCATGGATCTGTGTTTGCTCAGAACTGAGAATCCACTGGTAACAACACTTAAGAGATAGTAGGTGCCCAATAAATATTTGTGTAATGACTTGATCGATCACCCTCCTGACTCACAGCCAAGGGCTCTCATGATGGCATCAAGACGCCAGCCTTAAAGAACCCATGCACATTTCATCCCCAGGACAACATTTTTGTTTCGGTTACAAGACTTATGAAAAGCACCATGGGTTTTCCTTCTCTTCCTTTTCAAAACCAGACAAATAAGAATATAGGGTGAAGGGTCCCATGTACCACCTTATTCTCTTCCAGAATTGCCAGAGAAAGTCAACACAGGAGGTCCTGGGCAATGCAGAAATCTAAATATTTATGTGTGTATACAAACAGGCTCCAGACCACCTTGTACCACAGAGAGCTGGAGCCAGGAGCGGAGTCTGTTTAGCTGCTATTTGTTTTTCAAGAATTCAGAAAGATTTTTGGTCTAGTTTGTGACATAAGCGCAAATGTAAGCTTGCAGAAGAATTGGAAGATAATGGAATCCCCAGCCTGAATTGCTTCATGCCACTAGTAAGGGGGACAGCCTCCAGAGAGAAGACTCTGCAGCCTTCATAAGGAGACTTGTTTTAACAAATTAACTTATCACTATTACTACCTCAAAGAAGGACTTTTAAAATCAATACATAGAAACAATGTTTAAACTACCCAGCAGGTCTCTAAAATAAACAACTGAAAAGGAGAACATGACAGTAATGTACTGCCCCTTTGGCTGAAAAATGCTATTTGTATTAAAGCTGATTGGGTTTATCTTATTTTATAAATTCCCCCATGATTTAGGTGAATTATTCATTCACTTATTCATGCAAAGTATTTATGAGCTCTCCCTATATGCAGGCAGTGTTCTAGGTTCTGGAGATATTCAGTGAAGAACAAAGGAGACAAAATCCTTTTCTTTGTAGAACTTACATTCTAGTAGGAGGCAAATCATAAACATGATAAAGTATGGAGTATGTGAGACAGTGATCATCAGGAAGGAGAAAAAATAAAGCACAGTCAAAGGGTATGAAATATCAAAGATGGGACACTTATATTTTAGACAGAATGGGGCAGAGAAGGCTCTGTAAGAATACAGATCTCAACTTCATTTTAATTCACTGAGAAACATAGAGGCTTATGCTACTTCTGATCAAGGGGACCCTCAGTCATCCCACCCTATTCCCACGACGTTGCATAAGCCGAAATCTATCCAGCAGGGGCACCTAACTTCCCACTCCATCCCACGCCATCAAGCTGAGTTACAGTTACCCTTCAAGACACACGGAAATATCAAACAACACCTCCATCCTAAGCAACCTGGGCTAATTGAAAGGGCCCCTCTTTAGGCTCCCAGAGTCCTGTGCTCACCTAGTGATGTAGTTGTCAGTTTGTCCATCTCTCCAAGTACACACACACACACACACACACACACACACACACACACAATTAAGACTACAATCATGACTACAATTGCTACGTGCAGGCACTGTGCATAAATTATTCTCATCTACTTGTATTCATCTTATTTGGGTAACCCTTGAAGAGCTTTAGTTACTTTCCCAGGGTAAACATCCAGGAAGTGGCAAAGCCAATATTCAGACCTCTGCAGAGTCCATCTCTAAGGCTTAGTTCTTTCTCTGCATCTAGCTGCCTACCAATAGAGTAAAAACAGACAACAAAGGATGTAAGGGTATATGTGAAGCTCTGAAGAGCCAATCACTTAAAAGCTGGCTCTGCCCTTGAGCTTGAACTCAGTGTGCCAGGCCCGAGGCTCCCACCATGGTGACTCGCAGGAGGGCCTTTTACAGAGCAGGCGTGCTCACAAGTAACTAATGCTTCTCAGCCAGTTCCTGGGGAGAAGCTCAGCGATGAAGTGCTTTAGAGTCAGTCGTGGAAGAGCGTGCACAGAGATAAAACATTGTAAAGCACCCGTGGGCACCCTGATACGGATCCTCCCCACACTCGGCCTGACTCATAATCGGCAGCAGTCACCCGAAATGCATTCTGGGCTTTGCTACAACTCAAGATCCTCAAAGGCCAAGCTGTAATAATTCAGGAGCAATTTTCTTTAAGGGGAAATATATATGATTGGATATGTTTGCAGAAAAAGTTCTTCAGAAATAAGTTTAACTCGGATTTAACAATCGTTTGGGGATTGGCCATGTGAAGAGCAGCCATCAAGGATGAGAACCACTTTGGCCGTTTCAAAATCCTAGGGTTCACTAGCAACATTTCTGTCGTTCAAAGAGGCATGGATTTCTCAAGGATTACTAAGTCAAAAAAGGACAGTAAATGCCACATTGTTTGCCTCTCTCTCTGTTGCTACATTTAAAGAACGGAGACAAAATTACTCATTAGAGCCTGAGTCTAAAACAAACCCCAATTTAATTACTTTTTATATTCAGATAAAAATGGAAAGTTCTGGGGATAGCAAGTTTGTTTATACTACACCAGATACCATCAGTGTGGCAGACCTCCACAGAGTTCACTAATAGAAACAGGGAGAAAATATCCATCAATTATACATGTGTGCATGTACCGTATACCCAGAATTTCATACGGTATGAAAACGCCTTGCCTTAGCGCTGGCTAAAGAAGTTTTGAATTTCCAGAACGTAAGAATTTAAGAACTCTGCATTTTATACTCAATAATTCTTAAGTGCAAATTATAGTTTAAATACATGGTAACTAGTCACTAAGATGTAATAGGATACAGTGGATAAAATTATGGCCTTGGGAATCCCCAACCTGATTCAGATTCAGATCATTTACTAGCTCTACGATCTCGGTTTACTTTATTAACCCACCAAAGTCTCAATGTTTGCACTTAACAACAACAAAAAAAGATAATGTGGTCAAGAAGCCCCTATTCAAAACACGCTGGGTCAGATGTTTTGGAACTGAGAAGTTTTCACATTTAGAAATGTATTAAGGTAGATAAACTGTATAGTAAACAAAACCTTCAGCAGAGTCTGGGGCAGCACCCTGTAATCAAACACAGTAACATTTCTGCTGGGAAATATATGTACAGTCACAGCAATGGGATACACTACGACTATAAATAGCCTCCAGTCAGTTCTGCTACCTGAGTGTGTATCAAGCATATAAAAAAATTTTTTTTTGTATTTTGGACTTACAAAGAAAGGAATGTAGACCTGTTTTATACACGTATTGTTTGTATATATGTACATATGCACACGTATACACATATACATATAAAGAGCGAGGCAGAGGGAGCTGCTGCTAAAATCAAACAGGACTGTGCCTACAAAGTGCCGTTATGAGACTGCTCAATACAAAACAGTATCGACCAGAATGTGAATTGCTTGAAGGCAGGGATCAGTGTTTTGTTCATTGATATACCCCCATATGCCCAAAAAGGTACTTGGCTCAATAAATATTCTTTGAATGATTTCCCTTGTCCAAGTAGAACTACAAGAAATGAAAAAGCATAATCCTTGGGGAGGCTCAATCTGCGTTGCAAGACAATGAGGTAGAAGCAGGAATGGAATCAGAAGTTCCTAGCGAGACACAAAGTGTTAACTCAAGTCTTGAAGATCCATATTTAATTCTTTTTTTTAAATCACTGCATCTGGGAAACGCATAATATTGGCATGATTCACTTCTGAATCTGACTTATCAGGAAAATCAGTCCTTGGCAGGCTCGTAATTGGAATTCTACCTATGATGATGGTGAGTGTTAAAATTAACAGAAGCTTATGAGCGATTCTGAGGAATAAACATGTATAGTCTTCAATAACCCACAGTGAAACTTTGAAAAGCAGGCAGCCCTTATCCACACAAGGAACATTTGTCTAACCTGCCAACAGCAACAAAACAAATGTAAATCCAGTCTAACACGTAGATGCACGTGCACGCGCACGCACACACATACACCACACACGCACACCACTAAGCTGAAATTTTGATTCTATACATTCGATTCCATCTGACAATGAATGCAACAGTTTCCTATTGCAAAATTTACTGAGTTACAGTAAGTACAAAGCACTGCTAAGCACCCACTCTGAGAATTTCCCTTTCCCCATCCTAGGTTAATAATTGAACCAACCAACAAACAACAAAAAGAAACATAAAAAGGAGAAAAATCTACCTGCAATTGGAGATACATGGCCTCAAACTAAAATGGAACAAAATAACATCTTAGGAATCCAGGTGGTAGAAATTCAAACTGAGCAAAAATGCATACCTCTTCCAAGCGCTATAAGTTACAGGAAAGGTTTGGCATGCAGATTTCTTGTGTGAAATGAGAACGAAAAAGCTTATTTGTGTATGCATTACACAAGTGTTATTAAAGCTATGATATAAAAGATGGGGAGGATGGGAGAGATGGGGAGGAAGAGCTTTCCAGAGAAGAGCAGTTCGTTTACATTTAAATTTGTTACCATGGGATTATTCATATTCCTAAAGAACCAAGAGGTAAACTAACTAACCATCTGGCCTAAAGTACTTACAGCTAAGTGTGGCAACAACTGTGACAAGCCTAATGTTAAAGGTCTAGGGATCAATAACAGATCCCGAAATTGGGACCTTAAAAACGAAGCTTACCCGGCCAACAAGGATCGGTTCAGGTCCAGAAAACTCTTCCAGGACGAACATTTGATTCCAAACCCAGCCTCTCTTGGAACGGTTCAAAATCCGCTGTTCTTCACTCAGCCTGTTTAGTTCCAAAGGGAATCCACTCATTAAAACTGGAGACTGATTCATCGGAGCCGTGTAAATGCAAGGGGGAAGAGTAATCCATAATATTATTAATGGAGTCCAGAGATCCAACAGCATTTCCGCTAGCCGTTCTGGCATGGTCCCCCCAGTTAAGCAAATCACCACGAAAATGAGACAATTATTTTGTTTGCCTCTGGTCTGCAGCCATCCAATTCATCAAGCAGTGACGAGCATTTACTCACAGCTCTGCCACGTGTTTACAGCACGGGAAACAGACATCATCTAAGCAGCTTTTCTAAGACCACGATCCACTGGCTTTCCTTCTCATTGAAATTTCCTGCAAAAACAAGGAGGAAGAAAGATAAAGGTCCACTGCAACAGGTTTTAAAACAAAATCACTGGTTTTCAAAAGCATATACATGAACAATAGTAGGCATTTCCCAAACCCTTGAGTCAAGAAAGTGGACCTGAGGAATTAGAACACGTAAGCTAACAGGTCTTTTTATATTGTGAGCTTTATTTAAATTTTCGTATTTATATTTGTATTTATGTTACTTATCAAAAAACCGCTTCAAGTTCTCTTTTCCCTCCTTGCTTCTTTCCTTCCTCCCTCCCTCCCTTCCTTCCTGTCTTCTTTCTTGCCTCGCTTCCTTTTCTCTCTCCATTACTCCCACTCTCTCTTTTCTTATAGTCGTTTTGGTTGTAATGCAAGTTTGGGTGTTGCCAATACTTTCTTGTACTCTTGTAGAGATTGCAAGCCTCCTTCCTCCTTCCCCCTTCCTTCATTTCTTCCTCTCTTTCTTCCTTCCTCCCTCCCTCTCTCCCTTCCTTCCTTTCTTCTCTTCCCCTGCCCCTCTCCACCCTCCCAGTTTAAAAATAAGTTCTAGTTCACTTTAGGCTGAACTATGTGAATAAACTAGACTGTAATGGGTACATTTTTAAAAAAAATTACAAATGAGAACAGGAAGGGAAATGACCCCAATTTTCACAGTCTTAGCTGCCGCAACCCATCAGAAGGGATTGTCCAGTTCAGGGCGCAGAATACAACTCTCTGCTAGGATGCTAATAAAGAGTGAATAAAATTAGAATGCTCCCGGAGAGAAATTCTGTAATGTCCAGCATGTATGTTATAATCAGGATGGTGTCAAGGCTCCCATTCCAAATGTACAGTTGAACAGGAGATTTAAATTATGAAAATCTCCTTTAGGAATGAAATACGGTAAAAATACAATTTTCAATTGTAGAGACTCAGAAAGGGATGGACAAAAAAAAAAAAAAAATCCCCATTACATGAGGTGTCAAATACATTTTTTTGCTTACCTACAGCATGGCAAAACGTGTTTCTTCCCTCTCAAAAAAAGTATTTTTAAAGAAATAATGTCCACTGCATATCCCAGAGAGAAGCCTTGCTGAATTAGATTAAATGGGAAAATAATTCATCAGGACACTATGGGGAACAGTTTGGCTCAGGGAATTCATAATGGGGTAGGAACCTTTCCTCTGTAGGTCCCCGGTTCCATTCTGGCTCAGAATGGGAAAGCAAGAACGTCATTACGTTGGCTGGGCTAGTGAGTGGTCTTAGTGAAGCTAGCTGAAAAGGGCAGACCCAGATTCTGCTGTAAAGACAGGAAGGATCTGATCTAACAAGATGGTCAGTGGAATAGCCCTGCTTGTCACTCTTTGCCTGGGCTCAGCTCAATCACTTGGATTCTCTCCGTACCTCAAAAGAGGCCCCACCCTGATAAGTGCATAGGGGAGTCACTGCAAGCAGCAGTTGTTCTGGAAACTAAAGGGAAGACAAGCTTTCCATAGGGAACCAACTCAGACCAAACAGAGTCCGGAACAACGTCCCAACTTTCCTTAGAATTGCAGTACACGCAGGGAAATAAAAAGCAGATTTCACAGTAAGGCCTTCTCTCATCCCAGTGTGAGGGCAGAACTTTGCAGGCTTCAAATTGAAAACAAAAGTTGAAAGGTCTTGGTAAGAAATCGCGAAATATTAATATCACTCTGAATTGCCAATCCACTTAAATGGCATGTATAGCACAACCATCACATGCCATGCTCTCCTAGACATGGAGCAGGGACGATGATACAGGACGGTCACGCTATTTGGCAGACTCTCTGTTTTACAGGCAGAAAAACCTGGGCTTGAATCCCAGCTCACTCTACATGCTGTCTCTGTAATAATGCACGAACTACTTAAGTTCTCTGAGAATTTGCATTTCTCTTCTGCAAAATGGCAATAATAATAATTCTTACTTTCCAGGCAGTAGGGTGATTCACAAACAAGACTCATGTGAAGCAGCCAGAACATGGGAAGCACTCAGTAAGCTGCGGTGCTTGTGGTTTTCCTGAGCCAGACTGGGAGGATGGTCCTGACACCAACCCTTTGGTTAAAAAAGTCAAATGAAGGAGCAAAGAGTTAAGCTGTGTGACCTCCTCAGAAAGGGTAGTGTAGTCAGGGTACGAGAGTCACACAAAGTTAGTCAAAAACCTTCCTGAAGGTGGGATGTGGGAGGATGAGTGGGATGCTGGTAAGAGAAGGGCTGGACCATACTGGATAGAAGGTGATAGTCATTCTATTCACAGAGGCCCTGCCTAAACACTTCTCAGGGAAAAGAGACTTATTCTCTCCAAACACACCCTGCTCCATGCTGGGCCATATCTGAATGTTCGAAAGCCACGTAGACCATCGTCTAATCGCCTGAGTGCTATAGAGGCAGAACCGTGAGATGGTTGTGAGAGTTTTCTCTAACACCAGCCAGCGTGGGGATTGAATTCCAGTCAAGGAACTACCTTTACCAGTTGCATAATTGGGGGCCAATTAACAACAACAATTAGAATTATATCTACCTAGCGGGTTTATTTTGAAGATTAAAAAAGATAATCTTGGTAAAGTAATTAAGAAAAGCTAGAATGGACAGTTATTTTTAAATTGTGCCAAATACTCTGCGAGTATTCGGGGATAAGGAAAGTTAATCCCAATTTTAACTCCTAACAGACACTTCCTTGATGGAAGCCACCAAGTGGATGGAATGCCACCAAACCACTCAGGATGGAATGTGACACAATTGCTGTCCTACCTGAACTCGCCAGAATCAGGTAAAAAGTAATGATAGACCCTGAAACAATCTGATTCAATAGTATAGCTTCACTAGTTAGAATGAAGGTACTAATAAAGGAATGTATGCATAGCCCCCAACAGTATCCATTAACACAATATCTTCCAGTTAGATAAAGCTTACTATGCCTTGTACTGTTTTACTCAAAACCGAGGTGCAGAATAATTAAATGACTTGCCCAAAGAACACCTCCAGTAAAGAGCAAACCATTGTTTGAATCTAGGTAATCTAACTTCAAAATTCTTTCTTACCAGAATCCCTTCTCTTATTACATAAATATTTGATAAGCATATACTGTGGGTCAGGCACTAAGGCTAGGAACGCAAGCAGATCCGAGTTCTTATGTTCAGGAAGCTAAGAGTCTAATGGTTAAAGACTAAGAAATGGATACTTAGAATCTTTTATTTAGTCTGAGAAGGGTTAGGGTAGTACAGAGTGACAGGTATGCCACTCATCTTCGCTGCCTTAAAGAAGGCTTCCTGCAGGAAGTGTCATCTAAATGTTGAGAAGGAATTACCCAATGGCAGGGGGAGCAGTAGGTGTAAAAGGACATTTAAGTCAATCGATGGACAGGAACGAAACCACCATTAATCCAGGATTTGTGAATGAATCAGTACCTAGCGTAGTTGTAAATCATTTCTTGTCACATCATCCAATCCATGGCCATGGTATCTTCTCCCTACCCACCAAATCGTCCTAATCATGGTCTCCAGAGTACAAGTCAAATCAGTGCCCTCTTCTCTGCCAGTTCTTTGTGAAGAGAAGAGCATGTTTGATTTCCAAAGCTTTGAGGAATAAAAACAAGTGCCATCCCATGGAGAGGGTACGGGAGACAGCGAACTGAAGCACAATGAGATTGGCATTTTAAATGATGTTTAATTTTCACTGAACTAAACACTGTCAGAGCCTGAGGTCATCTCTCTGTTAAAAAGGAAAACCAGCAACAGTTAGAGGCAAGGGTGTGCAGTTAAATATTTAGCACGTGGCTCTCTAAAAGAAAAAAGAATCCCTGAGTTTTGATTTCCATGATAGAAATACTTCCACCATGACCAATTTCAAGTTTTCAATGTGACCACTAACCAGGTCTGGCAGTTTGAGAAAATTTAACAACCAGCTCTGGTTCAGCCAAGAGTCACCTCCAGAACACCCCTAGGTGGTGCTTCTCAAACTTCAACATGCATACAGATCCTCGAAATCTTTCTGAAATGCAGGTTCTGATTCAGTAAATCTAGGGTGGGGTTTGCAACTCTGCATTTCTAATAACCTCATTTGTGATGCAGATGTTACTGATAAGAGGACCATGGTTTGAGAAGCTTGGAGTTCCAGAGAATAAAACCACCTCCTAACTCTGACCTTCTTAATGAAGACTTGAAAGATTCAAAGGTGTGGTGAGAAAGTCACTTCCTCCTCAGTGTCATTTAATGCCATGCCCATGAACTACTTACTAGCACTAGCACGGTACACACATATATCAGACTTCGGGAAACCCAGCACTGGAGTGTATGGATTTTGCACGATGTCATAACTTACATACTTAACCCACTGCATATGGGACACTGGGAAGACTGCTCCAATCAGTGGAGTGTTCCCAAGCATGCCATCGGGGGTGTTGAGACTTGGCCTTCACTTCAGCGGAAGTCTATTACTCAGAGAGAAATGGGATTCTACTGTGACAATTAGAACTGTAGTATTTACATGCAGGTACCTCTGCCACAGGCAGAGGTAATTTATCCTCTTTGATGAGGACAGAATAGCTTTATAGGAATTCCTGAGATGCAACCGAATGTTATGTTACTGTTATCAGAATTAATAAACGTTGTAAGAGTAGCTGTGTACACAAACCGCTTAACTCTATGCAAGGAAGAAGAAATTGAGCGTCGTTTGTAAAGTCTGGGTAAAAATCAATTTATTTTTAGATTTTCTAACCACAGTATGTACGTCTGGCCAAGCAATCCACTTGATTAGAATGCTGCATTGATTTACACCTCGAGAGTGAGATGAAGAGATTTTACAGTCTCTCTGGAATTCTTACAAATAAGTAACTCTTTACTTTTTTTATTTATTTTTTTAATATTTATTTATTTATTTGGCTGCTCTGGGTCTTAGTTGCAGCACGTGGGATCTAGTTCCCTGACCAGGGATCGAACCCAGCTCCCCTGCCCTGGGAGCACAGAGTCTTCACCACTGGGCACCAGGGAAGTCCCCTAAGCAACAGAATTCCTCCAGAAGGCATCTTGCCTTACGTAAGATACTTACAATCCAACTTTTCATTCACTTACGTTTCAGAGATAGTTTTAATTACAGCCTGAACAGGTCTGAACCCACTGACCTCAACTTTTTTTTAAGGTGAACTCAGTCAACTTTCAGATATGTTAAGTCATTATGCAAAAATTTATTACACCATCGATTTGGCAAACAACATGGATTGAAGTTCCCAATGATGAGCCACACTCTGAAGCCTAAAATAAAAATGGGCTTTAACCAACACTTTAGAATTCAATCTTGCAGATTATTTTGGTTGACAGGAAATTACGCTTTTATTATCCACTGGGCTTAGCGGCCACAATATTTCATGGAAGCAAAGATGACACAAAAGACCAGAGAGTTTCTATTAAAAATGTTTCTGACCTTGAATTTACAGCCATTAGCAGGCTGCTTCAAAACAGGTAAATGCACACTGAATTCGAAGTGTATTTCAGCGACACGGGGTATGTGGTTCAGCCTGTGGCCCAGTGCAATTCACGCCAAGCCCTGGACTGGAGAGGAACAATACTTGCATGTGTCCAAATATAAATAATACAAGAGAATCGCCTTTCCTAAAGCCTTCAGAATTCCCTGACCAAATTCCCTTGGCAGGATAGAATTTGATTTTTTTTTCTTATTTACACACACACACATTTATCTCTCCCCTCAACCACAGCACATCTGGACGTCTTTCTTGGGCATCAGATCATACACTTACCCAGCTGTCTCTCTATCCAAAAGCATATCATTTGCTTGTTTTGCCACTCAGAATAATACCTGCCAAATCCAGTCTTTGCTGTTATTGACACGCTATTGTTTTTCTGCAGGAAGCTTTAGTTTTCCTCAAGTTCTATAATTACTGGTTACCATGGCAAAAATAGATAGATAGATAGACAGATAGATAAATAGCTAGGTACATGCCCTCTCCTCATCCTCCCCCAAGATGGAGTCAGAACTTTCTCCTTCACATAGAAGCTTCCCTGCTATAGACATTTCAGAATGGGGTAGCAAAGACAGGAAGGTCAAGTTCCCTCTTGTAGTGTTTATAGACTCAGAACTTTATTTAATAAACTTTCTTAGAATTATAAGGTTAGTTAAGATACTGATGCTGAATCTATCCTGTTGGATCTTCTTCAGGCAGAACTGTCTTGAAATCACCTCACAAAGATGAATCTAAGTTCCACACTTCCCTTGCCGATTAGACATAGTAGTACCAGGAAGTCGTTTCTCAAGTGTAGTCTAAATCCTTCCTTCTCCATTTAAAAGCCACATCCTTTGCTGTCTTTAAATCACCTGCTCAAAATTTAATAGTCAAAGACCTAATGAGCGAAAACAATTTGTGCTGGCCCTTCGCTAGAAGAGGTCACGGAGAAGTAGTGACCCCTGGTTCACCCATGCGCTGCACCCAGGCAATCAAAGGCTCCTTAGCCCTCCCGGTCCTTGGAATCCACGTCCCGCCCACTGTTCCTGCCCTAGGAGCCACTTCAAAGATGTAGCTTTGAGAGAGCCATGCGTTATTGAGACCATCTGGACGGTATATGTGACTGAACCCCGTGAACGCCTCTGTATCAATAACTTTAAGACTCTGACGGGCAGGTGCAGAGATCTTGTGGTTGCCCAAGACAAGCCTCATGTGTAACTTGCTTATTGACACTGCCACCTACCAATCTGGAGTGGCCTGCCTCTTTTTTCAGTCTTTCCTGGTCCTGCAAGTACAGCTTTGGTCTGAAATTCCAAGATTTCAAACCAATGCCCCTTTAAATCAGAGTAACCACCAGGAATCAATCTTAGTCTTGAGAATCCTGTAATACAGTTGAACTGTGGGGACACAGCGGTTGACAACACTGACTCTGGAGTCAGACAGAAGTCCTCTGAATCGCAGTCCTATCGTTCCTAAGATAAGTGAGCCGGGCGCATTTATCTCAATTGTGGCAGAGGAGGAAACTGACTTGAAGGATGGAAAAAATTAAATGAGAGAAGCCTTGTAAAACTCTTTGTCAATGGAGCTATGATAGTTACAATTTATTGAATGTTTCACCTGCTTAACAGAGAATCTTGACTGATTTTTTTAAAACTATTTTATGTCAATTTCTTGCTGGATTACATCGATGGGGAAAATTCTAGTGATCTATGTAAACAGGTAATAAATAAAATAACTTTTCCCAATTCTTTTTTTTTTTAAGGCATGAACTAAGTGGGATATAAATAAAACGGCATTTTACAAATAGCTTTCCCTACCGACAGCTAACAGAGGCTTAATGACTTCAAATAGTTTTATGAGGCCTCTACAGGGCAGTATTTTTTTAAATTTTATTGAAGTATAGTTGACTTATAATGTGTTAATTTCTGCTGTATAGCAAAGTGATTCAGTTATACCTATATATATTCTTTTTCATATTCTTTTCCTTTATGATTTATCACAGGATACTGAATATAGTTCCAATGCTATACAGTAGGACAGAAGGATGGTATTTTTATCCTACCCCCACCCCAGGGTCAACCATGTCTCTCTTTTCCATAGGAGACATGGCATTGTCCATCACCATTTCTCCTGAAAGGGCAAAATGCAAGCATTACACATCTACACTGGAACTACTTACTTTCAATCAAATTGTAACCACTCATTGAAAAAGTCTTTTCTTCTACAAGAAAAATTCCATTCCATGTCATAAACATCTAGTGCATTCTCATGAGAACGGTCTACGTGGGAAGTCCCTACTAATTCAAAGATGAGGACAAAGTGATATCTAAACATTTCTCAGACAGGAGTTCAGAGAAGATAATCCTAATTAGAGGTTGGGTTCAGGTAGTATCTTCTTCCAAAAATATTTAACAAAATTTTTGTACGTAATGCAAGAAATTTTAGCACTACTGATGATGGTTAAAAATTAGCAGTGCTTCTTTCTTGCTTAAGAAATGTGGAAATGGTTAAAATCAGATATATCACATAACCAGGGCTACAGAGTCTGTAATACTGAAACTGAAATGCAGCCAAGTATCCCAGACTAATAAGTCAAGATTCTGCCAATTAGATTATACTCTGTAGTAACCACCCTTACAAGTGCACCTTACTGTCATTCTTTCATGTTTCAAAGGCTTTATAGCTTAAAAACCACCCACTGGCACTGTTACCATGAACTCCATATGGACACAGAAGATGGATGGGTAGACAGATAGCAAGCAATCATTTGACAAAAATAATATTGAGATAGCACACCGAATGTATAGTTCCTGAAAATCAAACTGCTTATACAGATACTAAAATAAGTATACTATCTTCAGCTACTATATTTTAGTGAAATTCAAAGACACGTATATTTTACTACTCTAATCAAAATAGGTATGAATTAGTTTTTTTCATATTTCTGAGCATCCCCATTTTAAAGATGGGAATACCTGGACACAGAAAAGTTAAATTCTGTTTGTCAAGCTGAAACAGCAGTGGACTAATAAAGAATGAAATGTGCCCTTGTAATTTTTACATTAAATTTTGGAGATGAGGTTGCATAGGTAAGAAAGAAAAACATTCCCTTATGATATTTATATCATTCCCCCATCTACTTATTTTATGTTACTTGTGTGTGTCACATCAGGAATCAAATAATTATATTTTATGCATGAATTCATCTAGAAAGAAACAATGCATGGAAAATATGGTGCTTACTGCTAATAGAATATGACTATAGCATAACATTTTCACTTAATGATATACATAGAAAGAATTAAGAAGATTCCGTTTAATATTCCTTTGGAACACATTCCATTTGCTTAAAGTATCAGTAAACACATCCCCGAGCACCTTATCATGGAACCTATTTTTTTTTCCTGTGTGTATTTGTGAGGGCCAGGTATCCTGCTGATTAAAATCAATACAGAGGAGTCTTCTAACACACTCGGACTTGCAATTCACATGAGGTTGATATGAACTGTTCAAATACAATATATTAAAGAGAAAGAAGAGAGAGAGGGAGGGAGCAGAAGAAGGAAAGAAGAAGTAAGCTCTTCCTCGGGTACTTTTTTATACATTCTCTGCAAGGGAAAGGTACAGACACTGAGTTATATATGCAACACTTCCATAATTAGAGCATTTTTCCCAATAAAATATAACTTTGCATCACAAAGAGTTTAATAGCATTCTTGATGCAAGTTTAGTCTTGGAGGCATTCTCAATTTTACAAAGCTGAATTAGGTCATTTTTATATGTCCATATCATGTGGAAAAGCTGTGTTTAAGAATAAACTTGGGACAATTTATGAAATTTCTGTAGAGAAAATTGAGGTAGACTGTCACAATATTGGACTTTAGATATAATTGCATCCCTCCTTCCCCTTTACTGAGAATACACTAGAAGAGGAAAAAAAAGGCACAGTGTTTGCCAGTCATTAATGCATTAAATCAATGTATACTGAGCACTAACTATGCTTTGCCCTCAACCAACCATCATTCTAGCATTTGCAGTAGTCTTTGGCAAGGAGGGTAGGGAAGGAAACTGTTTGAAGGCTCTAAATACAAGGGTTATTCTTTTATGATGCTGTCCAAAGAGATATAGAAAATCACAGCTATATATTTCCACCTACTAATAGAACTATACAAAAAAGCAAGACTTCTAAAAGCAAGAAGGAGGATGATATTTGTGACAGGGAATAGCACATGACATTTAAACGCAGGAAATAAAAGCTTAGGACATGATAGAAAAAGGAAACTGTGTTGGCCCCAGTGCTTTGCCATGAAGAGGTGATGGAGATTTCGTTCACAGCAACATGTGGGAGAAGCAGCTAAATGGCATCCCTTGAACTTATTTCTTTTCTGACCGTCTGAAGTTGCCAGGTTCAACTAATTTTCTCCTCCTGGTTACATCTGAAGCGGGTTCCAGGGGCAAGAACCAACAGTTCAGCAGAGATATACTGCACACATCACAGCATCAACAACTTTCTATGGGAATGGAATGAGAGCAGACGAATAGCTCTTTGGTTAATTAAGCCCCACTGCATCAGCTGATGGCCTTGAACCATCAAAATATTATTCTATTTCACAAATATACATTTATGAGATTCTGGAAAAAATTTTCCCACACCACAAACAGATGTATTTGCTTTAAAAGACTAGTCAATATACAAATCCAAGAAGCCAGGAGGGCAAATCAAATAATCTAAAGCTGATGAAATGGCAAAGGGAATATGATACAAATCTCCTACTTGAACCAATAAATGAGTTAGTTATCTAGGGACGTTTTCAGGTTTTCTAGAAGTAAGAGGTGTGTGTGCGTGTGTGTGTGCATGCATGTGTGTGTGTGTGTGTACAACACATAATATAGAGCGAAGGAATCAGCTTGGGTTTAATTCTACACTCTGTAGGTGGTGTACAATACACCACAGTTAGAAGCCTTTTCCTAAACTAAAAAGCAAAATTGGTCCATTTCAGCTGTGAATGCCAACAGTGCTGAAGACAAAGAGAAAACTGCATTTTTTCCTGCTTCTCTGAATAACATTGTAAGAAATACAAAAGTATCAACAGCACCATTGAGCAAAATACTTTCAAAAGAACGTCTTGGGACCTTAGATTTCACCTATAATTTAAAGGCTATTCTGATTACGTTTGTTCCTTGATTTGTCAAACACAAAACTTTGCTGATGGGGAAAGAAAGAATGGTTGGCAATACAAACTGAATGTCGTTTTACCCATGAAAAGCTTTTGGCCGTGCATGGAAAATTTGCTCAGATTGGAATGTTGATTAAGTCATAAAGTGTGCCACCTTGAGTAGAAGAATACGAAGATTATTACTTTTTTCTTTAAAGCATTAGTTTACTTCTAATGATAAGGTTACTTCCGAACAGTTGATGAAGTGTGGATTCTCACTTTTCTGTATGTGCTTGTTCCATTTTCCTCACCAATAAACAGTGAAAGGAACCTGGAAAGGAAAGCCCTGAGGTACAATTTCTTGAGTAGAATCATTATACCCTCCTTCTGTGGAGTTTTCTTGCTTTGTTCCAACAATCAGGTGCTCCCTGCTAACCAGGAGCAATCAGACTTTAAATCTATACAGAATTTACAAGGAAATGTTGCACCATGAGTATATTTATGTAACAGTGTTTTCAAAATGCCTTCTCAAGTGGTCTGTTACATTCTGCTGAGCGTGTTTTACAGGTTGTTTAGTTTTTTTATTCCTTTTTTTTTTTACTTAGAGCATACTGCCATTGGCTACTTAAACTGTGTTCGGTGCTAAACTAAGGGGCTGCTTTAGATGAATACTGTCTTGACCAGAGTTCTGCATGATGCCCAAATAAAGTTAGTTTTCAGGTTAAAGACTTCCTTCCCTTTCAAGTTGATATGTGTAGAGCAGGCAAATGGAGATGCTATTCCAGTCAGGGCTGCTATAAAATTGTTCTTCAGCTAAATTCATAACACCTTCAAGAGCTCAAGAAATGTATCCTGGACACCAAAAATGCAGCCAAAATATATTAAGAGTCTTGGGTAGAGAGATCTACCCATTTGGGGTCTTAAGAGTTTTAAGAGATACAGATTATAAGGCAGAAGAATTGATTTTTAAATAGTAATAATAACTGGAAATATAAGATCTAGGTTGAAGGGGAGAATGATTAAAAAGTTTGCATGACAACATTGCAGCACAAATTTCAGTGTCTCTGAAATATCTGGCTTATTTGTGATGGTCACAGGATACCTTAACGCCCGTTTGGGTGGCTGGGGAACAGAATGAGGAAGATGAACTGCTGCGGAACAGCCCTGAATGAAGCAATCCCCTGAGTTGCTGGGAAGGCTCTTCTCTGTTTTCAGAACAGATTTTCTCAACTCCAAGCCCTCTTCAGAGTCCAGGAAAAAAAATATATATCAAATGTGATTTAAAATCCTGCGACTGCTCCAGCATGAAATGACTATGTGATGGGGAGCTTCAAATCTGCTAAAGCAGAATTACAGAATATTATTATTAGTATTATTTATTTAAAAAGAGGGATAGCCCTAGAATTTCTTTCAGCCACAGAGCTCAGGGAAGTGGAAAAACATGTCGGGACATGATGATTATGGAGAACTTCCTTTGAGGGATTAAAAAAACAAAATGTAACCCTCAGAGAACATCCTCTAAAGGTATCAGACCTGTCGGTAAAAGAATCTCTCTCTCTTTCTCTCTTATACACATACACACGCACACACTAGATAAAACCCCTGCAAAACTGGACACAGCTGATGAAAAGCAAAAGCCAGGCAGAACATTCAGTTGTGTTTGCCATGAACGACAGGGCTCATTTTGCATGCAGTGAGGTACAGCGGCCAGGTTCAATGGATGGAAAATCCCACTCTCAAATCTTACATAAATATCTCTTTCCCACACACAGTTTTCCAGTTGAAAAGCTCCTATAATGAAGCCAGAGGTGACAGCCAAGGGAGGGTTGTTAACCATTGAGATGGCTGTCGGGATTGCTGTAAAGAGGGCAGGCGCTTTCTAAGGGCCCCAACCGTCCCCAATCCCTCCGATCTGCTTCGCTGTGGGATCGATTCGAGAGGGCAGTGCTCCTATGCCTTCCCCAGCGTCCCCGTTCCCATTCCCGGCACACAAATTCTATGAGGCCGGTGAGAGAAAGGAGCCAGCTGATCTGATTAGCAGCTCCGGCGCGCTAAGGGATGGTCGGATCATGCCTCTTAAAGAGGAAACTCTTGTGGAATCTTCAGGAAAGGGTAGTAAAGTTGAAAAGACCGTTTCTCCCTTGCTTGAGTATAAGCTCTATCCTTTAACTGGAGCTGAAGTGAGCAGCTGCCAGCCTGATTTTCCATCACTGACTAATGTGCGTTTGCAACAATAAACAATTAATGTTGTTTGATATCTTACATTTAGCAACCCAAGCAAACAGCTGCCATTTCGCCTCGGGAAGGCAAACGGCTAGTCCTGGACGTGCAGCCGGCTCTATGCCTGCGCGGAAGGGTCCACGATAACGAAACTTTGAGGTTTCTGCCAGATTGGATGGGGAAGGCTTTGGTCTTGGGGAGGGAAAAGACGCCGGAAATTATGGATACCTGTTGGCATCATCGTTGGCGGCGGCAGGTTTTCGCCGGCTCCCTGGCTTGACTGGAGCCTGAGAGAACGGGCGCAAGTCCCTTATGAACCTGTTACGCGCTGGCAGAACCCAGGCAAGAGCCCGCTTTGCTTCGGGCCCTGCGAGGGGCGCAGCCCGCCCCGCAAGGGTTCGCGGACGGGGAGGAGTGAGATGTCAGAAAGCGCAGCTCCGGGCTCTGCCGGAGTCTGAGGGAATTTCTGGCTCAGCTCAGGAGGCCTCTGTGAGCGCAGTCTCGCGGGCTCGGGGAGCACACTGCTTGGGGGTCCTGCCTGGATGCGGGGCAGCATCTCCGCGTCCGCAGAGCCGCGGGGCGGCTGGGGAGCCCGGCAAGTTTGCAGCGGGCACCGCGCTCCCGGGCTGGAGGAGCCACTTGTGGGAAAGCCTCGCGCTGGGGCTCTCGCAGCTGAGTCGTGGCCCGCACGACCGCGGGGGTCGCCCTCCCTCTCCTCGGGGGTGGGGCGGTGCAGCAAATCAGCCAGACGGCACCCCCGATCCCCTTCTCCTCCTTTCTGCTCGGGCTCGCACCTGCCTCTCATCCGGCGGCGGGTGCTTCCCATTCACCGCACGGACCCCGCAGTGAAGGCGCCCGGCTGCAGCAGCGCCTGCCTGTGCCGTGAGGCGGCGAAACCGCCAGGCGACAGCGAGAGAGCCCTCAGGAAAACTGGAGGGGCACAGCCCGCTTGCTACTACTCCCCAGGATCTACTGTCAGAGCAGGTTGCAAAAAATCGTCTGGCAGAACCCTGAGGTGATCCCATCATCTGTTCAAAGCAGTAAAGAAGACATACCTCAGCCCCGCACCCGGGCGGCGAACCCGCATCCACCAACCGAGAGAAAGGAGGCGCGCAAGGTGTCGGAAGGGGCATGGGATTCCTAAAAGAAAAGGTCCCTTCTGGGTCCTCGGGGCGTGGAGTAAAACGAGGGTGCGTAGGGGGACCACTTACTCTTGCGGGGCTCCGCGCCGGCGAATTTCAAGCCTCTTGGTTCACAAATGGCTGGAGGGGCTCGAGGTCGGCTCCCGAGGGCGTTCCCCGCGCGCTGGGCAGGCGCCTCCGGATCGCGTTCATGCCTCTCGGAGCTTCGGGGCTTGGTGCGGAGACGCCGGGCGGGCGCGCCGGGCCCTGAGTGTCCGCAGCCCAAAGTGCGGCTTCGCTGGGTGGGCGCTACTGTCCGTGCACAAACCGGCAACAGGGATGAGCTTCGAGGAAGCAGGGAGATTCCAAATAGATTCACGAATTCTGGGCTGAGCGCTCTGGCGTGCGAGCCCGCCTGCCTGCCAAATGTAACTGTGAAGTGATGTGGAAAAGTGAGTCTGGTGCCTCCCCTGACGGATCTCATTGGGCAGAGCGAAGAGGCAGGTCTACCACTTGGAAATTCATGTATCCTCCTTAGTTCTCCCCCGCTACCAAGTGGGCGCACAACTTTTCGCTCCTCGCTCTCGAGCACGCCCTGCGCGTCTCCGCCCCGGAGCCACTCCGGGAAGATGCGCCCTTCCGTGTCCTGCGAGCAGCCCGCGGAGGGCCAGGCTCCAGGATAAGAGGGTTGGCAGACGATAAAAGGATGCGGAGGAGGTACCCGCGAGCTTTCTGAGTCTTCCCTGAGCTCTGAGGCTAGCGAGATCTTGAAAAGAATCCCAGTGATCCAGGGCTGTTTTTCTTGGGAGGAAGAGGACGCGACAGGGCAAAGGGGTGCGCGTGGGCAGCTTACCTTCTCTTTATGCCAAGAACCACGAGGGGACCGAGTGGAGTGTTTGTAAGGCCGCTGCCTACTACTCAGACGCTGTGGTTTTAGAGGCCGTGCGTCGTGGCCCTGTGGGTGGTGCGCATTCCTCATATCCCCAGGCTTCTACTGCTTTAGGGCGATGGGATGAGGGAGCACAGACGGGCAGCCACGAGGGGTGCGTAGTAAGTCCGTGTGAAAAAGGCAGAACTTGCTTGGGAAATAAAGGGAGGGACTACTAGGTCTTCTCAATGTGCCCTTGCCTCCAAATCTCCTCTCAGGCACCATGCTTGCAGCTCCTCTGCCTCCGCCACGAGATGCCCTTTCAGGTCCTTTAATAGACTCCACTCAAACCTTGAGAATTGGCCACCCTGGGGTAGAGACAGAGCAAGAAGAGGAATCATGAATCAGGAGGTCCAGATGTCTTTTCTTCTCATCAATGGGGCAAACACGTAGGAATATGCGGCCACTATTATCATCTTTTAATAAAATTCGTGAAAAATACGATGAGCCAATCTTTTGTTTGCTTGTTTGTTTGTTTAACTTCCCGCCACAGGACACTTAGTCCATTCTCTGTGCACTAAAGCTTAACTCTGAGGAAGGGTTTTACTACCTGGGGACAGAGCCGGAACGGAAAAAGAAAGGGTATGGAGAACCAGACACAAGGTCCGTAAAGCTTGTACTGTCGGACTCAAATTAATGAGGCAGAGGGAAGAGAATGAGAAAACAGACACAGTATGCTTATAATATTTATGCAAAGTTGACTGTTTTGTGTCTGCTGCATCTACCATCCATTGGTGAAATACTGAAAACAATATTGACTACAGGTCTAATATCTGTCAGTTTCACATTCTAGCTGATATGGGCAAGAAACTTAGTGAATTATTTCAGAGGGAGGGTGAAGAGAACCAGGAGGTATTTTCCCACAAGGCAGTCACTAAGTAACTGTTCTCAGCTCAGATTTTGTCTGCTTACAGGGTATTCAGGAATTGGCTAATTCTGTCTTGGAAAAAGGAACAGCAGTCACGCCTCAATCAAATTTTAACTGCTGTTGGACCAGGCAGTCCCAAGTGAACCAAGTGAAATAGATCACATCTTGGGCTGTGCTTAATTTTCAGACATTCATTTTCACTTTGAACAAATGCTAAACCTTTCCTTGGGGTACCTTCTTACATCTATGAGAACTAAAGAAAAGTTTATGTGTTATTGAAGCCTGGGAATTGTTACAAGTAACAAACTCACCTCAAAAGAAAGCTAGAGTGGCAGAGCTAGACACTATCCTCAAATCTCATTTTCCTAAAGGAAAAATAAAACTATTTTGATGACAAAGTGAAGCCAGTGGCTTGAGTTACCTTGGGTTAGGATGAGTTTGTTTTGACTCACCTTAGCCACATTTGTTCTCTGAGCAGTTGCATACACTGTCCTAGCTGAATTTTGGCCATCTAGAATTCAAGGTAGCCCTCTCTCTCTACATTGTTAAACTCTGCTCAAAGCACTGCAGTAGGAATTTCCTGCTAATTTTCTCCTAATTCTTGGGAGAGGCCTGGATCATTAAGTAGTATGAAAGAGGATTAGGATAATGTTAAAAAGAGCTATAAGGATATTTCTAAAATAATCAGGGATGCTGAAAGACAAGGCATTTGCCTGTTTAACAATTCTACCCCCTCTTAATAGGATGCAGTGCAATGTTACAATGGTGAGAGCCTAAATCCTTAAGATAGTTTTCTTTCAACATCCTCTCCAGGGTTATAGCCTTCCAGTAGGAAGAGGACTGTTACACAGGCTTTTTAGGATGGCCGCTAAAATTGCATGTGTTGTGGAGTATTTCAGGGGAGGAAGGGTGAGGAGTTATCTGATAGGGCAGGAGTATAATCAGAGAAGGAGTGAGGGTTAGGGGTCGGTGAGAGGGAAGATTGCATTCAGAATAACCATAACCTTGGCTGATTGATGCTACAGTGGGCTGAGGCAGGATGTCTCCAGCCTGCATTTTGATGACAGGCAGACTATTTTGCAGAGGAGTCTCTGCAGTAGACTGAGATGGAGAGTGACTCCATGTAGTAAAAGACACTTTCCTTTTTCACTAGGAGTGGAACTTTTCTTCTAATTTTCAGCAAGGAAGAGAGTAAACCAAGTGACTGGTTAGTTGAAGGGTGAGGGATCAGATGGCTTATAGGAATCAGAGCCCTGGAAGGGGGAAGGAGAGCTAGGAAGACTCCAACTTCTACAGTTGGGGCAGGAAATGGCAGAATGGAACTTATCTATTACTCCCTGTGATAAAATTCAAACTCTTCGTCTTTTCCTTCTTCAGCACACAATAAAAAACTAAAACAAACTAACTTTAAAAAATGTGTTTACCATGGTATTGTTACTGAGAACTTTCAGATTTACTGGATGGCTTTTAATTTTGTTTTGTTTTGTTTTTATTGGCCACACCACGCAGCATGAGGGATTTTAGTTCCCCGACCAGGGATTGAACTCAAGTCCCCCGCAGTGGAAGGGCAGAGTCTTAAGGCTGGACTGCCAGGGAAGTTCCTGCTTCTAAATTTAGATTAATATTTAGATTAATTAATTCATTCATTTACTCACGGAATACATCTTAAAGGTAAGGTTGAGGAGTGTGGATTCCATGAATGAAGGGATTTTACAATGTGATACCTGCCAAGGGTATTTCAAAATAAGGTTTAAAATAAAAACTTGAAGAATGTGAATATGAAGAAGGCAAAAACATAACACCAGTAAGTATGTAATATTTTCTAGGAATTCAGGAACCTTTTCTCATATTTCAGCTTATGGAATTCCAATGAAAAATCTGAAAATGACCATGTCTTTTTTTTTTTTGGAGGGGGTGCATATTTTATTCTCAGTCATTTCCTGAGAAACACACTTTTTATATATTTAATATAAAAGTATGTAACAACTGTGTCATTAGGCAAAAAAAAGAAAACTTTGCAATTTCAGTTTGACTTTCAATATTGGAGCCTAAGTCATAAGAATGGAAAGATTAGGAAAGCTGTTTTTAGAAATTTAAATGTTTAAATAAATTTAGAAAAGTGTGGGTTTAATTTTTTTTAAGTTTAAGGGTTTGTTTTAAACCAGCTTCTTTACCAAAATCATGAAAAGACGTGATGGTGCTCAAGTTAAGAGAATGTGAGCAATTATAGTGGTTCTCAAACTGTGATCTCTGGTACCTCCGGATCTTCAGGGAACTTGTTAGAAATGCAAAGTTTCCTGCCCTGCATCTGGGTGGGGCTCAGAAATCTGCCTTTTAACAAATACTCTGGGACATTCTGTGACTTGCTAAAGTTTGAGAACCACTGCCTTAGGCTATTCTTTTCTCAGGTGATCTATAAAAAGATGAGAAGAATAAAAGTAAAGTATGGTATTATATGAGTACCTATTGTTTTTGTCCTGGAATATTCTAAGACTGAATACTATCCTAAACAAAATAAATAAAGTAAAATAAAGACAAAGAAAGTGTATGCACACTAAATCTATCGTGTGCTTATTACTTCACCAGCGTTTATTACAGGATTTGAGAAATTAAACTGACTTCTTTAGAAATGGTTATGGATTCTTGGGGTACAATCATCACTGGACTCTCTGTTTAGAGTTGTGATGCTCTACATTTCTTGGCAGCTGCTTTTAGCGGTCCCTGAAATTAGACCTGGATCTCTCAATATTGACTGTAATTACTAATCTTGAGCTTGCCATTATATTTTCAGTAAATGGAGGTGTAAACACTTTCTGAAAACCACATCTGTGCTGAAAGCATTTTGGAGAAGTTTTTTTCAAAATGGCATTATCTCTCATCTTCCCAGGTGCTAGAAAAGAGATAAGCTCCATTTTTTTTAAAAGCCAGCCCAGGTGTGGTGGACTACACACATTTTCATTTGTTGTTTGGTTGTAGGTTTTGGTTTTTGGTTTTCCTGAAAGAGAACAGCAGCTAGGTTAAGATTCCAGACCCCTCTTGTTTAACGTGGGAGCCATGAAGAGGAAAAAAATAAAAATAGTTCACATTGTGCTTTCAAAAGAAGAAAGAGCAAAGGAAGGGAGATTTTTCTCCCA
>NW_020173714.1:426109-681154 GCF_003031525.2 Neophocaena asiaeorientalis asiaeorientalis | reverse complement strand
AAGAAGTTGAAAGGAAATTACATTACTGAGA
This sequence comes from Neophocaena asiaeorientalis asiaeorientalis, assembly GCF_003031525.2. NCBI lineage: Eukaryota > Metazoa > Chordata > Mammalia > Artiodactyla > Phocoenidae > Neophocaena > Neophocaena asiaeorientalis. The sequence continues at coordinate 681,123 of NW_020173714.1, read as the reverse complement.
ATATGCACAGAATTTCTTTATTTGTCAAAGCTGCACAATACTGTCTAAAGATTTTTTGTTTGTTCGTTTACCGAAGTTATGCTGCCTTGCGGATAAAGAGAGCGCTGCTTTTAGGTGGCCGTCTCCCGCCTCCACGGGCAACTGTCCTAGCTGAAGGGATGTCGAGGCTTTTTTCTTCCACCTCAAGCGCCCTCTAGCGTGCAACAGCTGCATAGGTTGCTGTGTAGAGGGAGGTGGAGAGAAGAAAGGATAAGAAATGTTCTACCAATCGCTGTCCTAATTCCTGAATTTCTTTGCTTTTCTTCTCCTCCTTCCTCAAAGGGGTCATTTCCACCGAAGTGTATGGCAAAACAAAAGAGGTGCTTTGCTTTTGCATGAAAAACAAATCACTCATTTACTAAACTGGGAAATAAATGCTAATCCTTTCTCAGGGGTTTCTTTTGAACATTCATAATTTTCCAGGAGTTTCATACACTCTAATAATCAGGCAAATAAAAGAAGGTAAGCTGCTCCCTAGGAAGAAATTCATTTTGTTCCTAACTCACTGCAGCCCAGCTCTAAGACATTTGATTGCAAATTGATTAACGTCTCCATGGGTTTTCAGTTTGTGTCTCCATACAAGTGCATAATACTTCTTTCTTGCCTCAGGGGGGTGGTATGAGGCCTAATTGAGGTTTATAAAACAATTTCAGTTCCGCAGATACAATTTTTGATATACAGTTGAACCCACCTTTCACCTTGCATCCACTAACAGGGTTTCAAATTCTCTTTGGTAGTCCAGAGGGAAACTGTGATTGGGACCTGTATTTTCATAAATGTGTCGTGAAAACAACTCTATTGTAAATAGTGGCTTTGCTCAAGAGACTTAGAATGGTAGGAAATTGGGGGGAGAATATTTGGAGAAGAAAAACGTACTTGCTTTTGCAAACACTGTGTGTGAATAAATATAGATAAATACTAAGGCAAAATTCCTACAAGACATACATTTGGGCATATCTCCCTAAATTTTAAAACAAGCTAACAATAACAGAAGGCAGTTTTACTCACCCAAACACCATGCACTCAACACTTAGTCTCTGAGAAAGAAGCAGACACCTGTAAACAAACTTGTGCATTGGCATCTGTTCAGATGGTAGGATGTCTAAACACATGTTGTGCAACTCGAGACTTTATTCACTAATAATATGATTATTATGCAGCATTGTGTTTTACCAATGCCCTTATAGCTACGATATTTTACAGGGTAGGTAAAGAAGGTGAGCTAACTTTATAGCACGCTCCATTAGCTCTCTTACATACAGTCTCTCTTTAATTATTAAGGCACTGTAAATGGACAGGATATTGTTGATATCGTTTAAAGTGAGAAGACTGAGGCTCAGAGAAGTTAAGTGATTTTCTCAAGGTTATGCAGTTATTAAGTCGAAGAGTGCAATTCAAACCGAGGATTTCTAACATTAAATATAATCTAGTACTACCTTTCAATATTGAAATACTGGTAAGTAACTATTATAACCTACTTTCAAAACAATGTATGACCTCACTACAGAAGGGACTCATACACTGCAATACAAGATGGACTAAACATTATGTGTTCCTGAGAAGAATCAGAATCCTTAACTGCATGTGGTTTTGAAACTATAGATCCCAGATTCCATGGCTAACCAACTAAATCAAAGTCTCCAAGGAGAATGTATATTTTCAAAAAGCAAACACGGTGATTCTGATTCAGCATAACAAACATCATTTTGAGACCATTTGAGAATAATGAAACCAAATGGTATCCAAGGTCCCGCTGAGCTCCTCAGCTCAGGAGTCCAAGGCTAAGGCACACTTCTGCTATTACTATTTAGATCTGCATAGCCCTTCGTATATTTCCAAGCATATCAGCTCTCTTATCTGATCCTTGCAATAATCTTGTGAGGTGAGAAGAAGATACAATATTTCCTCAATTTTAGAGAGTTACAAGCTTTTAGAGCCAAAAGGACCCTTAGAGATTTTTCTAGTTCAACCTCTTCATTTTCTAGGAAAAAAAAAATGGGGAATGCTTTTGACTCCTGAGCCTAAAATTACATAACCAAACTCTTGGAAAAAGCCAAGACCAGATCCCAGGTCATTGGTCTTTAAAGGATATATATCAGGTTGTCACTTGTCCCTGAAAATATGGCCCCGGGAAAAATCATTAAGCTAATAACCTGATTAGTCTTCCAGATACGAAGTCAGAAAACTGGGGAAAAAACAAACAAACACAACAACAAAAAACATGGTTTAGACCCAAATTAATGCAGTCTAGAAAAGGTCTACTTACATTTTCTGGTGAGATTACATTTACTCTCTTCATCTAGTATCTGCTCAGTCTAATAATATGTCTTGTCTTGGTTGAATTATTTCAGTACCCTGGAGTTTGTCTCATTAATGTAGCCCCAGAGGCTCCTTCAAAGCAGATCTTGTGTGCTGTGGATTTTTGGAGTGAGAATTATTTTGGAAGCAGAGGAAGATAATAGCATAAGAAAAAAAAAACCGTGCTCTCATATGTTCTGATGTACCCTAAAACTTTCTCTGGTATCTTCCAGTAGAAAACCCAAACAGACACAACTCATTTCAGATGGAGATATGTAAGGCCTGACTTCTGCATTCTCCGAAAGCAGAGAAAGACAAATGCAGGGAGCCTGCTGAATTTTTTCTCACTCTTCCTTTTTGCATAAGGATATTCTGGCTTTCTTCCTCCAAAAGATCTCATTGTGCCTGAGCAGAGAACTCCTTATTTTTCATCAGGTTGTTCCCTGCCACCCCCACTCCCCCCCTCCCCAATTACCTAAGGCATATAGTCACTTTTCTTAAAAGCCAGCCCAGGTGTGGTGGACTACACACATTTTCATTTGTTGTTTGGTTGTAGGTTTTGGTTTTTGGTTTTCCTGAAAGAGAACAGCAGCTAGGTTAAGATTCCAGACCCCTCTTGTTTAACGTGGGAGCCATGAAGAGGAAAAAAATAAAAATAGTTCACATTGTGCTTTCAAAAGAAGAAAGAGCAAAGGAAGGGAGATTTTCTCCCATCAAGTACTACTAATTTGGTATATCAGATTGCATCAACATTAAACATATTAATTAAATTTAACTGATCTTAAATCAGACTTAGAAGATTACGATCATTTGAAATTTGCACACTTATACTAATGTATCATTACACATGAATACAAATATATGGGGGGAGGGAAGGCACACCAGCGTCTCTTATTATGCCTAAAACGGGGTTTATAGTTCTGATTAGTTGTCATCAAGTTGGTTACTAGAGACTGCTATACATGCACTGGACAAATGTTCCAAGAAGTTGAAAGGAAATTACATTACTGAGAATATGCACAGAATTTCTTTATTTGTCAAAGCTGCACAATACTGTCTAAAGATTTTTTGTTTGTTCGTTTACCGAAGTTATGCTGCCTTGCGGATAAAGAGAGCGCTGCTTTTAGGTGGCCGTCTCCCGCCTCCACGGGCAACTGTCCTAGCTGAAGGGATGTCGAGGCTTTTTTCTTCCACCTCAAGCGCCCTCTAGCGTGCAACAGCTGCATAGGTTGCTGTGTAGAGGGAGATGGAGAGAAGAAAGGATAAGAAATGTTCTACCAATCGCTGTCCTAATTCCTGAATTTCTTTGCTTTTCTTCTCCTCCTTCCTCAAAGGGGTCATTTCCACCGAAGTGTATGGCAAAACAAAAGAGGTGCTTTGCTTTTGCATGAAAAACAAATCACTCATTTACTAAACTGGGAAATAAATGCTAATCCTTTCTCAGGGGTTTCTTTTGAACATTCATAATTTTCCAGGAGTTTCATACACTCTAATAATCAGGCAAATAAAAGAAGGTAAGCTGCTCCCTAGGAAGAAATTCATTTTGTTCCTAACTCACTGCAGCCCAGCTCTAAGACATTTGATTGCAAATTGATTAACGTCTCCATGGGTTTTCAGTTTGTGTCTCCATACAAGTGCATAATACTTCTTTCTTGCCTCAGGGGGGTGGTATGAGGCCTAATTGAGGTTTATAAAACAATTTCAGTTCCGCAGATACAATTTTTGATATACAGTTGAACCCACCTTTCACCTTGCATCCACTAACAGGGTTTCAAATTCTCTTTGGTAGTCCAGAGGGAAACTGTGATTGGGACCTGTATTTTCATAAATGTGTCGTGAAAACAACTCTATTGTAAATAGTGGCTTTGCTCAAGAGACTTAGAATGGTAGGAAATTGGGGGGAGAATATTTGGAGAAGAAAAACGTACTTGCTTTTGCAAACACTGTGTGTGAATAAATATAGATAAATACTAAGGCAAAATTCCTACAAGACATACATTTGGGCATATCTCCCTAAATTTTAAAACAAGCTAACAATAACAGAAGGCAGTTTTACTCACCCAAACACCATGCACTCAACACTTAGTCTCTGAGAAAGAAGCAGACACCTGTAAACAAACTTGTGCATTGGCATCTGTTCAGATGGTAGGATGTCTAAACACATGTTGTGCAACTCGAGACTTTATTCACTAATAATATGATTATTATGCAGCATTGTGTTTTACCAATGCCCTTATAGCTACGATATTTTACAGGGTAGGTAAAGAAGGTGAGCTAACTTTATAGCACGCTCCATTAGCTCTCTTACATACAGTCTCTCTTTAATTATTAAGGCACTGTAAATGGACAGGATATTGTTGATATCGTTTAAAGTGAGAAGACTGAGGCTCAGAGAAGTTAAGTGATTTTCTCAAGGTTATGCAGTTATTAAGTCGAAGAGTGCAATTCAAACCGAGGATTTCTAACATTAAATATAATCTAGTACTACCTTTCAATATTGAAATACTGGTAAGTAACTATTATAACCTACTTTCAAAACAATGTATGACCTCACTACAGAAGGGACTCATACACTGCAATACAAGATGGACTAAACATTATGTGTTCCTGAGAAGAATCAGAATCCTTAACTGCATGTGGTTTTGAAACTATAGATCCCAGATTCCATGGCTAACCAACTAAATCAAAGTCTCCAAGGAGAATGTATATTTTCAAAAAGCAAACACGGTGATTCTGATTCAGCATAACAAACATCATTTTGAGACCATTTGAGAATAATGAAACCAAATGGTATCCAAGGTCCCGCTGAGCTCCTCAGCTCAGGAGTCCAAGGCTAAGGCACACTTCTGCTATTACTATTTAGATCTGCATAGCCCTTCGTATATTTCCAAGCATATCAGCTCTCTTATCTGATCCTTGCAATAATCTTGTGAGGTGAGAAGAAGATACAATATTTCCTCAATTTTAGAGAGTTACAAGCTTTTAGAGCCAAAAGGACCCTTAGAGATTTTTCTAGTTCAACCTCTTCATTTTCTAGGAAAAAAAAAATGGGGAATGCTTTTGACTCCTGAGCCTAAAATTACATAACCAAACTCTTGGAAAAAGCCAAGACCAGATCCCAGGTCATTGGTCTTTAAAGGATATATATCAGGTTGTCACTTGTCCCTGAAAATATGGCCCCGGGAAAAATCATTAAGCTAATAACCTGATTAGTCTTCCAGATACGAAGTCAGAAAACTGGGGAAAAAACAAACAAACACAACAACAAAAAACATGGTTTAGACCCAAATTAATGCAGTCTAGAAAAGGTCTACTTACATTTTCTGGTGAGATTACATTTACTCTCTTCATCTAGTATCTGCTCAGTCTAATAATATGTCTTGTCTTGGTTGAATTATTTCAGTACCCTGGAGTTTGTCTCATTAATGTAGCCCCAGAGGCTCCTTCAAAGCAGATCTTGTGTGCTGTGGATTTTTGGAGTGAGAATTATTTTGGAAGCAGAGGAAGATAATAGCATAAGAAAAAAAAAACCGTGCTCTCATATGTTCTGATGTACCCTAAAACTTTCTCTGGTATCTTCCAGTAGAAAACCCAAACAGACACAACTCATTTCAGATGGAGATATGTAAGGCCTGACTTCTGCATTCTCCGAAAGCAGAGAAAGACAAATGCAGGGAGCCTGCTGAATTTTTTCTCACTCTTCCTTTTTGCATAAGGATATTCTGGCTTTCTTCCTCCAAAAGATCTCATTGTGCCTGAGCAGAGAACTCCTTATTTTTCATCAGGTTGTTCCCTGCCACCCCCACTCCCCCCCTCCCCAATTACCTAAGGCATATAGTCACTTTTCTGGAATAAAAAGTAATAATAAATGGCATCAGTGCTTGTAGTTGGAATTCTTACTACTGAATGTTTAATATCTTGCTAGGCACTATAGGGATTGATGGGCATATGTTATCTCCTTTATTCTCTACAATAACCTCTCAATTTTTCAGATGAAGACATCATCAAGGGAAATGTATTTCCTTCTCTCCGTCCCAATTAGACCTCTGCTCACCTTTCTACTATCATTTCATAGCACACACAGTCTCTTTGTCCTGTGGGCAACAGCCACACTAAACATTTCTTGGTCCTTTGAAAATGTTAACTCCATTATGTGGGGGCACAGGAGGTGTAACACCTGAAAGAAAAAGCAAGATATATAGATGTTTATGGGGTCATCGAGCGAGATCCGGCCAATAGTCACAGTACTGGTTCCGTAAATTAGACAGCTAAATGGTTAACCAGTTTGATAACCTCTCCGAGTCTCATCTGCCTTTGTGTATAAGCTATTGTATGCTTTATGGAATGTTTAACTCACAGGGTTGTTGGATTAAAGGATGCAATGAAAGACAATAATGTCTAGTTTTTAGTATATATGTTAGTTTCCTCTCAAGTGAACCCATGGATACCTACCTACAAAAAGCAGACGGCCAGAACACAGATTCTTCTGAGATCCCTATAAGCTAGGCTGCTCCTCTTAATTGTGTAATTCTGTGTCCTGGCTACATAGGGCATTCAGTCAGACCCCAATCAGCCCTTTAAATGGTATCATCCACTGTTTTCCACACATCTGAGTTCCAAGCAAACAAGCCTTCAGTTTTCCCCAAACCATCATCTTCTAAACAATTTATAGCCTGCACACACAACTGCATTTCTTCCTGAGAATTAAAATTGTTTTTTTTTTTTTCTCTTATTGTATCTTCCTCCCCACTCCACTTTGATTACTAAGACACTAAAGGCAGCTAATGTTAGAAGGAGGCCTGCTTCAGTCTTATGATCTGGTAAAAAAATACGGATTAATATTTTGCGTTTAATGACCTAAAGAAGAAATAATGGGATCTCAAAGTATAAATGAGAGAAAGGAAAGGGTAAGGGTCAAGGTCCTTATGGAAGATAAGCTCTCCTACTTCTCCGGTGAAAAGGGCACTGGTATCAGTTTTCAGTCAGGAGCGTGTTAGAATTTACAGACAGGGAAAACGACTGGCCACTAGGTTTTGTACTTATGTTCAGAACATTTGATAGGTGAGTCCTTGGCCAGCTGAGGGCTTCAGAGGAGAAGCACCCTGCAAACAGTAGGTCAGCCCCACACTCATTTCCCTACCGATGAACTCCACTGGAGATTTTTCCTTTATCCAATTATCTTGAAGCCATGGATCTTGGAGACTAGAGCTTAATCAGCCTTATAAATGAGTAGGTCTCAGGGGAAGAAATCTGGACAGAAATGCCTGACTTGGGGCTGAATAAGAGAGTCTGACTCCTCTGAGGTCTTGCCTAGAACCTGAATTTGCATAGCAAGAACATTGTTTTTTAGATAGATTGTATGTCTTTTTGGAAATGCATTGTTATGATGCTGCTGGTAACTGTAGAGGAGCTTAAGCCCCCCGGAGACACTCCTTGGAAATGTCACTAGGCTTGGCTCTGTACTCTGGGGATGCAATTAGCATCTGCTTGTCGAACAGACCCTGAGCAAAGAGAAGTGGCATTCTTCCTCTCTTAGGATACCTCTCCGTGAATAGTGGCCATCTTATCTTCCCAGATGGAGCACAGGTATCACTTATACTCTTAAGTTTTCCCTCAAGTCCCCACTTACATACCTCTGCTGCTCCTTGCATATATTTGCAGTATGAGGCTGAACACACTGGCCTGTCATTTTATGCTTATTTGCCTGCCACCCTCACTAGATTGATTCTGAACTCCTTGAAAATCAGAGACTATATTATCCATATCTGTGTATCCTCAACCTAGCCCAAAGCCTAATGCATAGTTGATGTTCAGGGATTGTATTATTTAAGATAATAAACAAGTGAATATGACTGCAAAGATAACTATGGGATTATTGTTAACAGTTGGCTAGAAATAGACCCAGATTTGGAGTTAGAAAAATCAGATGGCCCAGCAGATTGGTGTGGGGAGCTCGATGAGGATAACAGATTTCACTGGAAAAGAGAGAGGGAGAAAAAGGATCACAAAACAAAGTGAAAAGAAACAAAACCAGGAAACTCAATCTCCTAGAGCAGAAATAAAACAGTGAAGATAGACTAAAAGGCTGAACAACTGGAAAAAAAAAAAAAATTCATCCAACTGACACAATTAAGAGGGACCATCAGGAAACAATTCAGATCCGAAATGGTGATTTGCATAATAGTAGTAGTTAATACTAGCAGTGATAATAATTATAATGACACTGAGTATTAATATGGATCCATCTGCTCCTTAGTGCTTCATAATATGATACCTGAGTGTTTACAAAGCGAGTTTCCATTCAGGAAGAAAGGGAGCCCTCAGGCAGAGTGCACTGTCTCTCTGTAGCCTTTAGACTCTCATGCATGTCACCCCTAAAACAGATTCCCAGAGTGCTTTCTTCCTCCAGAGCTAGATGTTTCCTTGAAGACCAGAGGGAAGTATTCTGTTCATTTATCTTTGGATCGCCAGTAGCACAGAAGTGATGCTCCATAAATTTTTGTTGCTTTATCATCCCATATCTACCCCATAGCAAACTGCAAGATAAATCGATCCTGTCCAGAACCCCCATTTTTCAGATGAGGAGACCGGAAACATCTAGTCAGAGTTGAATCCGGGAAACCAATCGGAGATCTTTGAACACATCTGGCTTCTTCTGCTGTGCCATGCTACAATAAAGATTGCCAAGGTCACACTGCTTATTAATTACATCTCCTCTGTCAGAAATTCTAAGAAAGTATGTTCCTCTAGTATTCACAGAGAGGACCAAAGAAACATCACCACTTCTCATGCTTCACAAGCATCAAGGGCAAGGCTTAGCACTTTTCTGTCAGTCTTGAGCGCCTAAAGCACCTGTTCAAATTGTGAAGTGACAGAAAACAGGAAAGGCATTTTGCATCTGGATGTACCAATCCACGTGTACTCTAAAGGAGATGGAATCCATGCATTTCTGATTAATTTACACTTAAATCAATGAAGTGTTTGGAAAAGATATTTGATGTTCAAGAAGGCTTTTTAAAAGAACCTAATGGGACTTTAAAGTTGTTTTTGCCTTAAGAAGAGGAACTTATCTTTCCCCCAGACCTTACACTCAAATGATATGATTTCAAAGTCTCATTTATGAACAGAATCTTATTGCTCTCAAAATCTTTCCACTTTCCCCTACCCAGGTGTGGTTAATCTGTATTTTATTATTGGTATTTATTTATTATTGGTATTTTTTTTTTCATTTATCTGTCTACCTATTTTGCCAATATAGCTTTCAATAGAACAGGCAGATATACTTGTGGAGTCTGTCAGAATGTTGGATGTGATTTCCTCAGAAAGCATCACAGTGTTGGAGCAAAAATGAGGGGTGAATGCCACAGGTTAAAGATTTCTGTAAGAAGGTAGGATAGGCAAAGAGTGAGGACAGGTGTTTGGAAAAGATGGAGACTTCATGTTTGTAGAATAGAATGAAAGGACAAAATTTGGTGAGGGTTGGTGGTAACTAGAATTAATTGGGCAACCAGCAGGTACTGGTGTTTTTATAGAATGTTATCCCATTTAACCCTCACAGCCGTTCAGAGATGCAGGTGATGCAGAAATGCATTCCTCAGTTAAAGTATGTGAGACTCGGAAAGGAATTCCACCTTTGACTGTCCAGCCCAAACTTGTTAGGAGACCCCAGCATTTGTCATAGTGCAGGTGGTGCACTGCCGTGGTTGATCTCTGATGGGACACAAACATGAAAAAATAAACACCATGGAATCACATGGCGGGAGAGTTACTTGCTTTCCAATTCTCTTTTAATCCTCTGAGTACATTAAAAGAGAACATTTCAGTTCCCTGCCAGTGGTGATCTCTCTAACCAGCAGAATGCTGGCCTCAGGCTCAGAGCCTTAAGCAGACCCCAAGTGCCTTGTTAGAAAGTAAGAATGTTGTTTTGCATCCATTCATTTTATTTCTAAGTTTTCCTTTTATTTATGGAGAGTGAAAGTAATTTTCTTATTTTTAGGTATGGATATAAAATTCCCTTTTAAAACAAATATTTATGTTTTTAAAGAAGTGAATTGATTAAAAAATTATATCACACAGACAGTGTGCAGACATTTAAAAAGAAAAAAAGAACCAACACAGAACTATATAAATGACTTCAGCTTGTGGTGAAAAAAAATCTGTATTAAATCAGCATCCTTTCAAAGTACGATTATCAAGTCCCCTTAAACTTGGAAGCATACACATTTAAAGTATTATTCCTGAGCTTAAGGTTTTTATTTGGTACCAAAAGTTGCAAATTCCTCTATTTTGATTTCCTATAAAATCAACTCTTAAAAATATAAATGTCAAGTCTGGGAGTTACAAAGAATTGAAACAGTATAACCTCTTCCAGTGGGCTTTGCAGAAACCCTTTTAGTCTTCAGGTACAAACAGTATTATACTATTGTATCTCTCCCTGCTTCCCCCACTAATACTTGGAAACAATAATCATCACCTTCAGTTAACATCTTTGAGATGGGTTGATGAAAATTGCACTGCAGTTTCTTTTGTTCAGGAAAGACTCAACTAAATAAATCACATAAATCTTCCCAGCATACAGATCTGGAGCAGAGAGAGTGAAAACAAAAGAAAACATACTTCCATTTTTTGGTGCCTATTTTATTTGGTTTATCACCCAATTTCATTTGGGGAGACACTGCAGACTTCTTCAATGAGAGTTTATTTTTATTTTTTTTTCCTTGCCATTGTAAAAGGAAGTGAACATATTGCTCATAAAGTGTTAAAGTCTCTATGAACCGCTGACAGATATCTAGGAAATGCTCTAAGGATTAAGAGGTGAGATTGTGGCAAAATATCCATTTCCTCTAAATATTACCTTCAGTAGCTTTACAGCAAGTATTGCTGAAGAAAGAGACTATACATCACCTAAGTCCCCCAGGACTTCATACTGAGGTACCATTTATGTTTTTCTTTGGTTTGAATTACCGACTAGCACGAGATAAAAAGAGAAAGAGAGATTGGGAAAAAACACAGAAGAAAATAAACACTACACGTGTCTGGTCCCCTTTGATCCTTGAGCTTGCATGGTGTGCCCAAGTCCTTGGGGTTTTGGGAACGCCTTTGGGGATATTTAAACCATGCATCTCTTTTCAGGGCCAGAAGGGAAGTGTACAATCTAGAAATCATTTTAGGATTTCACGAGTTTGGAGTCGGAAAACCTGGGACACGTTCTAGGCCTTATTACTTACGAGGTACGGGACTTTTAAAAGTAAAAGAGCTACAGGCGTACCTCGCTTTATTGCACTTTGCTTTATGTGCTTCACAGGCACTGCGTTTTTTAAAAATTGAAGGTTTGCATCAACCCTGCTTTGGCATTATTTGGCAATAAAGTGTTTTTAAATTAAGGTATGTACCTTGTTTTTTATTAGACATAATGCTATTGCACACGTAATAGACTATATATAGTGTAAAACTTTATATACACCAGGGAATTAAAAAAAATTGTGTGACTTGTTTTATTGTGACATTTACTGAGGTGGTCTGGAACTGAACTCGCAATAACTCTGAGGTATGCCTGTATTGCTCTATTGTTGGTTTGATGTGTCTGTCTTTTAAAAAAGAAGTTCTGGTAGTCATTTCTTGATAAATTGTACCATGACCCTCCTGCTCTCTTTTCTACCTGCCCCGTGAATTTGTTCCTGCCGAATGAGTCAGTCAGGATGGGAGTGCTAATTTATTCTGGTGGTCTTTTGTCAATGTCACTTTGATATCTATACAGAGCTTTCACCTCTTTTTTTTTTCTTCTGCACTAACCACCTCCACTACCCCTTGTTTAACCTCCCTGAACCTCGGGCTCTTCATCAGTAGTTTGGGAGAAATAAACTCTCATCTTTCTCATTGGGTTGTAGTAAAAATCTAATAATATGAAATACACGTCACAAAACTGTGTTGACTGTACACACACACAGTGTTACGATCTTTTGTTAACGTGTGAGATCAAAAGCAAGAAACAAGGCAGTAGAACTCTTCCTATTTTGCTGAAATTTTGACTCTAACACGTTACCTGTCATCTTTCCATAATGATTTTACAAATAGAGAGGCGAGAGTCCACGCTCTCTGTGTGGGGGCTAAAACCCCCCTCAGCAGCAGACATCCTCATCTGACTTGCGTTTCCTTTAGAATTCCGCCGTGAGTATTTCTCATTAACGGCTAAGGCATTACGTGAGTGCTTAGCAGGAAGAGTATTTAGTTTGTTTGATTAACCCACTAGAAGTCGGTGTCTTATTAATGTAGAAACAAGTGCATGTATGACTACGTGTACATGACTAGCCAGTTTCATCAAGCGTGCAATAATTCTCATGTTGTTACCCCTACTTAGTACCGGGTGCAGATAATTCAGAGATAAATGAGACAAGATGTCCTCAAAAGCTCAGACAAGTGGCAGAGACGATGTGAATACACACGCTTGGTTCAAGGACAGCTCTCGAGAGCTGCAGCAGAATTGATGGGTGGAAACAGTGCAGGCTTAGGAGTCAGGGAGTATCCTTGGAAGTGTCACTTAACCTCTCTGAATATCCTTGTAACCTTCTAACCTTGGGAGTCACTTAAACTCACTGACAAGCAGTCAGGCATGGCTGGAGCGTAGACTACATGAGAGAATAAGGTGAGAGTCATGGTCTTGGGCCTAGAAAGTTAAATCCACCAGCTCATGGGGCCTTATCTGTTAGACTGAGAAACTTGGGCATTAATCGACCAAGCCTACCTCCTGTTGAAAAATATCCAGTGGGTATAGGATATATCACCTCTATGATAGCCTGTATAAATAGAGCTCTGGAAGTAGTGTAGGGGTAGATTGGATAACAGGCAATGGGAAAAAGGAATACCAGTTAAGAGTAATTGCAATATTAGCAAAACAACAGCAAACATAAAGTAGCACTCTCCTAAATGCTTTTAATTCATTAACTTCCCATAAATCCCTAAGACATAGGTAATATTATTATTCTTGATTTCACAGATTAGAAGCGCAGGGTACAGAGATGTCAAGTAACGTGCTCATGATCACACAGCTAGGAGGGCTTCAGAGATCCTACCCTTAGCCATTAGATTATACCGTAGTGGTCCAGGCAAGAAAAACAGGGTGAAAGCATTGTGAAAATATGCTTTTCAGATATGGAATCTAAAAAAAAAAAAGGTATTAATGAACCTAGTTGCAGGGCAGGAATAAAGAGGTAGACTTGAGGACATGGGGTTGGGAGGGTGAAGCTGGGGCGAAGTGAGAGTAGCATCGACATACATACACTACCAAATGTAAAATCGTTGGCTGGTGGGAAGTAGCAGCATAGCACAGGGAGAGCGGCTCGATGCTTTGTGATGACCTAGAGGGGTGGGATAGGGAGGATGGGAGGGAGGCTCAAGAGGGAGGGGATATGGGCACGTATGTACGCATATGGCTGATTCTCTTTGTTGTGCAACGGAAACTAACACAGTATAGTGACGCCATTATATTCCAATAAAGATCCATTAAAAATATTTTTTAAAAGCACATTAAAAATTATAATATTGTAAAAAAATATGCTTTTTATTTGACTATACATTTTGGACTTGCTATCTCTGATTATATAATGAGTTTCTTTTTTGGAGCTATAGGTTCCAGGACAGGTGCTCTGAAGTTTACAAATTATTATTACTTTTACTATGTTTTAATGGGGCCTCCTTTAGCGCTTAGCAAATAGCAGGTACTTATAACTGGTTACCGAATGCACCACAGTGATGGGATCAGAGGCGTCCGTGGATTTATCTACAATTCCAAGGGTATAATTCAACTGTAACACACACCGCATACTGTGAGGCAGGCACATAGCAGCACCATCGTCTTTCCTTTCTCCAAACAACTGCTCACTTCTTTAGCCTAGAATTTCGTCTTCACTCTCCTTTGCAGTTCATACATACAGAAATCCTGCCTGACCTCCAAGATACAGCTACATGACAAGGCAGCTCTTATAAGAAGCCTTTGCTATCTCTGCCCCTCTGCAATCTCTCAACCATGTCTGTTCCATCACATCTACCAAAAAATCTGCGAAATCAGGGACACATTATTTAACCAAGTATGGGCTACACACAAGGCAATTTGTAGTAAAGAAAATAAAATGTATTGAAGAATTGTTAATATTGGGGAAATGATAAAGGACTGACAGTCATGTATGGATGGAATAGCTATGGGCTTAAGTCAAATGAAGTTTGTCCCACTAGATTTTCACACATACTATAGTGAGTATTAAATATATGTATATAATTTTCTTACAGCGTAAAATTTCCTCACCCTGACGTCAACAGCCCTTTTTATCTCCCTTTACTAACCAATCTCTTTTTACCTCCTCTGTAAAACCTCCCTTTCTCCCAACTCCAAACTTACTGCTTTGGCTCAGTAGATTCTTTTAATTCCTTGAATATGGCAGTTGACACAGATACCTCTTCAATCCTGTAAGCATGGCAGACACATCTAATTGATCACGGACTGAGCATGGACTCATTTTTAAGATTTATCTCAGGGTGACACTTAAGCTAGACATGAAAAAGCAGTCAGAATTGGACAATTCAATTAAGCTCCTTTGCCCAATAAGCGTACATGCTTCCTTCGGCTTGAGATGGCCTGCTTCATCAGGCTCACCTTTCGGAATCCTGCCAGTTCACTTCCTCTATGAAGCTTCCTTGATTTCCTCAACTCAAGGGGAATCACCACCTCTGTCCTAAAGTAGCACAGGTCTACAGCACCTAGAAAATCTTTATTTTTTGCATTCTCCTTCCCTGATTATTGTATTCCCACCTACCTTTTTGCCTAAGTCACTTATTGTCTTAGTTCAAGCCACTATAACAAAATACCATAGGCCGGGTGACTTAAAACCTAGATGTTTATTTTTTCACAGTTCTAGAGGCTGGGAACCCCATGATCAAGGTGCTGGAAGTTTCAGTTCTTGGTGAGAGCTTTCTTCTTGGCTTGCATATGGTCCCTGTTTCACTGTGTACTCATCTGGCCTTTTATGGATGCAGACACATTTCTTCCTTTTTGTTTAAAGACAGTAATCCCATCATGAGGGCACTACCTTCGTACCTCATCTATGGCCTCTCAAAGGCCCCATCTACAAACACCATCACATTGGGAATCAGGGCTTCAGCATAGGAATATTGGTGGGACACAAACAGCCAGTCCTTAAGATCTGAATATGTCTTGTGGGTGGTGGAAACGCTCCTTATACTCATTACGGCACTCATCCATGTGTAGCACTTAGTAGGAGTTCAGGAAAGCTGGAATAACTGACTGATGCATGGGAAAGAAAGCAAACCCAATGAGAGACTGATCAAGTTTAGAATAAACCAACAAATTGAATTTGAAGGGAGGGTGGATTGGCAGGGCCATTAGGTAAGTTAATTTGCTCTAAGATGTCAGCACCATTCTGAGCTTTCTTGGCTTTCAATCTGCATGAACACCTCATCCTACAGACAGACAGACAGCTTCAGGTGGATTAAATAATCAGTCAAGTGAGAAGAGCATGTCTGCAAAAACACTTCTATTTCAACAATTATTAAAAACCACAAGGAAGGCAGTGGTAACACAGTTAAAACATTTACCTACTGATCAAAAGAGACACTAATACGTACTCCTTGAAGGAAACGGTACGGTTTTTACATGCATACAAGCAAACCCCCTTGCTTCCTTGTCTCTCTGCATTGTTACTTTCCTTTGGCTCACAGCTCTTCTGCAATAGTTTCTTTTTTGGCTTCTGTATTCTTTCTTTCCTTCTTTCTTTCTTCCTTTTCTTTTATTTCCTTCCTTCCCTCCTTCTTTCTTTACCTCCATGGTGTGGTTTTCTTTGGGTTCTTTTTTTCACCATTCTTTTATTTTTCCTTTTTTGTTCAGAGAGATTTTCATCATCATTTAGATGATGTGGCCACCAAAACAACAAGTATAATTTGTTGAAGAGGAAACTTCATCAAACCAAGTTACAGGGGCACTTGGTTATTTTTCGTTTGTTTGTTTGTTTTGCGGTACGCGGGCATCTCACTGTTGTGGCCTCTCCCGCTGCGGAGCACAGGCTCTGGACGCGCAGGCTCACCGGCCATGGCTCACGGGCCTAGCCGCTCCGCAGCAGCACGTGGGATCTTCCCAGACCAGGGCACGAACCCGTGTCCCCTGCATCGGCAGGTGGACTCTCAACCACTGCGCCACCAGGGAAGCCCAAGGGGCACTTGGGTTTTAATCTTCATTTCTTAGGTAAAATATCTTTACTTCTCTAAATATAAATGTCTACATCTGTAAAATGACATGTGTACAGTATAACTGGTACATAAGGAAGACTTACATGGTTACACTGATCGCTTCTATCAATATTGCATAGGGAAACTGAGCCACTGACATGGGGGTGTAACCCCTGGGCTTTTAACTCATTCTGTGAATATCAGTCCATTTTCTGAGATCTGTTTGTTTCTTTTCAACAGGGACAACTGTATTCTGCAACATACTAACATTCATTTCTATGTGGCAGGTAGAGAGGGCAGCCAGGTTGTAAGTTCTCCTAATTAAAATGCATGATGCTGAAAATGTAAAAGGGACAGTGAGCCATAAACAGATCTCCTGATGGTGGAGAGCTCTGTTTTGTGCCATATTCTTTCTATTCAATGAGTTTGATAGTTGCTTGGAACCACAAAAGCTCAGAGCCGAAATTAAAGTCTAGGGCTCCTGACTCCCAGTTTGGAGATCTTTCACTTTATCTATATTCTAAAATCGAACTGTTAATTAGTTCATTGAAAAGCAAAGACAAGTGGTTTCGCATCACGTATGTTGTGTATTTACTCCACTGAGTTAGATACTGACACTGTTTAAGCTCCTATTGAATACCTAGCATTTGATATATGTCATCTATTTTATCATCTATTTCAAAAATTGTAAGATAGGTTATAGGACCCTAGTTTTTAAGATGAGGTAACAGAAGGTTACAGGGGTTAAATAACTTTCCCCAGAAAGCAGAACAAATCCTGGAATTTGGCTTGGCTCTTTTTTTTTTTTTTTTGGTTAGAAAGTCCACATAATTTCCAATAAACTGTTCTGCTACCTAAATATTCCAAGTAGTGTTTTGCAGTACCTAATATAAAATGAGTTCTCTTATGCCAATTTTCCTAATGTGAATGAACATCCCCTCATGTTCATGATCCTAATGAAAAAAGTTTAAATACATAGATACATAATACATTATATGTGCATATTTGTAATATATGCATTATGCATACTTCATTATATTTTTTTTCTGAGGCTAATCAATTGAATAGTAAACCAGAACCTAAAGGGAGAGGCATACAGAACAATTTCTGCGTAAACAGAAATTATATATTCTTTGCAGATGTAGTCTAAGTATTATGCAGAATACCATAACAAACCTGGTTTTCCTTGGCCAAGACATATGAAGAAATCTTATTTTCCAATAGCACGGTCACAAATTATCCCTGTCTGTGGAGCATTTACTAGACCTTCCAGTATTTCCCAACTTCTAATTGCATATTTTCACCGTCAACCTCAGCATAGCTAACATTTATGCCAGGAACAACACTGAACTCTTCACTACATTTATTCATTTAATTCTCACAATACCACTACAAAGTAGGTACAATTATTATTCCCCTTTTATGGAGAGGAAACTTAAGTTCAGAGACTTTAAGCATTTTACCTTAAGCCATGCAGCTTGGGCATAAATAACCAGGGTTAGAATCCAGAAAGTCTAACTGCTATCCCAAGCCTGAACCGATGCCCTGCTCTATACCAAACTCTCTCTGCAAAGATGTAGAGTAGGTCTTGTCATCTGAGTATCCAGGTTTTGTCCTTCCAACTCTTTAAGGGAAACCCTAAAGTTGTATGGTGTAATATGTGCCATTTTCCTGATGCACAGTTTTTATTTTTAAATTTCACAGACTCTTCAAGATTAGTGTGCAAGCAAGAAGATCATATTAAGTTCTGTGTGTGAGTCTATTCCTAGATCACCCAATATCCATGATCTATGCAAGGTTCTATTCCTAATCATGCATAAATATTTAAATTTCCTGAAGTGAAATTGATACACACACACACACACACACAACAAAACGCAGATGAACAGAACAAATCTTTCTTTTGACATGAGTCTTGACCTTAAGTAAAATACAATAGTTATTATTTATAATCAAACCAAAAAGGATAATCATAGTTTGGAGAACAGAATACAATGTTTTTGAGTAAGTTACGTTATGGGATATTGGATTCGGTATTGGCTCATGTTCACAGCCTTACTGAATCTACATACCCAATAAGGAGGCAAAAAGTCATTCAGGAAAGTATCTCATGTGCATGTCAGCGTTTGAGTGTACTATAATTGATTCATAGGGGTGCCTTGGCCCTGCAATGAATAGTAAGGAAAATATAAAGAACATTCTTCACACACCCTGTCACTGAGTTGCGTGATCCCTAGCAATTCAGTGGAATTGTAACGCAGAATGCTGCTCTGCGGCCTTGGATCTGTGTTATCTGCTCCCTTAGCCTCAGTTTTCTCACCTTTAAAATGAGGGAATGCTTTTGTATGGGGAATGTAGTTGCTGGCATCTCTAACATGTTCTTCTGTCCCAAGAAGAATGAATAAAGTATTGGAGAGGGAAAAACAAAATCCTAACTTCTCAGAGGAATTAGAGAAATCATGTTTGCTTAAACCTTAGTTTCAGGGCAGTTAGTGAATCTGCTGTTGAGAATCTAGAAACTGAACATTTCTCTTTATATCCATTGTACGACTGCAGTGGGCATAGGTCACCAGATTTTCATAATGCTTTTCCTTTTCTTCAATGCCTATTGGTGAGTCTGTGAAAAATGTTTGGCTATGAATAAATGCATATTGCTCAGAACTCTTTAGGATTCCTCTATTCCACACTGCCTGCCATGTGGGTAGTTCTAATCCATGCTTCTCTTCTGAGTGAGTGATGCTGAGGTCCACCCAGCTGGAAGTCTAGCCTGGACTGCTCAGTCTCTCTAACCACTCATTTATCTCTCAGTAAGTTCAGCTGAATTTTAAACATTTTCAATATATCCATTTGCAACACCTGCCACTGTTCTATTCTAATTGTCCATCATCTTTGGGCTGCATTGTAACTAGAGCTTCGTAACTGGTCTACGTGAATCCAATGTGCTAGATATTCTACCCAGAGTTAACTTTCAGAAATGCAAATCTGCTCATGTGAATTGCACAGCTGTCCCTCCCAGCCTTCCCCCTCTCCACTCAGGCACTCTTTAGAACCTTGCTGCCATTGCCCCTTCGTCCACTATACAGATTGGTATCCTTGTCATATCCCACAAGACTCCGAATGCCTAGCCCCTACCTTCCTCTCCTCATCTCGCACCAACCTCCTGCTTCTTCTCTATTTTGGAGAAAACTGGCCTTTTCTCTGCTGCCCATGCAAGCCAGGCTCTGTTTGCTCACATCCTTCTGTCTGGAGCACTGCTCCTTCCATTCTGAGTTTATTTTTCTCATTCTTCAGATCTCAGTTGAAATACTTTTTTTTTTTTTCAGGAAAGCCTTTCCTGACTCTATTCCCATTTCCAGCAAATGTAATGCTTTCTGTGAAATGCTCTCATAATACTATTCTTTTTTTTTTTTTTTTGCGGTACGCGGGCCTCTCACTGTTGTGGCCTCTCCCGCTGCGGAGCACAGGCTCCGGACGCGCAGGCTCAGCGGCCATGGCTCATGGACCCAGCCGCTCTGCGGCACGTGGGAGCCTCCTGGACTTGGGCACGAACCCGCGTCCCCTGCATCAGCAGGCGGACTCCCAACCACTGCGCCACCAGGGAAGCCCAATACTATTCTCTGGTGTTGATATTTGCACTCAAATCCTGGCTCTGCCACACACAATTCTGTCACCTGGGAGAAGTCTCCTAGCCACTGTGAGTTCAGTTTCTTTCCTGGCAGAGTAGGAATGATGATGTGTACATTGCAGATGTGCCCTGGGAAGCAAAGGAGGTAACAGACGTGACGCTGGATATGCTTTGTTTTTACCTGCATTGGGCCTGCTTCTCCAGTGCAGAGGCAGAGGTCTTTTCACACATACCTATGCACACGTGTGTGCATATGCACACACACACTGCTCTCTTTTCCATAGGGCAGCGGTCCCCAACCTTTTTGGCACCAGGGACCAGTTTACTGGAAGACAACTTCTCTACAGCGGGGGGCGGGGATGGTTCAGTCGGTAATGCAAGCGATGGGGACCACTCACCTCCTGCTGCGTGGCCTGGTTCCTAACAGGCCCCGGAACGCTACTGGTCCACGGCCTGGGGGTCGAGGAGCCCTGCCATAGGATATACCTGGGGCGTGTTAAACAGCTTTTTATCAAACCCAACCTTAATCATCTGAGTTTGGAGGGAAGAAGAAAAGCATTTAAAAAATTCACTCTGTTGGGCTTCCCTGGTGGCGCAGTGGTTGGGAGTCCGCCTGCCGATGCAGGGGACACGGGTTCGTGCCCCGGTCCGGGAAGATCCCAAGTGTCGCGGAGTGGGAGCGGCTGGGCCCGTGAGCCACGGCCGCTGAGCCTGCGTGTCCGGAGCCTGTGCTCCGCAAAGGGAGAGGCCACAACAGTGAGAGGCCCAGGTACCGCAAAAAAACAAACAAACAAACAGAAAAACCACTCTGTTGATTCCTCTATCATGTGTTTCTTCTGAACAGTGGTTAGAAGCACAGACGCTTCATTACTATTTCCTGGGTTCAAGTTCAGACTGCACTGTTTATTTGATGTGTGAACTATATAGCTTATTTGTTGTGAAGCCCCTCTAAAATGGAAATAATACAGAACTTAGCTCATAAACCTGTAATGAAGAGCAACTTCATACATTAGAATAGTTTCCAGTTATAGTAAGCACTATGTGGGTTCTGGCTGGCATTACAGATCAGCATTTACCTATCTTGAAAACGCAATTAACTTGGTTTTCTTTTCATAATGGTATGGCAGGGCTCTTAGAATTCGAGAAGGCACTGGGAAATGAGGGAAAGAGGAAGTAAGCCAGCACAGAAGTCACCTTTTTACATTATTTATGTATCATGCACATGAAAGTTAGGCAAGAGTGAAGAAATCCATTTGTTTTCTTGCCTTTGGTAAGTTCACGAACGTTAACGTATTATGAACATTAACATATTATGCCAAGCAACATCTGTCTTTTCTATTCAATATCTTTCTTCTGACCAAGTTTCTGTATGTTTTTCCGGATGTTTACAGACACATAAATGAGGTCTTCAGTCCATATTCACTGCAAAAGGATGCTTGGGAGAAGAGTGAAGGAGACAATGAAATATTTCTGTTAAATGCTAAATAGTTACCATGAATGGGAACAAGAAGTTTATCTTATTCATTTTCTTTGAAAACCCTGTGAGTTATAGAAACTCATTTTGCCCTCGTGGTAGACATAGGAGACATATCTTATTTGCCCTTTTGCAAAGAAGGCATCATCTTCAACCTATTCATTTTTTTCGGCTATTTCTCTTAGAACAAAGAAACAATTACTATTTTCTTTGAGACATTTTCCAGTCTAGATCCTTAGCAAGCCCTGCTGAATCAGAATCAACACTTCTCTGTAGAGAAACAGAACTCTGGCCACACTTCTGGAACCAAAGAGACATGAAAGTGCTTAGTTCTCTTAAGTCTCTTTCTGGAATGAACTTCCCTTTCTCCTTGTCTGGCCAACTCCTGTTCTTCAGTGTTTAACTCAGATGGAATCTCTTTCAGAATGCTCTCCCAAACCTCTCTTTCCCCTAGGAAGGAGTTCGGTATCATTTGTGATGCTCTAGTCATTAGGGAGGCTACCATCAGCTTGGCACTTAATGTATTTATTGTGCCACTGCCATTATAGTTGCTTATAGAGCGATGG
Organism: Neophocaena asiaeorientalis asiaeorientalis; assembly: GCF_003031525.2. Lineage (NCBI taxonomy): Eukaryota > Metazoa > Chordata > Mammalia > Artiodactyla > Phocoenidae > Neophocaena > Neophocaena asiaeorientalis. Next base: position 658,889 of record NW_020173714.1, on the reverse strand, counting down.
TGGAGAGGCAGTGGAGATAATTTTTCCAGAGTAGAAACGGTTAGCTGGTTCTTCCAGGGGAGCCAGCTCTCCAGAGAATGCCTGGCATTTAAAAATTAAATTCCACTGAGAAGGCTTCCAAAACCCTATTGTCTCCCTTGCTGAGTTATTCAGCCCCTTCCTTGAGTTCACACTGCAATTTCCCCACCTCCACCAGAGCTGTTACCATCCTGATGTCTATAATCTATTTACAAGTCCTCCAGTACAAGTCTGTAAATTCTCCGTGGGCAGTTTTCTCTTATCCATCTCTGAATCTGTGGTTCTTAGCAAAGGGCCTGACATATAATAGATATTCAATATATATACCATGGGCAGAAAAAAAAAATGAATGGATGAAGAATGTAGGGAAGTTGAAGCTGCAGAAAAAAAGTGTGTTGGACACAGCAGTTGGAACCTCTGTCTTCCTAACCCCACATGTGAAATATTCTGAGACATCAAATTCTCTTCAGGAGTGCAGGTGTGGGGGGCGGCACACACAGTTGGATTTTTGTATTGCTTTCAACACTTGCTGTCTGCTACCATGACTGCTGGAAAGCATATGCACGCTCTCAGAAGGGATATTCATCCACAAGTGGTTCTGCACACACACACACACACACACACACAAATTTAAATTAAATCTGTAATTTAAAAGATCAATGCAGAACAAAATCTGCCATATCCAACATGAGCAATCGATGAAAGATGGTAGTGAGAGGTTTTATTTCTCAATGGAAAATGGGTGTTCCAGTGAGGACTGGCTTTCTTCATTTAGTTATCCTCTGCAGCTCGGTACTTTCATCATTGTAAGAAGCTACTGTGCTCAAAAGACCTCTTTGCTAAAGTGCCTGTGGGCTCCCAGTGCCACTCTACATGCAACTAACCTCTATATGCTACCAACTCTTAATGATGCAACAGAGCCATGTACACCTTAGCTCCCATAACCCAGCTGACCAAATAAATGGGTCTTTGATAGCAAAATTATTTCAATTTTTAAATTTCGCTTCTGAGTAAACACAGAGTGTTTTATTATATGTCATTGATTTATATTACATATTTCTTCTCTACATTTAATATGCCTTCCCAGTTTAATTAACCTAAAAATAACTCATGCCTTTATTTTCCAAGGACTTTTATTGTGGTTGTTTTTGTTCCATCATTTAACTAAAGACATATGTGAAAATGTACAGGCATACCTTGGAGATATTGCAAGTTCAGTTTCAGACCACTACAATAAAGCATGTTACACGAATTGTTTGGTTTCCCAGTGCATATAAAAGTATGTTTACATTATCCTGTAGCCTACTGAATGTGCAAAAACTATGTCTAAAAAAAATGTACATGCCTTAATTTAAAAATACTTCACTGCTAAAATATGCTAACCATCAGCTATCTGAGCCTTCAGCAAGTCGTAGTGGTAACATCAAAGATCACTGATCACAGATCTCCATAACAAATATAATAATGGAAAAGTCTGAAATATGGCAAGAATCACCAAAATGTGACACAGACTCGAAGTGAGCAAATGCTGTTGGGAAAATGGCGCCAGTAGACTTGCTCTACACAGGTTTGCCACAAACCTTCAATTTGTAAAAAAAACAAAAAAACAAACACACAGTTATCTGCAAAGCACAATAAAGCAATGTGCAACAAAACGAGGCATGCCCATATGTCAGAATTTATGAGATTTACAGGAGTATCTAGGTTTTGTTAGAAACAGAAACTCTGAAATAATAATTTTAATACTTTCAGATAAATATCTGGTTGGAAACATTCTATTCAAAAGAATAGTCGTACATAATCCTGTGAAAATTCTCACATTAGCACTTTCTGAAAAACTACCATAATTATGGCTACTAATAATATGATTATACATTATAATAAATGTCAAACTAGGTTGTATATGAAGATGGACTTATTTTTCCCCCAATACTTATCTCATAATAACTCAAAAGAAAACAATGATTGAAGGGATTTTTACATTACTACATGCCCCAGATAAGGACAAATATGCAATACAATGTTTTTCACATCTAGAGGCTTCAGAGGAGAATATGTCTAAAGAAGCTGACAAAACACCATATATTAGTTCAAGAAGCGGGGGTTTGAGAGTAGTAATTTCCCAAGTGCCTGATTTTTGGTCCCAAAGTTCTCTACCACTTCCAGATGCTCTGTGCATTTGGAAGCAGGGGGGTTGTTAAACTTGAGAATGTAAGCCAATAATCATTTATTTGATAACACTCACGTATGTGCAGCAGAAGAAAATGTTTTGTTGCAAATCTGTGCACCTGGTTTCTTTGTTATGATCTTACATTGCACTAGTTCATCTCAGAAAGGAAGTGACAGTTGCTGTACAACTAGACTCCAAGAAATATGCTTGTTGACTGTTTTAATAGAAGATATTTTAGGAATTTTCACACAAATTACCTGAAGAATTTTTAGAACACCCTAAACACTCTCCCTGCTTTTCACCTTCTTGGTGCCTATCAATTGTGTGTAAGCCAGGGATCTGTGAACAATATATGAATCTACTGATAGATTACACGTCATCTGTGAACCTTCAGAAATGTATGGCAAGTTGTATCTGTCTACAGTTTTTAGGCGAAAGCTTTAATTATATTTCTATTGACCCTCCAAACAGTAAATCCTACTAAAAGTATATCTAACATTTGAGTGGTTCAAAGAGACAGACTGGTATTTATTAATCACCTATTGCAGGCCAGGCTCTTCACATTCATTAATTCATAACATTTTCACTGTGGTATAATAAGGTAGTTGGAATTACTTATGTTTTACAATTTAAAATGTTAGACTTCAGGGGACTTCCCTGGTGGTGCAGTGGTCAAGAATCCGTCTGCCAATGCAGGGGACATGGGTTCGAGTCCTGGTCCAGGAAGATGCCACATGCCACAGAGCAACTAAGCCCGTGCACCACAACTACTGAGCCTGAGCTCTAGAGCCTGCGAGCCATAACTACTGAGTCCGCGTGCCACAACTACTGAAGCCCGTGCGTCTAGAGTCTGTGCTCTGCAACAAGAGGAGCCACTGCAATGAGAAGCCCTCACATCGCAATGAAGAGTAGCCCCCACTCGCCACAACTAGAAAAAGCCCACATGCAGCAACGAAGACCCAACGCAGCCAAAAATAAATAAATAAATTTTTTAAAATGCTAGACTTTGAGAAGTTATGGAGTTTATATAAGTCATACAGCTAGGATGTGACAGATTGGGCAGTCCAACTCATACACATCTTTCTCCATGATGCATCCATTTTCTGCTAAAATCGACTGCCACCCACAGAAGAAATAATCATTTAAAATGGGTTTCTTGTGGATTTTTATTTTTCTTTCATTGTTGACAGATATTCTGTAAAGAGAATTCTGTATTGTACTTGTTCTTTAAGAGACTCATTATTTGTTTTTTGACCATTTATATTTGCAAGGGTTTGTTTTATTAACACTATCCTCAGCCTCTATGTCTTCTGACCACACCATTCTGTCTGTGCATTATTCAGGCCAGAAATTAATAATCCCATTCCACAAATGATTTTATGACTCTCATTTTACTGAAATGGCTTACCCAGCGTTGCTCGGCTTAACGTGAATGTTATACCGCTGGTTGGGGATGATTGGTGAAAGGCAGAACTCAAAATATGTGACCTACCAGAGTCAGACTAAAAACAAGGATGAATACTGTAGCACCTCATTTTGACACAAAACAAGCATTAGGGTGTCAAAGTTTAATTTGTACTAGGACCGGCTTTGTGATTTTTTAACCTCTATTACACTTAGCCACTTGACCCACAGGAGACAAATAAAGCCACTCCTATAACTGGCCATGAGAATTGAGGAGCTTTTTCGTGAAAGTTTTCTTCATCTTGTATCAGCAGGTCTTAGGGATTTTCCATCTGCTCTGCAGTAGAGTAAGAATATTCCTTTGCTTTAGGTAATGACAAAGGATGTCATAAGTGATACAGTATCTCAAAAGTTGATTTCACCTTCACTTGTGCTTTCTATTCTAGAATAGAGTAGCTCATTTTCCTAGCTTATACTAATATCGTTAAACACTGTAATTGCAAACCAAGTGACTTCTGGCAGTCACTAATTTCTTACATCAGTTACACATAAAGAGAACAGATGGAAACAGTTGCAACACTCAGAGGTCCCTGTATTTTTCTGTTAGCAGGCCTAAGCACCCGTGGAATTTATAATTCCTTATTTCGCTACCTCCTGGATCTTACCCGAAGACATATCTCTATTGCTACAGCAGGATCAGAGCTATCCTTCATTTGCACAGGAACTTTCTCTAGGCAGAGTGGGGTCAGAACCTCAGGAAAGGTTAGCTCAGGGGGCATGTTGATGGTTATGGCAATGGTGAATACCTTGCTTTTATTCTTTCTGACCTCTTAGATTTCCTGCTGTCTTTTCACAGCTAGTCCCAGGTAGTCCATTCTGATGCCCTGCACCTTTTGAATAGTTTTGCTTAGAAAGAATGAAACAATTCAGCTGGTATTTTCATCTAAGGGATGCTTAAGGCATAGGGTATTTTGAGGAGGTATCTTGACTTCTTTTGTAAAACTATTGACCGGTATCAAAATGTCAACATGCATCTCTTTTGTTCCAGACTTGGGGATGGATTGCCAGATATTTACTTACCAAGAATGATATGGGCTATAAGATTCTCAGTGGCCAAAAAAGAATACACACAAAAAAATGAAAAAAGCACAGGGGTGAAATTGATGGGATTTGTCTCTGACCATAGGTCTTATCTAGGAGGGGTGGGGGGGACCTTTCATAGGTTGAGACAGGAATCTGGGTCTTTAACCTTTGCAACTGTAGGATTTCAGTTTCTCTATCTAAAAACATGTGTACTCTCTATTAGAACAGAAGTAGACTGTAAAGGTCTGCTAATTTCTTGTTTGTTTTGATTTGTTTCTTTTGTTTTCTAAAATCATAAAATAATTCTCTAATGACACATAACGAACTTTTGGCATTGCTCTAACCTAAATTTTCCCGGATGTCAGCCTAGAATTTGAATTTTTTTGCACGCCGTGTTAGTGATAATATTTTGAAGATGCTTGGTCAAGTTTCACTATTATATGCTTTTATAGAATGGTAATCCTTTCCTTTTATAGCAAGCTTATCAACTTTTAGTTTTTCACTTACTGTAGAGATACTTGATCAATATCTGTTTCCCTCAATTGACCTTAAATGTCACAAAATCTCCACATTTGTCTTTCTGTTCATCTTTGTAAACAAAGCCTGGCACTATCAGACAAAAAATTTGGTTTCTCACTAATATTTTTATATTAAATTTTTAAAAATTGAAGTATAGTTGACATACAATGTTATGTTAGTTTCGAGTGTACTACATAGTGATTTTTTTTTTTTTTTTTTTGCGGTACGCAGGCCTCTCACTGCTGTGGCCTCTCCCGTTGCGGAGCACAGGCTCCGGACGCGCAGGCTCAGCGGCCATGGCTCACGGGCCCAGCCGCTCCGCTGGCATGTGGGATCTTCCCAGACTGGGGCACGAACCCGTGTCCCCTGCATCGGCAGGCGGACTCTCAACCACTGCACCACCAGGGAAGTCCCTACATAGTGATTTGACATTTGCATACATTACGAAATGATCACCATTGTAAGTCTAGTAACCATAAGTCCCCATAAAGAGTTATTACAGTATTTTAATAATATCTTTAAATGAAAACGTGAATGTCTAATGTTTTTTTAACTTCTCTAAGCCTTGATTTACTCATTTATCAAATAGTTTATTGCTCTATACCTGCTGGGTTTTTAATAAAGAAAGCAAAGTATTTCCACAAAGAGAGCAGTTACTCAATGAAGGTCCATTTCAATACATCAAAGAATGTCTATTATGACACTTCTATGAAAGTTGTCTCTTGCAGACTTATTGTACAGATAGAGTATAAACAAATATCACTGAATACCTACCCTATAAAGCACACAATTATACACAATAAATACTCAATAAACATTACAATGTTACGTACGTTTCAAGAAATTTGGCTTCGTTAACTTTTCTCTTCAGCCAAATGATGAAGACAATGATATCAATATTTCTGTTTAGTATTATTTTTATCCAACGAAACAAAGTAAATCAATTTGTGTGTTGATTTTTCTGACACGGAGTAATCATCCAAAGAAAATGTCCCCCTTCACACTGCCTAATGTCAGGGGTTGTACATAAGAGATGCCATCCTTGCCCATTCCAGAATCTATACATCATATCAGAGTACAAGAAAGGATTTTATTATCAACTTCAACTGTACATTACCAGATGCATTTTAACTCACGGACAGTTTCTTTCCTTTTTTTTTTTTAACACCTTTATCGGAGTGTAATTGCTTTACAGTGTTGTGCAAGTTTCCGCTGTACAACAAAGAGAATCAGCTACGTGTATACATATATCCCCATATGCCCTCCCTCTTGCATCTCCTTCCCTCCTACCCTCCCTATCCCACCCCCCTAGGTGGTCACAAAGCACCCAGCTGATCTCCCTGTGCTACGCCGCTGCTTCCCACTAGCTGTTTTACATTTGGTAGTGTATATATGTCCATGACACTCTCTCACTTCTCCCAGCTTACCCTTACCCTTCCCCGTGACCTCAAGTCCATTCTTTACGTCTCCATCTTTATTTCTGTCCTGCCCCTAAGTTCTTCAGAACCTTTTTTTTTTTTTAGATTCCATATTTATGTGTTAGCATATGATATTTGTTTTTCTCTTTCCAACTTACTTCACTGTGTATGACAGACTCTAGGTCCATCTACCTCACTACAAATTACTCAGTTACGTTTCTTTTTATGGCTGAGTAATATTCCATTGTATACACGTGCCACATCTTCTTTATCCATTCAGCTGTCGATGGACACTTAGGTTGTTTCCATGTCCTGGCTATCGTAAATAGTGCTGCAATGAACATTGTGGTACATGACTCTTTTTGAATTATGGTTTTCTCAGGGTATATGCCCAGTAGTGGGATTCCTGGGTCATATGGTAGTTCTGTTTTTAGTTTTTTTAAGGAACCTCCACACTGTCCTCCATAGTGGCTGTATCAATTTGCACTCTCACAAGAGTGCAAGAGGGTTCCCTTTTCTCCACACCCTCTCCAGCATTTATTCTTCGTAGATTTATGGATGATGGCCATTCTGACCAGTATGAGGTGATACCTCATTGTAGTTTTGATTTGCATTTCTCTAATGATTAGTGATGCTGAGCATCCTTTCATGTGTTTGTTGGCAATCTGTATATCTTCTTTGGAGAAATGTCTTAAATAGACATTTCTGCTCATTTTTGGATTGGGTTGGTTGATTTTTGATACTGAGATGCATGTACTGCTTATATATTTTGGAGATTAATCCTCTGTCAGTTGCTTTGTTTGCAAATATTTTTTTCCCATTCTGAGGGTTGTCTTTTCAACTTGTTTATGGTTTCCTCTGCTGTGCAAAAGCACTGAAGTTTCATTAGGTCCCATTTGTTTCTTTTTGTTTTTATTTCCATTTCTCTAGGAGGTGGGTCAAAAAGGATCTTGCTATGATTTTTGTCACAGTGTTCTGCCCGCATTTTCCTCTAAGAGTTTTATAGTGTCTGGTCTTACATTTAGGTCTTTAATCCATTTGGAGTTTATTTTTGTGTATGGTGTTAGGGAGTGTTCTAATTTCATCCTTTTACTTGTAGCTGTCCAGTTTTTCCAGCATCACTTATTGAATAGGCTGTCTTTTCTCCATTTTACATTCTTGCCTCCTTTATCAAACATAAGGTGAGCATATGTCTGTTGGTTTATCTCTGGGCTTTCTATCTTGTTCCTTTGATCTATATTTCTATTTTTGTGCCAGTACCAAACTGTCTTGATTACTGTAGCTTTGTAGTATAGTCTGAAGTCAGGGAGCCTGAATCCTCTAGCTCCATTTTTCTTTCTCAATATTGCTTTGGCTATTCAGGGTCTTTTGTGTTTCCATACTTTCTGTTCTACTTCTGTGAAAAATGCAAGTGGTAGTCTGATAGGGATTGCATTGAATCTGTAAATTGCTTTGGGTAATATAGTCATTTTCACAATGTTGATTCTTCCAATCCAAGAACATAGTATATCTCTCCATCTCTTTGTATCAACTTTAATTTCCTTCATCAGTGTCTTACAGTTTTCTGCATACTGGTCTTTTTTCTCCTTAGGTAGGTTTATTCCTAGGTATTTTATTCCTTTTGTTGTAATGGTAAATGGGAGTGTTTCCTTAATTTCTCTTTCAGATTTTTCATCGTTAGTATATAGGGATGCAAGAGATTTCTGTGCATTCATTTTATATCCTGCTACTCTACCAAATTCATTGATTATCTCTAGTAGTTTTCTGGTAGCATCTTTAGTATTCTGTATGTATAGTATCATGTCATCTGCAAACACTGACTGTTTTACTTCTTCTTTTCCGATCTGAATTTCTTTTATTTCTTTTTCTTCTCTGATTGCCACGGCTAAAACTTACAAAAACTATGTTGAATAATAGTGGTGAGAGTGGGCATCCTTGTCTTGTTCCTGATTTTAGTGGAAATGGATTCAGTTTTTCGCCATTGAGAACCATGTTGACTGTGGGTTTGTCATATATGGACTTTATTATGTTGAGGTAGGTTCCCTCTATGCCTACTTTCTGGAGAGTTTTTATCATAAATGGGTGTTGAATTTTGTCAAAAGCTTTTTCTGCATCTATTGAGGTAAGCACCAAGACCCTGTCAGCCACACAGCTCAGAAAAAAAGGGAGAAAAAGAGAAAGAAAAAAAATTTAAAAATAGTGAAATTTTTTAAAATTATTAAAATAATAATAATAGAAAAAGAAGACAGCAACCAAACCAATAAACAAATACACCAATGATACCAAGCACTAAAAACTAAACTAAGACAAAAATAAAAATCAGAAAGAAATCAGTAGCAGAAAGCAAACCCCAAGTCTACACTTGCTCCCAATGTCCACCGTCTCACTTGGGATGATTCGTTGTCTATTCAGGTATTCCACAGATGCAGGGTACATCAAGTTGATTGTGGAGATTTAATCTGTTGCTCCTGAGGCTGCTGGGAGAGATTGCCCTGTTTCTTCTTTGTTCGCACAGCTCCTGGGGTTCAGCTTTGTATTTGGTCCCACCTCTGAATGTAGGTTGCCCTTGGGCATCTGTTCCCACCCAGATAAGAGAGTGTTAAAGCAGCGGTTGATTAGGGGGCTCTTGCTCATTCAGGCCAGGGGGAGGGAGGAGTACGGCAGTTATAATTGGAATGTGGGGCGAGCCTGCAGAGGCAGAGGTTGTTGTGATGTTGCAACAGCCTGAGGCGCACCATGTGTTCTCCCGGGGAAGGTGTCCCTGGATCATCGGATTCTGGCAGTGGCGGGCTGCACCGGCTCCCAGGAGGGCAGGTGTTGATAGTGACCTGTGCTTGCACACAGGCTTCTTGGTGCCTGCAGCAGGAGCCTTAGCATTTCATGCCCGTCTCTGGTGTCCGTGCTGATAGCCGCAGCTCGTGCTTGTCTCTGGAGCTTCTTTAGGCAGTGCTCTGAATCCCCTCTCCTCCTGCACCTGAAACAATGGTCTCTTGCCTCTTAGGCAGGTTCATTTTCCCGGACTCCCTCCAGGCTAGCTGTGGCGCATTAGCCTCCTTCAGGCTGTGTTCACGCAGCCAACCCCAGCCCTCTCCCTGGGATCTGACCTCTGAAGCCTCAGCTCTCAGCCCCCATCCACCCTGGTGGGGTGAGCAGACAAGCCTCTCAGGCTGGTAAGTGCTGGTCGGCACCAATCCTCTGTGCGGGAATCTCTCTGCTTTGCACTCTGCATCCCTGTTGCTGTGCTCTCTCCTGTGGCTACAAAGCTTCCCCTGCCTGCCGAACCCTTATCTCTGCCAGTGAAGGGGCTTCCTAGTGTGTGGAAACTTTTCCTCCTTCAAAGCTCCCTCCCAGAGGTGCATGTCCCGTCCCTATTCTTGTGTCTCTGTTTTTTCTTTTTTCTTTTTCCCTACCCAGGTACGTGGGGAGTTTCTTGCCTTTTGGGAGATCTGAGGTCTTCTGCCAGCGTTCAGGAGGTATTCTGGAGGAGTTGTTCCACATGTAGTATTTTTGATCTATTTGTGGGGAAGAAGGTGATCGCCACGTCTTACTCCTCCACCATCTTCAAGGTGCCCCCCACCGCCATGGACATTTTCTAATTGTATGAATGCAACTATTGACTTGAATTTTCAATAAAAAAAAATATACAATCTGATCTTTTACGTATTTTGACATTGAGAAACCAGCCTCTCCTACCTTCAGCCCTCCTTTGAAAAACAGCACACAAATTGTTACACGGCTAAACACAAATATCTGGTTACTTCCACAATATATAAAAATCATTTTCAAAAACAAATGTCGGGGCTTCCCTGGTGGCACAGTGGTTGGAGTCCGCCTGCCGATGCAGGGGACACGGGTTTGTGCCCCAGTCTGGGAAGATCTCACATGCTGCGGAGCGGCTGGGCCAGTGAGCCATGGCTGCTGAGCCTGTGCGTCCGGAGCCTGTGCTCCACAACGGGAGAGGCCACAACAGTGAGAGGCCCGTGTACCGCAAAAACAACAACAACAACAAAAAAAACAAATGTTGTACTGAATTGGCCTTGTGAAGCACTTGTGAGACTCTTATTTTCTTACAGAAAGTTTCAGCAAATACTTTAGTACTAACAAAAGCTAACAGGTGAAAATCAAGTGTGAAGAAATGAACATTCATAATGGAATGAGAGCTTTGGAAACAATCAAGAATTTAATACTATAGTTTGCCTAAATTATGGTTTAAAATAGCATGCTTAGGGCTTCCCTGGTGGTACAGTGGTTGAGAATCTGCCTGCTAATGCAGGGGACACAGGTTCGAGCCCTGGTCTGGGAGGATCCCACATGCCACGGAGCAACTAGGCCCGTGAGCCACAACTACTGAGCCTGCGCATCTGGAGCCTGTGCTCCGCAACAAGAGAGGCCGCGATAGTGAGAGGCCCGCGCACCGCGATGAAGAGTGGCCCCCACTTGCCACAACTAGAGAAAGCCCTTGCACAGAAACGAAGACCCAACACAGAAAAATAAATAAATTAATAAACTCCTACCCACAACATTAAAAAAAAAATAGCATGCTTAAATACTCTAGTGTTAAAAATAATTTAAAAAATAAGAGAAATACTGAATTATCCAAGAATCATATAAACTCAGTATTAACCATTCAATCTTATGCAGTCTAATTATTATCTGAAGGAAAGCTTTGCTAACCTTATGACCTGCATCAATAGGGCTAGAGGAAGTTGATGTATGCAAAGTAAATTTACTATGAAATAAAATCAGCAGCTATAACCCACTGCTTTTTGTATTTTTCATGTAAAAATTTGATACTATTTAAAGCATACTTCCCTACATTTCTGTGGTCAGTTTAGTCAGGAAAAATCCTCTTTGATTAATATACAACCTGGGCAAATTAGAATAGACTAATGCACTTTAATCCTGATGGGATGTGAGACATAATTTTCACTCAACAAATACTTTACTTTAGACTCAAAGATTAGGTTAAATTGGGACCTGAGAGAACAGGAAAGTGGCTTTGTGAAAGAATGGAGAAAGTTATGAAGATGGGCTAATTTTGTGAACTTCAGTGGTTCAGTTTGTATAGGTTCTCAGTAGTATATAGTCAGATCTATAACTGTATCTATCTATCTATAACCATATCTATCTAGCTACTTATCTATTTATCTAGAGATTGGTTGATTTCCAGGAACCAACTCACAATCGTCAGGGCTTAGTAAATCAAAATATGCAGGGTAGGCTGGCAAGCTGCAGACTCAGGGAATAGTTGTGGTTTGTGTCTAAAGGCAGTCTGCTGGCAGAATTCTCTTTTGTTCAGGTGAGGTCAGTCTTTCTACTAAGGCCTTCAATTGATTGGATGAGGCCCACTCACATGATGGAGGGCAATCTGCTTTACTCAAAGTCCACTAATTTAAATGCTAATCTCATCCAAAAAATACCCTCACAGAAACGTCCAGAATAATGTTTGACCAAATCTGGGCACTGTGACCCAGCCAAGTTGACACATAAAATCAATCATCACAACTTCTTGATCTTTTCCCATGAATTTACAATCAGTTACCATGAGAAAGGAAGGTTGGACAGTGGTGGCTGGTATTTTAAACGCCTTTCCTTTTAACGGAAAATAAGGTCACTTTAGAGATCATAAAACCATTTTACAGGAAGATGCTTAAACTTGCTCTCTTATTAAGTCACAGCTGTGATTTTTAAAATCCAAATTTGGTTTTGTGTTTTTGAATTCCAGACTCTAAAATAAGCTTAAATATTTTTTGCTTCTAGAGATAAATATAAGAAAATATAAGCTGATGTCTGGAGAAGTACTCTTTGACTCTAGAAATATGGATATTGATTAGGTAGTCACCCAGGGCAGATATCCTTGCTAACCTGGACATAAAACCACTAGGCTGAGAGAGGAGGACTTGAAGGAGGTTACAACAGTGTAAAGTGAGGGGCATGCTAATTTAAACAAAACACTGATGAACAAATTCCCACATCTTCCAAGACAATTTCCCAAGATCTGGGTTATAGAACTTCATCCTACCTTGGACAAACCACAGTGACTGACTAGTGGAAGACCATATACAAGAGCACAGCTTGTGCCCTGGAGGAGCAAGGACATCAGTAGAAACTTGTTGATACACCCAAATCCTCCCTCTCTCCACCCACACATCTTTAGACAGGAGCCTGGTTTATGTTTAAGCCCCTTAGGTTTCTCATATGATTCTTAAACTCTAAGGACAAAGATGGAATGGTAGAAGTAAGACTCTGAAACAATATTCTTAACAGTTTGGTTGGTAGCCAGCTTTAATATAATTTAGGGGAAAAAAGTAGGGTAGTTTAACTCATGTTATAAGTGATGTGGAAGCATAACATCATTTCAGCCACATAATGTTGAAGTTGTTTTTTTTTTAATTTTCCTCATTTTATAGATGAAATTTTGGATTTAGGTGCTAAGTAACTTATTTGAGATCACCCAGGAAAAAGGTAGGAAAGTGTAGATTTAGATTTTGCATAGGTTTCAACATCTTTGTGACTTGGTCTGTGTCATTCAAAATCAGTGAAAGTAATGCACAATTTTGAAAATGCGATTTTGTTATATTGTCAAAGGTGTTACTTATCAGAAAAGATTTATTTTTCCTTTATCACTGCATAAGACTGTTGCAAAAGCCTCTTGTGCCTGATAGTCTTATTTCCAGAAGTCTCAGCCTTTCCACTAGTTCTCTGATAAGATCATAAATGTTCATCAGGTTGTACATTATGTGTCATCAGCATTCTTTTGTTCATGTGGGAGCTATCATTTTATTCATCAACATTCCTTGCAGTTAAAACTTTGGAAGACGGTTGTCAAATTCTGTAGAACACTTATGGAAATCAAGGCCAAAAACATGCATTTAGAATTGATCTCCATATAACTGACAAGAATGTATGCATCTTGGGGCCACATGAATTTCAACCTTCAACTACTGATCCATAGCTGATTGTGAACACTTCACTGAGGATTTGATAAGATGAAAACAATGACATGGAAATTCCACACAGAGGAATGAAATTCTACTATGACTATGATGATCAGGGATTCATTCTTCTGAGAAAGATGACTTCTTTAATCAGGATATTAAATATGCTATGCATGTTTTCATTACTACATGAACTTTTAAAAAATGTAATTTACAGGGTAGATGTCAGACAATTTATTGTAGCTGGTATTCCTTGTTAGCATGCAATACAGCTTCAGAAGTGCTTTTCAGAGAAATCTGTCTATAATGATGTTACTTATTAGGAATGCACTGGCATACTCAATATTAGATAAGAAACAAATGAAAAAAAAATTGGGAAGGTTCAATGTCCTTTTCCAAATGGTGTTTTATGGTGCCATGTTACCATTACAGAGAAAGAAATTCTGGCTTCTTGCTTCTTCAGGATTAAGAAGTTACAGCACTTGCTTTCATTTCAAAAGATGATATCCAATGGATTGCTTATACAATGACAATGGATTAGATGCTTTAATTGTAAAACAGGGCATTTGAATGACTGTCTTTTACAATATTAAAGGGCCTTGTAGTGGTAGTCTGTTTTGCCAGCACATCTGGGTCTGGACCCTGTGATCAGTAGGGAAGTATCATGATGGGGAAGAGGGAGCCAAGCAAGATTAAATTCCTCCTTGTGTTATTAGTTATTTATCCTCCAATCACCTCAAAGCCAACAGACAGAAGCATAAATGGGTAGGGAATTCAGAGGTGTAGAAGGACTTAGTGGTTAGGTTACCTAAAATACACCTACCTAAGACAGAGTGTGTAGTATAGATAAACACTTAAACATAGGAAATTCAACACAGATTTTGTATTTGTTGTTAGTGGTTTTATCTGTGTCACTTACGGTTCATCACATTTTTTTGCAGCTTCTCCAGACAAGATTCATTGGAAAATTTTTCTTAAACAATGCACCATTTCTACTACTACTATTTTAGAGAAGAGTAACATGAGGCTTTGAGAGACCAAGTAATTCTCCCAAAGTCAGCTCCTAAGTGATGGAGCCAGGAACCCAAATTGTATTGTTCTAAAGTCTATGTTTGTTATTCTGCAGTGTTCTCTGTTTCTTCCTTTTACTGCTCACTCTTTTTCATTTTTATTTTGAAATAATGATAGATTCACAAAAATTTGTATAAATAGTACACAGAGTCCCATGTGCCCTTCTCTTACCTTCCCCAGCGGTAACATGGTCTACAAGTTATTAATATCAAAGCCAGAAAGTTGACATTGGTGTGATACTGTTAACTGAACTACACACACCATTCAGTTACTACTCATTTTTAATTAATTTATACTGATGTAAATTCAAATAAGCCATATTACAGTATTAAGATTTTATATTAGGAGCCAGCCTAGTAAATGAAAATTGCAGGTAATTTACACATGAAGAATGTTATAAGCATATACCAAACACTGAAAATGAATTTTCACTATAAGTGCAGTTTCAGAGCCTTAAGAAAAGCAGGTCTTAGCAAGTTGTGACTACCTGACATTTAATAGAAATAGTCACATCACGGATCCAATTTTCTCTTAAGAGCAAGTGTTCAGTACATTTTTTTTTTAATATCAAGTGGTCAGTGCCAAGCATGTTTTATCTCCAAGTTACAAAGTTAGGAAAAATTAAAAACCAATCAAAATGAAAATATAGTGAAATAGAAGATGTATAAACAAGTGTATGACTTCTGAGTAGAGATCCTCTGAACCATGTACAGCTGAATAGCAAACACCTTAGGGTTTTCTGCTCTGTGGCAGAAGCTGTGGGATGAATTAGAGGATAGAATTTCTACAATTTCTATCTCAATCAATAACCCCACCCAATGGGAATAACCAGTACACATTTTTCCTGAAATAAAAGAATACAGCTACTCAATTGATCTGAAAAATAAAAAGAGATTGTATCAATTAATAAAATTGAATCAATGTTACAAAATAACATTTTGTTATTTTCCGAAAAATAACATTCAGACCAGAAGAGAAAAACAAGTACATACGGTAAATAGTTGCCATAGGATTTCTGCTATTGATGGACAGCTCCCTATTAGCCAGGAGGTAATTTTTTTTTTTTTTTTGCGGTACACGGGCCTCTCACTGTTGTGGCCTCTCCCGTTGCGGAGCACAGGCTCCGGATGCGCAGGCTCAGCGGCCATGACTCGCGGGCCCAGCTGCTCCACTGTATGCGGGATCCTCCCGGACCGGGGCACGAACTCGTGTCCCCTGCATCGGCAGGCAGACTCTCAACCACCACGCCACCAGGGAAGCCCAGGAGGTAATTTTTTTAGGAAACACTTTCAAAGAAATTGGCCCATAATGAGAGCACTCAGAGGAAAACAGGTGGTTTAGAAAGCACTTCTTATCCATTGGGAATATTTGAAGGATTGAGTGGATGTGTGGAGAAGTGAAAGTTCGCTATATCATCATCAATAAGGCTTAACAAGCTATTGGCTCTCTATCTTTTCAGGACAAAAAGTCAAGAGGAAATGGGGGAGAGTGGATTCTCTGTGGGGAGTGCAGTGTTTCAGGAAACTATTTTCTGTTTTCAGGTTCCCTTGCCCCTAGCTCGTTCATGTTTCTGAAAATCAACTTTCTTTTTTTCCTTCCTTCTTTCCTCCGCCTTCCCTTTTGGCAACCCTCCCCCACAAAAATAATTTTACTGATAGCCCTTAACATAAATACTCCATTGTTTAATGTATCTGTCAATTCCTCTTGGTTATGTAGGAGACTATAAGGGTAGTGATTGTACTATATGTTCTCAGTACTGAGTATAGTGCCTGGCACAATGTTATGCTGTAACAAAACAACTTGCAAGCAGGTGAATCTAGATCAAAGATAAAGCAAGAATCAGGAAATCCATATGCTAACTAAAAACTGTTACTTGCCATCTGCCTCTACAAGGATTAAGTCACTAGCCACTGCAGTCGCTGACCTTCAACATGCCCTGAAAGGAGTTCAGGGTCGAGATGTGTTTGTTTGTGTTCTGGGAAAAACTGTCAGAACAGGCCTTCAGATCGTTAGATATTTCCAGGAGAAGATTTTATGAGCCCAATTTCTTGCATCTTCTCAAATCTAGAAAAACACTAGAATCATTAACAGAGACGTCTGCTCCTTGCGACTAGCAGCAACCTTCTGCCAAAACACATGCTTGAGAGCGAGTAACCCCTTCTCTAAAATCACATACATACTGATCTCCCCCGCTACCTCTTTGGAGAAGTTCCTCAGAGCTATCTGAGAGGCTGTGTCCCAGGCCATAGTCCTCATTTTGCCCCCAATAAAATTTAACTCACAACTCTCATGTTGTGTTTATTTTTCCGGTCAACACCATATCTCTGACATGCCCTCCTGGAATCTGGATTCCAAAGGGACTGGTTCTTCCAGGAGGTGTGTGTGTTGGTGGGGAATGTGGCTTCCCATCTGGGCTTGTTTCATGGTCTTCAAATCTCCATGATCAGCTCTTTTCTGTCATTAAGAACTTCTTCGTCACACATGGAATCTCAGAGGCCAACTCTCTCCCTTCTATGGACAAGTCCCACACATACATCTGGGAATGGTGTGCGAAAATAGTGTCTTCCAATAGGAAGGTCATTGACCTGGTGTCATTAGCCTTCAGTTCTAGTCCCTATGTTAGGTCCCCTGTGAATTTGGAGTTTCCTAAGCAGTAAAATGTATTCGATAACGTTGTGCATATCACAGTATTGCTGCAAATATGAGATAATATGGTGCATGTTAACAGTTTAGCACAGTACCTGGCACACCACTGGCACCCTCCAAACGTCACAACTGTGGTCTCCCCTACACTTGTCTCTTTTTCTTTGATTGTTCTAATCTCCTGTGGACAATTTTACTTTTTTTAAAGTTTCTTTCCTCCAAGTTCCCTTTCAGTGAAAACTGTCTATCTCTGCCAATTTTTGCATCATAAGAATTTTAAATTGATATTTTAAAGTATAACAGTAATATGTTTTGGAAGTAAAATATCATTAGTGAAGAAAACAATATTTCCCCTGGAAGAAATAATCTCCAGGGGCAGCATTTTAACTGGGATGCCTTCTTTGGGAGAATTAGTTTGATATTTGAGACCTTCCTGGCTCCATTATGTTATATCTGGAAGACCATTCTCAGCTCCTCCTCCTCTGATACCCATTAGAAACATTTGGGGAATTTTAAAATAGTCTGATTCCTAAGCCCCACCCCAGACCAATTAATTGAGAATCTCTGGGTGTGGGTTACAGCAAAGAAAAATAAAAACAAAACTCTGTTGACTCTAATAGGAAGCAAGGGTGAAGAGCCTCTAATATCAACTGCTGTATCTCACAATGTAGTATATTGGCAGTATGAACTAGAATGGGGCTAACTACTCCAGTGATTACCTGGGGAAATTCATAAAGTATATTAATTCCTGGACACCAGCAAAACACACTGAATCAGAATTTCTGAGACAGGGGCTCAGGGACGAATAGTTTTTAAAAACCATCTTGGCTGATGCATGTGTACCACAAAGTTTGGTAAAAGTATTAAAATCATTAACTCGAGATGTCTGTTTTTTGTGATTAGCAGTAATCTTTTGATGTTTGACTACATGTTTTGTTTTTCTTTTTCTCCCAGCAAAAACTCCTATATATCCTGGCTCCTCCCTTACCTCTTTGGAACAATTCCTCAGATCTGAGAGGCTGATTCCCGGGCTCTAGTCCTCAGTTAGATCATTGAATAAGACATAATTTTCAACTTTTAGGTTGTGCATTTCTTTTTTTTTTTTTAATTTTATTATTTTTTTTGGAATGGAAATTTTTAATACTTATCTAGACATTTTTACCTCCCAAATCCCCTTGAGATTTCTTTTTAAAAAATAGAATAATAAATAATGACAATGACATCGTTGAGATGTTTCCTTCGCAAATTGACCACGGTGAGGTGAGGCTGTGGCAAACGCGTCTCACCGTGACTTCTCCTTTGTCTTTGGATGTGGGGTCTCTTTTTTGGTGAGTTCCAGTGTCTTCCTGTCCATGATTGTTCAGCAGTTAGTTGGGACACCCATTCTCTCAGAGTGAGAGGCAGTGAGCACACATCCTTCTACTCTGCCATCTTGAACCAATCTCCTCTGTTGTGCATTTCTTTCAGTCGACATTGGTTAGGAACCAGCTTCCTTAACCTCCCTACTTCTCCCTACTGGGAGATTCTGCAAATATCAAAGTTCCCTGATGCAGATACTTGTGACTTAACTTCTCTAGGACTCAGTTTTCTCATTTGTAAGGTGCTGATCCTCTAAGACTTTCAGGGAGTATGCAACCAAATAAATGTTCAAAGATCCTGACACACTGAGAACCCTCAATAAATGTTAGAAACAGTCTTCTTTTGTAATAACTGCAGTTGTGCTTGAGTTCCTTTAATGAAAAAGCAACAGTAAGATTCACCAAAAAGAACAAGTTCCACACTGAGAAAAGAATTTATAGTCATTTTACCAAACAGCTAACTCTTATGTGTAAATATATGCATATATGTATATCACCATATGTTTAAAGTTATATGCATTTGTAATTTTATGTACATATGACTATCTGTAATTTAGTCTCGAGTACTTTTACACATCTTCTTATCAAATACAAGAAGAGAAGAGTTATAAACATATGAAATTAACTAGAAATTTCTCATCAATGAGGTATTTGTAAAGCCAGGTACAGAGATAATTATAATTCAGTTATATACATATGCAATGGTGACTGAGATCATAAATGTAGGGGAGCTGGGCTTATACACGACTATCTTTTTTAGAATTCCAGCTGAAGTATTTGTTAACTGTGAGTTCTAGGAAAATTTACTTCTCTGAGTCTGTTTTCTACTCTATAGGCAGGGGTGATGATTGACTTACCTAAACATGTAGGATTTAAATGACATAATGCATGTAAAGTATTTGACTAAATTTTAGTGAAAACATCATAGGTGCCGGGCACACTGCTATTATTAGGAAAGCACTTAGCCAACTCTATGGTATAGAGAAAGCACTTAATGATAGGATGTTAAGGACCAAACTGGGTCCACGCAAAATTTATATGTTGAAGTCCTAACTCTCAGTATTTCAGACTGTGACTGTATTTGGATATAGGGCCTTTAAAGAGGTAATTAAGTCAAAATGAGGCCCTTAGTGTGGACCCTAACCCAGCATCACTGGTGTCCTTATAAGAAGAGAATACTTGGACATAGAAAGAGACACCAGGAATGTGTGTGCACAGAGGAAAGACCATGTGAGGACTTGCCATCTGCAAATCAAAAAGAGAGCCATCAGAAGAAACCAAATCTTGATTTTGGAGTTCTAGCCTCCACAACTGTGAGCAAATAAATTCCTGTTGTTTAAGCCACCCAATCTGTGGTATTTTGCTATGGCAGTCCTAGCAAACTAATATACAAGATAACTAAATTAAAGGAATGAATGATAGAGCCTGGGTACAAGAATTAAACAATTCTATTCTTCTTTACTTCAGTTTTTCCAGCATGTTCCTCTACCTTCATGACTCAGTCATGGATACTGAATCAAGCAGGTTCCCTCGTTTTTCCTGTCACTTTTTGGTATTAACACAGTCTCATTCATAGATATTTAAATGTATAATTCAGTAAAATATAAACACTTCAATTTTTCACCAGTTGAAAATATTTTTGCTTCCCCAACCCATCTCCGTGTCTATAATTCCTTTTTTTTTTGTTTCCTTAATTTATCCCTTCCCTCCCTCTGCTTCAGTAACCACAGTTTGTATTTTACGTCTGTGAGTCCATGTCTGTTTTTTAAATAAATTCATTTGTATTATTTTTAGAGTCCACATAGGTATAATATTTGTCTTTGTCTGACTTACTTCACTCCATATGATAATCTCTAGGTCCGTCCATGTTGCAAATGGCATTATTTTTTATGGCTGAGTAATATTCATTGTGTGATATATATATATATAAAATCTCACATCTTCTTTATCTATTCATCTGTTGATGGACACTAAGGTTGCTTCCATGCCTTGGCTATTGTACATAGTACTGCTATGAACCTTGAGGTTCATGTATCTTTTTGAATGCGAGTTTTTGTCTTTTCTGGATATATGCCCAGAAGTGGGATTGCTGGATCATACAGTAACTCTATTTTTAGTTTTCTAAGGAGCCTCTATACTGTTCTCCATAGTGGTTGCACCAATTTACATTCCTCCCAACAGTGTAGACCCACACCTTCTCCAGCATTCATTATTTGTAGACTTTTTGATGATGGCCATTCTTCCACAATTCTTTAGGTCAACTTTGCGTAGGTCAAATCTGAAATGTTCTTCCAGTCTTCCTTTTCTTCTCTCTTTCTGCTCTTCTCCTGCTTAATTTACTTCTCTTGCTCCTCCTGGGTCAGGACAGAGTGGATGGGTGGGAGGGAAAAAGGCAGGGAGATGATTTTACTTAGTGGCTGCCATTCTTTTGGTTGTTGAATGTACTGGTAGAAGCCCCAAAGTTAGTCTCTCCTCCCTCTAAGGCTCTTATCACCACCTGAGCTTGGTACTGCCCTCTCCTGTTGGCTTCTTGCAACTGCCCTTCAGCTTCTGCTCCAGTGGTCCTCTTGGTAGAATCTTTTCATGACAACTCCAGCTAGGGACCCTTCTGTGGTGCTTACTTGCCTCATTCTTCGCTTGCAAGTCACTGGAAGCACACACAACTCCCTCTCCTTCAACAGCTGTGCAGGACGGTCCCACGAGTTCTTGAAGCTCAGCTCTCATTTTTTATGACTGATATAAGAGTATTCTGAGATCCAATTCCAACATTGGAGAGGGGTTCTCCCCACACAACTGACAATTTTCTGGACACCAATTGGGTGCCCTACAATTCAACTCAACTCCAACACTATCTACCCAGAAACAGCATCAGGTTACAGTTTGAGGACTCAGACCCACAAGACTGCCTCCTCCCCATTTCACATGCCAATCATAAGCCCAGGTTATCACCTGTGCTTCTGACTGACCAGCTATAAACTGGAGGTTCCCATGACTCCATCCTTGGATATACCAGTAGCAAGTCAAAGCTGTTACCTGTACTTTTGACCCAGGCTATAAATCAAAGGTTTATACCTGGTTTACACCTGGCTATAAATCAAAGGTTCTAACCACTCCCTCCTTGGGTTAAATTACTTTGCTGGTTTACAGAACTCAAAGAAACATTTTACCCACTAGTTACAGGTTTATTATAAAAGGATATAATTCAGGAACAGCCAGATGGAAGAGATGCATAGGGTAAGGTACAGGGAAAGGACTCAGAGCATCCATGCCCTCTCTAGGTACACCACTCTCCCCACATCTGCATGTACTCACCAACCCAGAAGCTCTCTGAACCCCGTCCTTTTGGGTTTTTCTGGAGGTCTCATCACATAGATGTGATCTATTAAATCACTGGTCATAGGCAATTGACTCAACCACTAGCCCTCTTTCCTCCATAGAGGTCAGGGGTAGGACTAAATGTTCCAACCTTCGAATCACCTGGTTGGTTCTCTTGACAAGGAGCTCCCATCCTTAGGTGGGTTCCCAGAAGTCACCTCATTAACATAATAAAAGACGTATTTATTGGTCTCATCTCTTAGGAGATTCCAAGGTCTTAGGAGCTCAGTGTCAGAAACAGGACAGACTAAATATATATATTTCTTATTATAAATCACAATATTCCAGGTGAGTTTCTAGTTCCCAGTCCAGGCATCCACTCCACTCTCCAACAGAAATTGTTCTCTTTAAGCTCACCTCTCTTGCCTCAATTGGTTATATGAATCTAGAAACACAGAACACAGTACACATACGAAGGCATTTCTCATGCATGCCAGTAGTTCCCTGGGCTCTTCTTACCTATAACCTGGAGTCTGGCATTGAGCTGGTAGCAAAGAACCAGGTTAATTCATTTCTTAGGGAATTTCCTGCATTGATGGTTTAATGATCCTTTTTATAATTTAGGGTACTTGTCATTCAGTGCTTTCAGGTTAAGGCTTCACCTGATATTTGGAGCCAACAGGGAAATTCCTGTCAGCATCCTGTTACGCTGGTTGTGAACACGATGATGAAAAACTGACAGAGTTCCTAATCTCTAGGCTTCTATGTCTCTTGTGTCGCAGGGCTTTGCAACGTGTGGATTTCAAACACCCAAGAGAGCCAGGGAATTACAGGAAAGATTTGTAAAATATTTCTTTTCTTCACGCCCATCAAAAGGATGGAAACATCTTTTGACTTGTTAATTAACATGCACCAAAAGATTGTCTGAGTTAAAATAAATATTCCCCCTATACAATACTATTTTTAAGATGTCCACAGATGCAATTAAGACATGTGTGCAATGAGCAATGTGCATATTTACTTGTATATTTTGAAAACAATAGTGTAAATTTAGTATTCTTTTCAAACAATGTTAAAAGTGTTCTATTATTATCTTAGATTAAGAAATATTTCTATATTTTCAAAAGTTGTCTCACACTTCCTGAAAACACGGGTCTGATTTACATAGCGTAAAGAATGCTATTTGAAAATTATCCGCAGGTGTTGATCACAATGACTTCAAAGCCATAATTCCTTTTACAGACACCAGCCATTTGCTTAAAATGTAGTCTACAAGGAAGATTCAGCTAGTTGTGCCTCTAATTAGATAGTTCTGCAAAAGTAATTGCTCAGGCACCTCAGGCACTAGTGTTCTGTGTCTCCAGAGGACCACGTACGATGACTTGCTGGACCTCTCCTTCCATAAAGATGCCAAGTCCCTATGTCTTCACCATCATGCACAGCTTTCTAAGAGAGAGAGAGACTGGGTGTCAATCTCATGTTTCATATTCTGTTCTCACAGGTAGCTGGATCTCCCATTAACTGCAGTGTTTAAATTCTGATCCCTCGTTGTCAACGGGAATATAGAGAAGTGTGTCCTCAGAGAACCTTGCCTACTTTCACCTCCCCCGTCTATTTCTCTTTCAGCCACTCACTCTCACTGTTGAATACTGCAATAACATCAATGCTACACGTACAGTGTTTAGAAATCACAGGTAAACAGGGTTGCATGATATGGTGGAAAGAATATACGGCTTGAACCAGGAGTGTTGCATGAAGGCAGTGCCATTTGTTTGCCGGGTGAACTGGACAAGGTCTCCCACTTCTTGGAACCTGCTTTCTCTCCTGTAAACTGGACACCATGGTACATCCTAGGCAGGTTGTTAGGATCAAATGAATTCAGAGATAAAAAAGACACTCTGGTAACTGGCTGGCCTGCACTGCTTCTACCAGGGACTCTGAAATTTCAAAGTTGGAGGTAGACAAAAGGAATCACATGAGAGGAGGCTAAGTGATATTGCAATTTTGAGGGGGGCCTTCCTGGTCATGGATGGTGAGACAGCGGTGAGGTGGCTGGAGTTACTGATGTACATATGAAGACCTAAGAGGTCAACGAAGGGAGTTACCTGTATTCAGTGCTTGCTATGTGCCGACCCTGTGTGAGTGTCTTGTCACGCTGTAGCTGATTTAATTCTCACAACAACCCTAAAAGACAAACACTACTATGTTTTCTCTTTCACAGAGGAGGCTACTGTGCACACGGAGGTAAATACTTTGCTAAGAGTCACATAGAAAAGAAAATAAACAGTGGATCTTAGATTAAAACTCTTATCAGCCTGAATGTAGAGCTTGGGCTCTTAACCACGGTGCTGTTCTCCGATTCAGAGAACTGAGACAGGAAGAGGGTCAGCATCAGGGTGGGTGAAAAAAGAAGCAGGGAGAGACCTGTGACCACTTTATTTTTCCTTTTATTCATTTAGTTTATTTTTAAAACAGTATTGAACTTGCAGAAAAGTTGTACGTGAACTTTGTGGATTTGTTTTTCTTTTCCTTAAAACTACGTGTAAGTTGTTGAAATGACGTCCCATCACCAGCAAACATCTTCGTGTGCATTTCCTACAATAAGCACATTCTTCTCCATGAGCACAGCACAGTCGTCTACATCAGAAAATTAACACTGACCCATCAGTGCCACTGACTCCTCAGACTCCATTCAAGTTTTGCCAGTAGAGTCAAAGGTAACCTTTACAGCAAAAGGAATCAGGCTAGAATTTAGTTTTTATGTCTTTTTTTCTCCTTTACCCTAAATCCGTTCTTCTGTTTTACCTTGTCCTTTGATGGCCTTATTACTTTTGAATACTGCAATCCAGTTACTTTGGAGAATGTCCCTCAATTTGAGTTTATCTGATAATTTCTTATGATTAGGTTCAGGCTCCGCATCTGTGGCGAGCGCGCTGTAAGTGGTGCTGTCTCCTTCTCACTACATCTCATCACGTGATGCCCAGATTCTCTCTGTCCCATTGCTGGTTGATGTTCACTTGGATCACTTGGTATGGACAGTTTCTAGCAGCCTTCTCCATTGAAAAGTGTTCCGTTTTCCCATTACAATGAATATTCAATACATACCTGATGGGGAACTGTTTGGAAACTATGTACATAATCCAATTCTTACACAACTTTCAATATATTCATTCATTTTTATACAAGTATAGATGCTATTTCATTCAATGGGTTGTAATTTGTTACTGTTACTACCTATTTTGATTCTCAAGTTTTCCCTTCAAAGAGGCTTCTGTGCTCTTTTGAAATCACCATCACCATTACTACCTCCTCAATTTCTCATACAACCAGATGTTCCTGGCTTATTTTGTTTGCCCATCTCTACCTGCCTGGACTCTGACAAAGTGCTCTGGACCACACAGCAACCTTTGATATGCCACAGACACCTACCTTTCCCAGTCTGACCTGACTTGTCTGGGAAGAGAAGAGAAGGAAAGAAGAAGAGGAAGAGGCGTATGCAAAAAGCTTTGATAGAACTTGCAACTTGAAAAGAGACTTCTGGATAACTATTAGAGCAAAGAGGCAAAACAAGCATGATTTATTAAAAGTCACTCTCCTGGGGCTTCCCTGGTGGCACAGTGGTTAAGAATACGCCTGCCAATGCAGGGGACACAGGTTCGATCCCTGGTCCGGGAAGATCCCACGTGCCACAGAACAACTAAGCCCATGTGCCACAACTACTGAAGCCCGTACGCCTAAGCCCACTCACTGCAACGAAGAGTAGACCTGCTCACCACAACTAGAGAAAGCCTGCGTGCAGCACCGAAGACCCAACGCAGCCAAAAATCAATAAATTAAATAAATTAATTAAAAGTCACTCTCCTAACACATTAAATACGTGTAAAGTGCAAGTCGGCTTACTAGCAGGTCCTGAGACTAGAGAGGTAAACTGGTCCCAGTTTGTGAAGGAATGTGAGCTTCTATGAAGCACAGAATCTGTGTCTGCTTCATTGGGTGCTCAATACATATTTAATGGATGAATTTTTAATGGATATTATGCATATGAAATCACCACTGGGAAGTGTCCTGGAGAGATATAAGCACTGAATCACAGAAATATGATTTTGGTTCCTGAAAGAATTTCATCACTTTGGATGCTAGTAAACTCTTACTCATTCTTCAAGTTTCTACCCTTAACTTCCTGGGAATCCTTCCTAATCCCCAGCCATCTTTTAAGTTAGATGCTCCCTAATCTGTCTTCCTACAATGCTATGCATATTTGTATCTTCACACTGAATCACTCAGTTTAGGACTAACTGCTTATGACAGGAAAAAACAAATAACCATGACGTGAACAAAATGGGACTCTACTTCTCTCACATAATCTCACATAAAGGAGATTAGAGACCTTCATGAGCATCAGGATCTGCATCCTTACAGTTTGCTGCTTTGCAGTTCTTAATGTGTTACCTCATAATCCAAGATGGCCCCTTGAGCACCGGCCATCATATCTGCCTTCCAGGAATCAGTACAGAGAGGAAGACAAAGAAAAGTAGGCTACCTTTCTACAAGGACAATTCTTGGAAATTGCACATAAAACTACATGTATTGTTAATTTAACCAGAAGTTGTTACATGACCATACCTCATTACACAGAGGCGTAGTTAATGTAATTAAATTCTTGGTTTCCACTAGACTAGGTACATATCAGGGGTTGCTTTACTAAGAAAGAGGAGAGAAATAGATTTGTGGGAACAAATAATAGTCCGGGCTGAAAACACTGACATATGTATTAGCAGCGTATGTTTGTGTGCCCATCGCTAGCAAGTTGGCTCCATGTATTCATTTGTACATTTATTCATTGAAAAAAATGTGTATGCAGCATCAACTATAACTTACAGTTTATTTGCAGTGTGGTAGAGGATGACGAATTTTAGTATATCAAACAAAGTGTTATGAATTCCTTCAAGCTATGTATTCTCATAAATTTCCCCTGCATTCCCAGCAACTTGAGTAGTCTCTAGCACAAGATACACATGCAAAAACTGTTGTTAATTAAATGAAGGAGAAGTTAAGAGTAACACAGTTTTCTAGAAAACAATATTTCAGAAGCCTATATAATACAGAGAATGAGTCCAGTTTCTGAAAGCAAACTCCTTGGGTTTATCTTCCACCTCTGTCACTTACTGAATGACCTTGGGGAAATTAGTTAACTTTCTTTAGAATGGGAATAATAATAGTTACTCCTCATCGTGTTTCAGGGGGATCAAATTAGATGCCTAGAAGAGTATATGACACATGATAGCCACTCAATAAATTTCAGCTTTCTCTAGGATTTTTCTGCCTCTTTCTTATACTGTTCTCTTATTCCAGACTCACAGACTAATTCTACTGAGCCCAGTCCTAAACCTTCAGTGACAGAGTACCAACAGCCATCTGTAAGCTACAGGTAAAATATGTTTGCATCAGGACAAGGATAGGAACGCCACCCTGTTCCCTGTGATGCTATCACTGCTGCCAACTGCTTAGTTAAAAATGTTACCAAAAAAAAAAGGCTTCCCTGATGGCGCAGTGGTTGAGAGTCCACCTGCAGATGCAGGGGGCACGGGTTCGTGCCCCGGTCCAGGAAGATCCCACGTGCCACGGAGCGGCTGGGCCCGTGAGCCATGGCCGCTGAGCCTGCGCGTCCGGAGCCTGTGCTCCGCAACAGGAGAGGCCACAGCAGTGAGAGGCCCGCGTACCGCAAAAAAAAAAAAAAAGTTACCAAATAAAGATGTCGTTTTCAAATAGAGTAATATTTTTCTGCTCACAGTAAAGTTATTTCTTAGCTGCAAATTATGATGGTTATACCCCCATTAAAAGAAAAAAAACAGTTTAGTGGAGAAAGGGAGAAAAAAACCTGGAAGAGATTGTAGGGCAGTATATAATGAACAGAATACTATCAGAGTTTTTTAAAAATTTCACTTACATTTGAAATCCAAGGACCCTAAGGTCTTTCATGAAATAATATTCTCCCTTCTGCTCCATTTTTTCCCCTCTTAAAAGAATTTCTCACCTCTCTGTTTTTGGAAAAAAGAAAAGTACTTAGCTCCTACAAAGCAGAGTTTCAAAGAAAATCCATCAGCTCAATGTTTTTCCACTAAAGAACATGGAAGAAAGTAGGAAGGGAAGTGTACTTCGACATATTGGCAGGGAAGAAAAGAACCAGTTTGTGTTGGGTACCTGCTGTGTGTCTAGATTGATGCCAACTAGTGGGTCAGAGAGCAGGCTCTGAGGCTGAAAAGCCAGGCTTCAGATCTTGGTTACTTACTCAATGAGTGACTTTGAGAATGTTACTTAATACGTTGGTGCCTCAGTTTCCTCATCTGCAAAGCAGGGTGAATACCTATGTCATAAAGGTGTGATAGGCATGCAGAACAATTATTCCATGTCTAACACATATCAGGTATTTAACAGAGAGGAGCTGGCTGAGAGAGGTTCAGAAAGTCTCAGATAAACAACAACAACAAAACAAATACATGCCTAGGCTCTATCTCCAGATATTTTCATTTAATTTTGTCATTACTTTTAAATCTTCCTAAGTGATTTAAAACTGCAGCCATATTCAAGAAGCATTGCACTTAGCTTAGTTCTTACAATTTAGTGAGCAGCAGAATCACCAGAAATGCTTCCTGGCCCACCATACCATCATGTCCAAGGTGAGATGGCTCCAGCGGTTCCCAGAGAGTCCTAGGGAGCCACAGAGCCTATGATAATCACAACTGAAGACGAACCTACAAGCTTCACAACAGTGTCAAGTGGCCAACCTTTCCTTTCACTGTTTCTCATCTTATCCAGCTGCCAAAAAAGGTGTTTTGTAGAAAGAATTCAATTAAGCAAATACATTTTGGGCTAACTTATCTCTGAGCACTGGAAGACCATTTTGTATTGTTGCAGTCACATGATTCACAACGGTGACTGTGTTTGTATTACGGACGATACTCACAGAGGTGGGTCTATGGTGGCCATTATGACACTAAGGCATCCAGTAGAGAAAGAGCTCAGGTAGATGGCTTTCCACAATATGAAGCCTGCCCTGGGGGACTAGAGTCCTCCTGCAGATATGAAGTTTATTCTGCATGTAATCTCTGGAATAAATAAGCAGGTCCATCATAAAGGGCTCATGAGAAACTTTTTGTGCTTGATGGAAACACTTAGAAATGAAGATAACTAAGTTATACTGAGATCTTTTTATTTATCCGACTTAACCAAAATTTCAGAAGTAATGTCTCCAAGCTTTGGCAAAACTAATCGTGACTTTCTGTCACTGGTAGTGACAAGCATATCATGTATATGCGGATATTCTATACCATAAATTTAGAGGGGTGATATACACTTAAGATTAAGGCCAGATATCCCTACAAAACTGAGTTTAACTTCTCTCTCTGCCACTCTATAGCACCATAAAACTCAACATGCCATTACACCTCACCAAACTCCTATTTTCTGATCTGTAAAATGGCATTAATGGTTAATAACTCTGCTGTTGTAAGGAATCAGAACGATAACATAAAACAAGCATTTTTAGCATGTATTATGCTGTACATAATAGCTTATACCAGTTATTAAGGATTTATTATTATACTTTGTGGGTACAATATGCATTAGCTAGTTAATGTTTGTTCCATACACAAGAGAAGTATAATACAGACAGTATTTGCTAAAGGGGTACTTTTGGAATGACATGGTTTTGTCTTTAGTTATTGAGTTCTTATGGAACAAAATAGCTTTTGTCTTAAGCACAGGGATGGGGAGTGTCATGCACTGAGTTAGTCAATAAGAGACACAAAGTGAGCAAGGCAGAGGGGAATGGTACACAGACAGAGTTGTCAGAAATAGCTCCAACTCCAAGAGACTCATTCTTCTAATGTGATAATTGCTATTTATTTTATAGGCTTGCATGTGACACATCACCACTGAAACTGCTTCTAATTCTGCTTTTATTATTAACCTCACTTTTCAATTCCTTATCAACTTTGGACAAGGCTATTTTCCTCTTCATAGCATGAATAGAAAAGCTAGTTTAAGTTTGCTTTAAAAGAAATTAATCTCAAGGCTATTCCCACATTTTAAAAGGACATTGTATGAGAATGTGAATAGCTGCTATGAGCCCTGGAATCAGCCCTTCCCTAAGAGAGAAACAAAAGTGCAGGTTTAGTGTCATTCAATCAGAGAAACTAATAGGATGGCCATGAAATGCTCCTACAGAGCTGCTTGGTGAAGGAGAAATGCCCAGATCTGGCATTTCTTAGCTGGGTGAACTTGGATAAGTTCCTAAATCTCTCTGTATCTCAGTTTCTTCATCTGCAAAATGTAAACATCCATCCGTACATTGCGTTATGGCAGTTCCAGGTACCAGTTTTCTGAAGCATGCACATAAAAGAAAGGATGGAAGAAACAGGAGAAGGAAGGAAGGGAGTGGGAGAGGGAAAGGAAGAGACAAAGATAGAAAATGGCATATATAGTCTGATAAGGATGCATATTCAATAGAGACAACGAACAGATTCTTTCAAATCAGGACTTGGTAGCAATAGCCAGGATCTTTCATCACCACACCCTGACTTATACTCAGAGTTTCATGTTTTGGGCTCCCTAGGAGAGGCTCCTTAAAGTTTTCCCAGAGACAGGCATCAAAGGAAGGAAAGTGGCCATACAATGTTCCAAGCATGAAATACTTAATTGTACTTAATCAACACAGTAACCTTATGAGTTCGATGTTTTCAATCTCCACTCTTACCAGTGAACCCAAGGTGGATAGAGTTAATATGAAATGCCTGGGGTCAAAGCCTTGGTAGAAGGGAAATCCAGACTGAAACCAATTTGGCTTCAAAGTCTGGGTAGTGACTACCACAGGGTTCTGTGCTACCTCTGCAAAGTCTGGAATATTAAATAATTCAACAAACGTGACGACAGGTCATCTCAATATCTCATAATAATGTGTACCAGGCACGATTTTAGAACTTGTTTTAAAATGTTTTATGAAAGAAGATGCTCCTTAAGCTCAGACAGACTTCCTTTCAGACAGAACCACTTGGAGAAAGTTTCTAGATCAAGTGACATTCTAGGCAATTAAGGCCTCAAAGAGCCTAGGAAGGATGCATAAGTTTTCAAGAATAAATCATACTGTGGCAGAAATGCAAGTTGATTGAAGTTACAATGTCACTCAGAAAGTTTGCTAGTCTTTTTAAGAATGACATTAAGCAGTGACAGACAAGTGACAGGGACAGCCACTTCAACAGAAGTTGACAGAAGGACTGGGATGCCTTAAAAACAGGGGGAAAAAATCCAGTGGGAAATAGGCATAGTGAGAGATTGTTTTGTTCCCATTTTTTCCTTTCTACATTTTTAGATACAGATGTCAATACGTTCCCTTTTCTAAAGTTTTTAAATACAAAAAATTTGCCTTTATATTTATCTTTTAAGATCTCAAATAGTAATGACTACTTTGCATTTAAACAAAAACACCTTAACTAAAACAGAGTTTATAAAATAGAACATAGGGTGACATCTACAGAAGAGTGCTGAGAATTTGGGGAAAATGTGAAGGGGATTGTATTTTTTACATTGACAACGTGCTCAAAACAAAGAGCTAAAAATTTTTTCTTGAAAGCTCCAAAGTCGAAAAGTTTCTTATTGGTTTCTCATCATAAACCTAAATGAGTGTGGATTAGCTTGTGACCGGGAAATACTAGGCCCTTAGAGCTGGAAAGAATTTCTGCTGGTAAATTTTACGAGCATGGAATCAGGAGCACAGATGGGCAGAAAGGTTTACCATCTTCACTAACCTAGTAAACGTCAGACTTGGAATGAAACTCAAATCCCTATCTGTTCTCTTCCACATCACTGCCATTCATTAAAAGTGAACACCTTCCCTGCCCATAGAGATGCAAAGTTCCTCTGATTGGTGTCTGAGCTATATATATTATAGTATTATAAATATTGCACTATATATGTATATACCTATAGATATATATATATAAATTATATACTTATACAAAGTTTAACAATTTGTATGCAGTTTAAACCACTATTGTTAACTGCTATATAACTGCTAGTAGTTACAAATATAGTAGCCGTGACTAAAGTAGTTATACAGTAGTTATGACTACGGTAGTTTAAGCTATATATAATTCATTTGATTCTCTTGTGATACAGGAAATCTATTTCAATTCAATACAGCTGAGGTTTGCCAAGCTCTCACCATGCGGCAATCACTTTGCTGGGCTTCAGGACACAGTGATTAAGTCAAACTCCTGCTCCCATTGGAGTTCCTTCTCTAAGCAATATGTGTTCTTGCCTTATAATTACACCTTCTAGAACCTTAAATGTTACCATCAGTTTTTTTTTTTTAATTTTTATTTATTTATTTATTTGGCTGTTCCAGGTCTTAGTTGCAGCATGTGGGATCTTTAGTTGCAGCAATGTGGGATCTTTAGTTGCGGCATGTGGGCTCTTAGTTGCAGCAGGCGGGATCTAGTTCCCTGACCAGGGATCGAACCCAGGCCCCTGCACTGGGAGTGCAGAGTCTTAACCACTAGACCATGAGGGAAGTCCCCATCAGTTGGTTTTAAAAATGTACCACAACAAAAATAAAATTTTGAAAAACCAGCAAATGTTCCATAACAGGATTTCTGCTCTCTATATGGTAGTGAACTGCTGGGTCAAAAGGTGGTCAGAGAAGACAAACAGTGTCTCGTTCACCTCTACATCCAATAATCTATTCTGAAGAGAGGTTTTATGAACCACAAACTCATAAACCATGAAGGAGGATTCATTTCCCTCCCTCTCTTATGAAGACCTGGTTAAGGAGTTGAGAGAAGCAAAAGAGAATTCTGCTCACCTTCAAAGATGTTCAAGACAATATCTGTATTCAAATATAAAATAAAACCCCAGCAACAAATAGGGTTCTAAATACAGGGTCTTGATATTCAGTAGTGAGAATAGGAAGGAAGGAAGGGAGCTCATGGAAAGACTATTATACTTTTAGACCTTGGACATGTCTTTCCCTGATTAGTAAGGAACAAAAAGGTAGAGAGATTTTAGTGCCCATGGAAGATCTTCTTTCCTTGCTGCCCAAAACCATTTCCACTGACTGTATGAGAAAGATCCTTAGCCTTTAGTAAAACCACAGAAGAGTTGCACGCAAATGAGCTCAAATCTCTTTTTTTAGAATGATACAAATGAACTTATTCACAAAACATAAACAGACGCACAGACATAGGAAACAAACTTATGGTTACCAAAGGGGAAAGGTGGGAGGAGGGATAAATTAGGAGTTTGGGATTAACGTGTACACATTGTTCTACATAAAATAGATAATCAACAAGGATGTACTGTATAGCACAGAGAGCTCTATTCAATATTTTGTAATAACCTATATGGGAAAAATATCTGCAAAAGAATATATGTGTGTATATATTTATATGTATACATATGAATATGTATAACTGAATCACTTTGCTGTATACCTGAAATTAACACAACATTGTAAATCAACTATACTTCAATAGAAATAAATAATTAGTTAAAAAATCTTTTTTAACTATGTTTCCCTATATACATATATATAATTTAAAATTTAAAGTCTGAATATTACTCATACCTACTTTTTGAGCTTGTGGTTATTAATAAAAATGTATTGAACATAATGCCTGACACATAGTAATCAATAACAGTTACTGTTATTCAGTATTATTAATCTTTGCTCATATCCCAATATATAGCAATTCTTGCCCATCAAGTTTGCTATCTTGTGGGGAAGGTATTACTGATTTTTTTTCTCTCCTCAACACTTAACAGTGTCCTTAGCAAACCATAGGATTTTAATAAGGATTTGTCTAATAATTAAACAATGCATTTTCAACAACGGGAACAATATTTAACCTAGTTTCACTCTCCCTAGTAAATTTTCAATTAGTTTGCATTACTATATTCAGAATGCTTACATATTGAGAGCATAATGCCAGTACACTGCCCCATGAGTAAATCATTTTCTCTTCAGCTTCCTCAATTTACTGGGGTAAATGAATGGAGTGTATAAATAATGTGATTTATTTGAGAAACGTCTGCTGAAAACTAAATTATAAATCACTGGGCTTCAGGGAGGATTCTCCCCTAGAGTCTTCGCAGTGAGCACAGCCCTGACGACACCTTGATTTCACACTAATAGCCTTCAGAATGTGAGAGAATACGTTTCTCTTGTTTAAAGCCACCAAATTTGTGGTAACTTGTTTATGGCCATGCTAGGAAACTAGTACACCAACATATGCACAGTTCTTTTCCTTTTTTTTCCTGACCACCTTCACCAAGGAAAAAATAAAACCACCTAGGAGTGAGATCAAAGTCAGGTACTTATGTAACTGAACTCTATTAGGAAGCAAAGTATTGAGCGGGATGGCCTTGATTAAATGTGGAATAATCTGGGCAATAAATAAATAAATCACTGGGCTTTATTTTTATTTAAATAATTGGATTTTGAATGTTAAAACTTATTTGTGAAAACCATTCTCTCTTAAGGCCTGTTAAACATAATGACATTTTACTTAGAACTCACAGTTTCATTGTAAATAAAAACAAGTTTATTCATTTTTACATATGATCAAGTTTCAGTGAACTATCTTTTACCAGATGAGCTAAAATTACATGGAATTCACTTTTGTTAATTGAAGCTTGTCACCCCAACATTGTCCTGAGGAAATCAGAAGCTCATTTTAGGTGCAAAGGACAATTTTTGCCAGGCAATTCTGCTGCATATTATTTACATTGGTGTAACACTGTATTTCTTCTGGTCTAACACACAGCACTCCAAAACAGAGCTTGCTGAGAGTGACCAACTTGAATTGTTTGCCTGGGACTTGCCCAGGTTTAGCACTGGAATTCTCACATCCAGAGAAACCCCTCAGTCCTAGGCAAACTGGGAGAGCCGGTAACCCTAACCGGAATGAAACAGAATTACTTAGACCAGTGATTCTCAGCTGGAGCAGTTTTGCCCCATTCCCACCTCCCCCAGTACACACACACACTCCCCAAGTGATTCAACCATGTCTAGACTTTTTTCGTTGCCATGACTTTGGGGGACGAGTAGTTGCTGCTGGCCCCTATGAGGCAGAAGCCAGGAATTCCGCTAAACATCCCGCAATGCACAGCACAGGCACCCTGACAAACTGTCTGGTCCAAAATGGCAATAGCGTCTCTCTTGAGAAACCTTGGTGTAAACCCTTAAAATGCTTCTTTCATGCCCTAGAAGGTTTTGTGCTTCCTTGATCAAAGTTGATCTCCATCCATTTTTTCTCTTTTAAACATTTTTGTTTCAAGATGGGGATACAGGGCTTCCCTGGTGGCACAGTGGTTGGGAGTCCACCTGCCGATGCAGGGGACGCGGGTTCGTGCCCCGGTCCAGGAGGATCCCACGTGCCGCGGAGCGGCTAGTCCCGTGAGCCATGTCCGTTGAGCCTGCGTGTCTGGAGCCTGTGCTCCGCAACGGGAGAGGCCACAGCGGTGAGAGGCCCATGTACCGCAAAAAAAACAAAACAAAAACAAGATGGGGATACATGTTTGTAAAGAAAAAAAAAATCTTTAACTTTTTGGTATCACCGTAAGTGAAATTAGTCTTCATTGTTTTAGGAATGAAACATCTGTTTTTCACTGCAGCTTTTGTTCCACTAAACCAGCAGCCCCTATTTGCCCAATAAAACAACTTCAGGAAATTGTTACTTAGACGTATTACAATCAGGCTGTCGCCCTCTGTAAATCACCTCCTTTCACTCTGATAAAGATTCCTTTAGTACTATATCTCCCTTATTCCAAAAACTTGGCTTTTCACTTTCCCCGCCGGAGGTCTACCTGGGCCTCATCACTCATTTACAAGTTTACATCCCCACATTTGAAACTAATCTTTCTACATGCATTCTGATTTCACTCACTTCTGTGGCTCTGAATGTCCAGATCCAGGCTGAGTATGATAGATACTATGGTGCTTTGTCCAGATCCCTCTTTAGGGTTGAAGCAATACTGGCTTCAAAGAGCTCACAGCTGTTTCTCACTGGGCACTGTCTCAGCCACAGGTAATGTTTGGCTGATTTACAGGTGCAAAGGCCCAGCCACCTTTACTCAATGTGGGACAACTCTAAAGGGCCAGTCCAGTTTCAGAGCTCCCTGTGGGATCTTCTAAGGTCACAGATGCAACTTGGTTGTCAGCCAGCTTCTCTGCCTGCTCAATTCTGCCTCCCTCACTTTCTTACAGGTGTTATCTCCTGAGACCATTCCCCAACAAACCTTCTCTCCATCACAGAGCCTCTTTCCAGGGGACAGATTCTAAGTTGCTCAGGTGGCCAACCCCAGGCTTATGAATCTACCATTTCTCAGGTCTTTTTGGCTGAGTCCTCACTTTGTCTGTCTTGTCCATTGTCAAGAAAACTATGTTTCAGCTGAAATCTTTGTATCATGTATTCATGATAAAAAGAGTAAGACAAACTGCCTGAAAGTCTTTAATAAAATTGGGTCTGTCTTACTATGAAATTCTCTGCATCACTGAATACTAAAAGTTTAGGGTTATCAGTCACAAAGAACTGTGGTTTGTATTCATCCAAAACAGCAACCACAACAAAACCTGGAATGTAATGTCACATCCATCTCTGTTAGCACATCTGTCAAGCTAGATTGCCATGCAGTTTTTAAAAAGGTAATAGGAAGCATCAGCAATATTAAAACAATGCTTAGTGCTATCCAGACGTGGCTCCTCCTGTCTAATTAAATCCCGCTTCTTTTCCCAAGTTACAAATGAACAAGGAATAGTATTCTGGTTGACAGAAGTCCTGTAATATTAGCAGTAAGTAGGTTTTATTCACAATGACTCGTTAAAAATGTATTTAATATTTTTATAAGTGGTTAGTCCTTAAAGTTTTTACAGTGCCCCATCCCCCAGATCCTGCCTCCACCTTTTCCCACTTCTTTTTAATCACTCATCCAAGCACCTACCACCCTCTGTCATGAATCACAGGATCCCTCCTGCCTTTCGATCTTCTGACTCTTGGAGGACAAACCTGATTTCTGCCAGGCATATATGAATAGTTCTGTCCTTCCATCAATCATCTGAAAGACTCGATGACTAGGCAGGAGAACTAAGTTCTTGATTTTTTTTCCTATCTTATTTTAAAGTGTCAAAAGTGGAATTAATGGGCCACAGAAAGATGCTATTAAAAGAGAAAAGCAGATATAGGAAATGAAGTTCATGATCCAGAGACCAGGGATTTGCTCTTGATACACCTGGTAAAGGTATATTGGCTAAACCGACCTAGATGCATGTGAAAAAACAGACTTCTGCAAGCCAATATCATTAATTACACATGAATATCATTACGCCTATTTCCTCTCCTGAAAAGTGGTTTTCCTCAATGGTCACAGCAGAAGGACCTCCAGTTCAACTAGAGCGGCTCTGTTTTAATCTCCTGTTCAAGTCATGGACAAGTCTTATGTGTATATGATCTAATTCATTAAAGAACCCCTTCAAATGTGCTCTGAACTGGGCAGTATAATCCATACTGACCCCTGTATTAAAATTATACCCATGGGATTTGAACATACGGACGTGACTAGTCAACATAGAGAGGTCAATGCCATTGAAAGGAAAAATTAAAACTGACCAGTTTTGATCAGGCAGAAGCAGGAGCAAGAGGAAAGCCAAGTCAGAAAGCTTTATTGGGGTTTTTGTAGGAAAGGCAAGGCAGGGCAGGGCAGGGTAAACAGCTTAGCATTGGCTAGTCTGAATAATTCCAGTGGGCTTTAGGGCATAGCGGCTGTCCCTAGTTGCCTGGTACCTGGCCCTGTGTTGAT
This sequence comes from Neophocaena asiaeorientalis asiaeorientalis, assembly GCF_003031525.2. Classification (NCBI taxonomy): domain Eukaryota; kingdom Metazoa; phylum Chordata; class Mammalia; order Artiodactyla; family Phocoenidae; genus Neophocaena; species Neophocaena asiaeorientalis. The sequence continues at coordinate 621,103 of NW_020173714.1, read as the reverse complement.
TTAGAGCAGGGGAAGTATTGGTTTGGTGTGTTGGATGGATCAACGAGAGTAGGGATGCAACAGGAGAAGTAGGAAGACCAAGAGAAAGTTGAGCACAATAGTCCAGGTGAAAGATGATGGTGGCATGAATTAGGTTGTTGTGAATGAGTACAGTAAGCAGTGGGTGTGTAGAGAATACTTTTGGAAATTGGAACTTGTAGGTCTTACATCCAAGAATTCACTGAATTCTAAAATAGTGGGTAGGATTCCAAAGAAGAAGAAGATAAAACATAGAGAGTAAAGCGAAGTGTAGCTTTTTCTCACACTCAATTCTCCGCTCAATTCTTGGCAGGAGATGCAGGATTCTATCAATGTCACAGTTCTATCAATGCTGAAGAGTCACTGACAGTGACAAGCACCACAGTTGATGGAGAGAAAACACAATGCTGAAGAGCAGCTGCAGAGTGGGTGAATCTGGGAGATCATAAGATGAAGCCTCCTCTTCCTTAACAGATACTAAAGTGAGGTGACTTTAAAAATGTGGGAGTGATATGGAGACTGACTCCTAAGAATATAGCTGTGTAAGCTGTCCAGGAAAACAAAACAGACTCCAGTCGTCAGCAGTGGCTCATACTCTACCTTGTTCACTTGTGTTCTCTTATGTCTTTGTATCATGTCTGATAACACTGATGAGAATATTTCAGCACCAGGTAGAAATGAAGAGCCCTCCTACGACACAAGAGCCCGTATAAGAGCTCATTAGGGGAATTCCCTGGTGGCGCAGTGGTTAAGAATCTGCCTGCCAGTGCAGGGGATGCAGATTTGATCCCTGGTCTGGGAAGATCCCACATGCCACGGAGCAACTAAGCCTGCGAGCCACAACTACTGAGCCCATGTGCCACAACTACTGAAGCCCATGTGCCTAGAGCCCGTGCTCCGCAGCAAGAGAAGCCACTGCCATGAGAAGCCCGCACACCGCAACAAAGAGTAGCCCCCACTCGCCGCGACTAGAGAAAGCCCACGCGCAGCAGCGAAGACCCAATGCAGCCAAAAATAAGTAAATTAATCTTTTTTTTTTAAAAAAAGAGCTCATTAGAACCCTGACAAACTTACTGACTCAACTGCCCATTTCTTGCAAACTGGAGAGAGACATGGCAAGAAAGACCAAGGCACATCGTGACATTTAGAGCTAAGATAATATCACCATGAAAAACAGACTTTGTGTCATAAGAATCAAGGGACATAATTGGCTTTTTTTTCCCCTTTGTAGCTTGATCTTCAACTTTGTATTATATGAGAAGGTACATTTTTATGAAAAAGTTGAGTGTCTGTGATCAGCCTTCCTATGAAATTAGTTTTGTCCCAAATGCCTGTTATTCCAGTTGTTAAATTACTTCACGTCATGCTCCAAGGCTTATATAGTATACAACAATCAAACGGGAACAACACTTTGCATAGCATTAAATGCCAAATATTCTCTGACACTCCAGTAACTGAACGACAGCCAAAAAAATATGTGTTTGCTAAGCTTCCTTGCTGTCCTGATTGCCAAGTGAGCCCAGCTTGGGAGATACTGGCTTGCCAAGTGTCAGTACCATGTTAATATCGTTATTATTCTAAGTGAAGTCTATAATGCCATTTCCTCTAAAGGTATTATTGATAGTGAGGACTACCATTACAATTTGTATAATTATTGCAGCACCAATAACTGAGTCCCCTTCATCAAATATTTATGTAACTATGCTGGCTCTTTCAGCAATTTGGATTTTAAAGGTGTTTGATGGATTGTTTCATAGAATCTTTGCTATTCATCTGAATATTTAATTCATATGTGAGCTTCCTAGGCACTCAAGAGTAAGGAAAACTAGGGCACTCAATATGATTTTGCTCACAGGTCGATGAGGATGAACCAGGGGGTGTTTACCTGGATGAGAAAGCTTCCTGCTCCTTTGATCAGCTAATTTTCCTGCTTTCTAAAGTCAAGTGGAATAGCTCCTCCCTTGCTTTGCATCCAGGTACATATCAAAATTTAAAAATATAAATTTTGTAAAGTGAAAGATATAAAGGAGACATTGCAAAACTACATGGCTGTATGGATGGTCCCGACAGAAGTCTCTTTCTTTCTCTGATCTCTGTCACAAAGGACATACAAAAATCCACTTGGGACTCTGGAGTTCAATCTCTTAGCCATCTTGGACCTTGGAGATTGAACACTGACTTGTGCTTTTACATCATAAAGAGCTTCTTGGTCTATCATAGATTTGATGCTCTGGGGATTCTGGAAAGATTGAGAGGGGAGGTAAAGACTAATCAGAAGAGGGTATATGTGGGGTAGAGAGCGTATGATGTCATGGGCGTTTGAGTTGGGGTACAATAGAAATGAGAGAGGAGGAGCTAAAATAGTAAAAAAAATTCCAATTTTCCCAGGTTCTGTAGAAGAACCATATTAATACCACATAGGATAAAGTGGGGGCCTGATGGAAATCTCTCTTTAGGAGAGTAATACTTTAAAACCTACAACTAGTTACTTAAGAAAGGGCAATAGGGTATGTGCATTCTTAACATTAAATTAAAGCATTAAATTAAAGTCTGGTGTGGTATTAAAAAGTCCCCCACCACAATTGTACCATGAAGGTGATGGGCCATTAGCCTTCGTAAGCAAATCAGGGCCTGGGCTAACCCTGCTTTCTGTCTGATTATAAAGACTGTGATATAGTCCATGCCACTTAATCTGGACCCAGGTAATAAGCACATCTTAATTTAGATACCCTGCTGGGAACCAACTTAATGCAATATATATATATATATATATATAACAGGATTTCATTTCTGCTTTAGCGTCTTTGTGCTAGATAATGGGGGTGGCTGGAGAAGCTTTATGTCACTAATTTCACAAACTGAATACAATCTCAGTATCTCAGCATGAGTATTTTGAAAGCTCAGAGGAGAAAAAAAATGAAATAACATCAACTACTTTAGAATGGCGTAAAGGGAACAGTTTTTAAATGCCTTTTCATCAGCGTCTCATTTTTAGAAGCTACGTTTAAGTGCACTGATGATAACATTAATTGATCTCTTCTCTCTTTGTGTAGGGGCTTTGTAGACTGTTCAATATTTCTTGGATTAAAAAAAAGTGTTTTCCCCCAAATTCCTTCTTTGATAATTTGAAAGAGAAAGAAGTAAACAAAGAAAGCCCTGATATCCTGAATTTGAAGAAAAATAGATTATAAAGAAGCCCTTTAATAAAATTAGAGTGCTGGGTATATATTCTTAATGCTTCATGTTTTGATTTTTATGACAACAGTTCAGTTTGATCAAGACTCAGATAACCATCTGCTTATTCATCCATCCATCTATCCATCTATTCATCCATCCATCTGTCCATTTATCTACCCATCCATTTATCTATTATCCATTCATTTGTTTATTCAGTCATTTATTTCACAATCTTTATTGAGCATCTATAAAATTCCAAACCTTTAATGAATGCTTGATATTGGCACGTGAATAATGTCTTAATGTCTGAGGATGCTACCCTCTCTACAGGTTATAAACACAAAGCAAACTAGACTAGCAATGGCTACTGATGTAAAGAACTTCAGAATGGGGTGCAGGTACTGGAGGAGTTGGCATATGATCCAAGACGTGGATCGGATGATTAATTATGTAAAAGAACGGGACCCTATGGGGACTTCCTGGGACAGACCCTTCCCACCCCCCGACCCCCCCCCTACCACCATGTTCTCTATCTGCCTCTTGTTTGTGGAAAAACTGTAGTTTTTCAGGCCTCCCCTGAGACACAAAAGTCTGGCTCACGAATTAATGACTGAAAGAATGTGAACATGTAATGACAGAAACAGAAGTTGGGCCAGGAGAACTGATAACAACTTAAAGAATAAATCAGTCATATGCAGTCACAGAATCTTTAGTTCCTCCCTGAATTACACAGATAACAGTATCTGATGCTCATTTCCTGAGTTGTTTTACAGATGTTAAAACCCCCACTAAGTGGAAGAAGTTAATTATTTGATGGTCATGAGCACGTAGCCCTCACACCAGCTGGAGCCTCAGGATTGATAATGTGAACTCCTAAGACACCACTCTGCTACCTCACAGTCAACCAGTCAGAGAACTGTACACAAGCTGATCACATAGCCTGAGACTTCCCTCTTTCAACGTGCCTTGAAAAAATGCCTCCCTAAAACCCACTGAGGAGATTGGTTCGGTGCCTACAATAAATGCTGCACTTCCCTTCACTACAACCCAGTATAGGTACATTGACTTTACTCCACACGAGCAAGTGGACCCAAATTTGATTCAGTAACGATTTTAGTAAATGTTTGTGAGGTGCCTTGAATCAGTGAGAAGTGACTGGAAAGTTATTGCAAATTAGAATTTTATATAAAATCTTTTTGAAGTTCTATCCCCCAAAGTCAGTTTTAGTTCAGAATGTTATGTTTCCCAAGTTATAGAAAAGATATATATAAAGTTATATATAAAAGATATATCTGCTTATATCTCTACCTCTTGCCACACACACCTTAAGCTTTCTGCACTGCTTATTGCTCTTACTATTCTCCCCCCATTTATATCCTAAGCATTTTTTCAGGTTATCCTCTTTTTGGGGAGGATAGGGTGGAGAGTGATGGCAGGTATCTTTTACATAACTCACCGAACTGTAATCCTCACATGAGTGAAGGCCTGGTGTACAAACTGAGAAAGCTAACTCCCCAGGGGTTTACATATTGATGAACTTTAAGGAATAAAAGACAGGGGCCTTGAATATGTAACCTCTATTCGTTTCATTTTGTTTGGCAGAGATTGCAAGAAAGCTCACAGCAGTGAACTGTAACAAATGGAACCTTGATTTCAATTGCATCACAATCTTGGGACTCATGGTAGGCGAGTTAAATGGCTATGCTTAATTTAATTAACTATTTTACAATCAATTGCATTTATGTGGCTAACGTTTAACAGAATACCTACCAATTACTATATTGTATCTTTAAAAGAATTCTAGGGGCTTCCCTGGTGGTGCAGTGGTTAAGAATCTGCCTGCCAATGCAGGGGACATGGGTTCGAGCCCTGGTCCAGAAAGATCCCACATGCCGTGGAGCAACTAAGGTCGTGTGCCACAACTACTGAGCCTGTGCTCTAGAGCTCGTGAGCCACAGCTACTGAGCCCACGTGCCACAGCTACTGAAGCCCGTGCGCCTAGAGCCTGTGCTCCGCAACAAGAGAAGCCACCACTCACCGCAACCAGAGAAAGCCCGTGTGGAGCGACGAAGACCCAATGCAGCCAAAATAAATAAATAAGTTAATTAATTAATTAATTAATTTTAAAAAAAGAATTCTATACTTTAAAGTGAGCCAGTGTATTTTGCTACCTTACCTCAACCTCTTAAACTTCGTAAGTTTCCTTAGGCCAGTTAGCAAACAGCTATTCAATAAGTATAACTAATGTGTGTGCTTACTTCTGCTAATGCAGATCGTATGTCATAGACCAAACAATTGCTGAGAAGTCATATTTTACAAAGAAATGTAGAGGAAAGGTATTAGATTGTCAGAAAGGAATTTCAAAACTGTTTCACTACCTTAGGGAGCCAAAAATTCTGAATAATAATCATACATATTTATTATAGTATTTAAAACTTTGTAAATCATTCAATGTGCATCTTATCTGTTCAGCCCAATGATTTATTTCTGAGGGCCATATCATTACTTTCCTTTTACACATTAATAACTTCGTATTCTGAAAAGTTGGCATTAAGCAAATAACTGAAACAGTTCAAACGTGAACATGTGGGTTTCTGAACTTGGCCCTTTTACCCCCCAAGTTCATGAGACTTCAAGGGTGTCAAGTGACAAAGAACATCTCATACATTTGTAAAATTTTAACAAATGGCATTTTCTTATCTTCACCTATAGACCTTCTCTAAAACCTTTCCAAGTGACAGATAATAAAAACTAAAACACAACCAATGTTAACACCACTAAACCACTTTGGAATATTCAGCATATCATTTAGAGTGTTATGCTGTATGTTGATCATTACAGCTCTCCTGTGGAATAGCTGTTGTTATTATTTCCATTTAACTAACTAAATGTTGAAGAGGTTAAGTGACTTGCCCTGGATGATTTAGCCTTAGACCTGGTATCCAGTCCTAGTCAGTGAGACTCTTAGGCACATGGACACCCCTTGCTGGTGTCCATAAAGCATTAGTGTTTATTGCCTCAAATATGCCGTCTCAGAATTCTAAATTTTTATTTTTTTTCTTTTTGTGGTACGCGGGCCTCGCACTGTTGTGGCCTCTCCTGTTGCAGAGCACAGGCCCCGGACACGCAGACTCAGCGGCCACGGCTCAGGGGTCCAGCCGCTCCGCAGCATGTGGGATCCTCCCAGACCGGGGCACGAACCCGTGTCCCATGCATCGGCAGGCAGACTCACAACCACTGCGCCATCAGGGAAGCCCCAGAATTCTAAATTTTATCCTAAATCTGAAAGTCATGTACCTTTGCCTCTGGTTATTGCCTTGGAGATTGCTGTTCTATCATTTTCTGCACAGAAGCATGAAGGCTTGTCTTGCAAGCCTGAAACTCTCAGCAAACCTCAGTGCATTATTATCCTTGAACTGTTTAGTTTGCTGAATTGTTCTAAACTGTTTATCTGTCTTTGTAAGTGGTTGCGGGTAGCCTGGGACAACAACCACAACAATAAGATGTCTTTTCTAATTAGCGCAAAGATGAAATGGGTTAATTGGAAAGAAAAAGGAGTCTCCAGAAGCAGCTGAAACTTACAGAAACAAGAAGTCAATAATTCTCTTTCTTCTCTGTTTTTCTCTCCCTTTCTCTCTGTTGCTCCTAACCTCCAAAGTTTCTGATCTCTCCTCTTTTCTGCTTTCTACGACTCTGGCTCCCTCTGCTTGAATAAGAAGAACCTGGCTGCTCCATTCCAGACTTCACTCCTTCAAAAGACCACCATCATCTGATTGATTCAGGAGCATTTCTCTTTTAATTCAAATTATTAAGAGTATGTATCTATTTCTGGGTTTCAAAATTCTATTCTATTAATATCTTTGTCTCTCCTTCCACCAATTCCTCCACCAATTCCATAGTCTACTAATGTAGCTGTACAACTATCCTTGGAATTGGGTAGACTGATTTCCTCCTAGTTTATTCTTCCTTTTCAAAATTGTTTTAGCTATTCTAAATCCTTTCACTTTCTATATAAGTTTTAGAATAATCTTGTCCATATCCACAAAAAGTTGCTGGGATTTTGATATGAACTGTGTTAAACCTGTATATCAGTTTAGGAAGAATTGACATCTTCACTGTGTGTGTTTTCCCTTCATTGAACACAGTATGTCTCTTCACTTATTTAGATCTTTGATTTCTTTCTACAACATTGTGTAGTTTTCAGCAGAAAAAATGGTGACATATATTAACATAGTAACATGTTTCCTAAGGATTATTGTTCTATTCCAGAAATAGAACTCACTTTGTCAGAAAAAAAATTATTAAGAGATATATATGTTTTATCTTAGCCCTGCCTATGTATTAGTCTCCTTGGTCCTAATAGCTATGACTAATGTAGTCAAAGAAGATCATGTGATCTTTAGGGCATCTTAGGATCACTTCTACAGTAGATATAATACATTGCTGACCACTTCAAAGCAGAATGAGTGAAGTCAGCCCTCCACCCCCCAAAATATTTTTTTACAAGCTGTCTCAGTTTATTAGATTTCAAGAAATTTTGGTGAAAAGAGGGAGCTAGATCTCAGAATCTGAGACACGTGTTAATTTTCCAGAAGAGCAAATGAGATCATTGTCTTTGATGATATGTTTATGCTCCAGAGATCTTGGTTTTCTATTCTGAAGATCACAGACTATTACAACATTCCGGGGAACCATAAAGTTGTATAGATTTTCTGGGAACTTATGCTCATTGAGTCAATCGTGCAATTTCAAAATAATCTACAAAAGTAGCTTTAATAGCCAGTCTAAGTGAGAAAGATGGAGCTATTTATACCAAATATTAGTCAACTTATCAGTGAAAGCTAGTCCATAGCGAGCATAAACAATGGAAGATATAGCTGCTGCCACACTATTTCAAACCTTAAACAGCTAGAAGATTTGCTTGTATGTGTGTCACTTGGCAAAGCTTGGTTAAACAGACAAAAATAACTGCCAAAGTCTCTGGACTTCTGGAGACACTAGAATTCCCTCCACTCTCCAGTCTCTTCACCCACTGCTAACCATCTTTGATGAATGACTATTTCCTCCACCAAGTGTTTACTTGGTAACCAAAGTTTTATCCAATCTTGTCTATTCTGTTGATGATGACTCGTGGGCTTGCTCAAGAGGCCCATTCCTGGGAGGAGGGGACAGTGTAGCTGCCCTTGAGTTGAAAGGAGTCACAGGAAGTACTGACGGAAATGAGTACAATTAACAGATGCACATCAGCACTGCTGACTCAAGATAATTGGCGAGGCCTTCGGCTCCTGGGTTGAGGTAGGGAAAAGAGAAAAGGCACCTTTACTGTTCACCGAAGAGAAAGGCCAGGGCAGGACACACTGGACCCACTATATCGAATTGGCTCCCTATGCCAGATTCGTGGACATAGCCTCGTTGGACACACACTGTCAGTGCACTGATATAGAAAATTCCATGCACGTACAGAATAATCTAAAATTCTGGTTTGGGGAGGTTGAGATTCCTCAGTACATCAAAGAGATGTGTATGTTAGAATTTCACTACATGTGGATATAACTAGCAGAGGAATAAATACATTTTTAAAAATTTTCTATATTTAACTAAATAAAGGTAGATAGATTACTTTCCACCTTACAATGATATACAACTATTTTGTTCAGTTTTTTAAATTATAAATGAAAAAACTGAAGATCAAAGAATTTGAGTGGCTTGTTTAAAATCCCAGGATTAATTTGGATAGTTCAAAACTATAACTATGTTTTATTGATTTTTCTTCCCAGTGCTTTTCCCTTTGGCACATCACCCAAAAATTAAAAAGAAAATGCAAACAGAGAAACAACAAACTTACAATTTGGAAAAAAAATACAACAGGGAGTTCACAGACAATAATCTAAACATGTTCAGTAGATGGTCTATTGAAAAATTTAATCTTTCGAGGCTCCAAAGAGTTTATGTAATTTTTTATTACATTTCCCATTGTGTCCATGTTCAGTTGTCTCAAAATTGAACACAGAAAGAATTTTCATTTTTGTGACTCTTTTTCTATTCCCTCTGTAACAGTAAGACACTGATATTCTCAGGTTTTTAAAAAACGGTTGGAATGGGCTATATCACTTTTTCTTACAGACAACATGAGACTCAAAATTTCTTTATCATATTACTAGTTTGGGAAAGAGGAAAAATGAGCCTCTGTAACGACTGAGCCAATCATCAAAACTTTAGCCAGAACTGACCAGGGTGGCGTATTGGGAGGGAGAGAGTTTGAAGTTTGAAGGTAAGAGATGACAGGTATTATGAGGGGTACTATCCAAAATCTGCTTGAATAAAGAGTGCTTTTTTTTTTCCTTTTTGGTTTTTTCTTAGAATCAATTCATATTGCTTTTTGATTCCGGAGATACTGGAATATTCATGTACTGAAAAGTAATTCAAAGTTTCTGTTTCTAAGAAACTTATGGATTATAAAGAATTGAATGAAAAGGGAAGGAAGACTGTCCTAAGGGGCACAGAAATCCTCCTTGTCTGGCCCCAAGATACTTTTCTCTCTTAATTATCTATAAGACACACCTCGGAATCTACTATTCCCATTGATATCCTTATTTCTCTTAAATGAAATTTTATCCAGATGTATATTGAAACTTCTTGAAATGTATATCAGAACTTTCTCCTACATCGCCCTCTTAATAATTTCCCTCACGTAGAAATTGCTCCTACTCTGAGCTTCTGAAACTCTGCAATTCTTTTGTATATTCTCTTTGTTCTGGAAAGTTTTCCTGACCCTACTGCGTCCCCTCTTGGAAAGCTTGTCATGAAGAGGCTTTATCTCTTCTTCTAATCTTTATTTTCTCTGCATACACATATATAGTCTAATCTTTCATTTGTAGAGCTTTAATTTTCAGAACGCTTGCCATTGGTGTGTGTTGGAACCCTGAACTCCCCTTCTTACACCAGATTTTGGCTTTTGCTCATCAGCTGATGAACTATTTCATTTTCCCACATAGTGTGTCTACCTGCTGCCACCATCCACATCAGTAGCATGCCAGTTTGCAACTACTTGAATATTTATTAAATTTGCCTGATTTATAAAACAGTGGGCAACAGGGAAAAGTACCTATAGTAGTGATAAAGTGGAGTGTCAAAAAGTGTAACGAAATTAAAAGCAAGACAGACAATATTAAAATGCACATCAAAAGCAATACATGTCGATAGTTAGCTGGACACTCATAAGCCAGCTATCCATATGTTTGATTTTGAAACAAAAGAGCAAAATTAAGGAAACTATAAGAAAAGCTCATATTATGTTGTTGAAAATTGCATCTGAAATAAAAGGTAAAATCAGTGATATAATATCACGTTTTAGTTCTCTGAAAATAGAATTACCATAATAATTTGTAATTCTAATATTTACAATTTGCAGTTTTGAATTTTGGCTGCATTCTTAGAAAAGTATTATTTATGAGGTTGGCAAATTCCTGCATTACTTAGCTGGATTGATGAACATGACCATGGCTCCTCCTTGCCAGGATTTCTCACATTGCTAGTCTTTGGGATATAGAAGAAAAATATTACTCTTCTCTCTTTTTTGTGCGAATGAAAATGAAGGACCTGAGGTTAAGGTTTCTCCTCTAATATCACATAAAGAAAACAGGGTAGCACCTGAATTAAAATTCAAGTTTTGCCTTTAGATCTAAGGGCTGCTTCTCATTTCTTTATTCTATCTTATATGAATATAGTCAGTATAACCCACTAAATATGTGGAAACCTTTCCATAAGATGCCAATCAAAGACATATTAATCTGGCATGAAAAATAGTTATAAGACAATTAAATGACATACAGTAATCTCTGATTCTAAAAAGTTATAGAAAATTTGCTTTACCCATCTCCCCACAATATTTCCCTCACACTGAAACCTTTCCTTTCTCTTATGCAGAACATCCATAATGTGATTAAATTCAACTCACAGAGTCCTTGTCTCTCTTCCTTCACTTTCTGGTTCAGCATTTTACTATGTGGATGACTTGAGCTGCTATGTTTATTTCAACTCTCTTGCTTCCATGTACATCAATATTCAAATTCCACACAGTCAAAAAGGAGAAGGTAGTTGATATATGATGGAAGGATAATTTTTCCTTCGACACGAGAGGGGGAAATATAAAGCACTTACAAGTCTTCTTTAAAACTGTTCTGCAAATATTTGTAATTTCACTGCTGAGCCATGAACATGGACAATGTGAATACCCTTGTGGTATTTTCCATAGCGAGAAATGATCACTTTAGAATATATTAGTAAAACAATCAGGGCAATGAATGTTTGTCCTAAAGTGATAATTTCACCTAGGGCAGTTCTTTAGACTGTTGAGATCTAACACCTAAAAGACATTGAAACTAACTGAATGCAGGGGTTAGAAAACACAGTGATTTTTTAAACACCTACCCAGGGAAAAGCAACTGAAGGCAGCAGTATTTTATCTCCTCACAAGACTAAGTTGAATCCCAGCCACTTGTGGCAGGTTTAACAGGTATTTAACCTCATTAAACATTATAGCCCTCTTCTTAAAAATGTGGATACTAAACCAATCTCACAGCATGACTTAGGAGGATAAATGGTTATAGAAGCACTGTATCTGGCATAGAGTTGGTCCTCAATAGCTCATATCCTTTACCTTTATCTTCAAATCCTAATGAAGTTTGTGTTTTCTACTCTCAAAGCTTCAGCAAAAGTTTTTTAGATGAAAAAAAAAAGAAATATATATTTTAAATAGCTAATGTGTCAACCAGTAATATAATGCCAATATACGGTGAATATAATGCCAGTGTACAGACTAATGCCTAATAAACTTTAGAAAATTGTTGTGTAAGGAGTTCTTGGTGGCAGGAAGAATAGTATCAAGTGAATTAACATGGATAGGAACAAGGAACAGAACTACAGTAGTGAACAGAAAGATACAAGGAGTAGACCGGTAATTTTCTCAATAAGAGAGGTCATGGTGAGAAGGGAGAGTCATTCACCAGTAAGGTCCGGGTGCTAAAAGAAGGCAAAAATGTGTTCCCTGGATATTCGTTGTTGCTGCTGTTTCTTTGGTAGTTGATTCCCCTGAGCAACCAATATGGTAGACAAACTTATAGATTTAGATGTAGCTCTTCAACCTACTAAGTAGAAGAGAGGACTTGGATAAAAAGTGCTTTATTAGTTAGCTTCAGAAATACGTGGGTTGCTCAACTACTATGCTGAGGCTTCAGTCACTGTTAATTTGGAAATAAAATGGGTTAAAAGCTTTCGGTTTTCATTCTGGAGAAGTAACCCCATAATTTGACGTAACTAAGTGTCAGGCATAAGCAAAATGTCCTCATTATTCTTCTTCTCCCTGCCTTCCAATGATGCTGCACCTACAGTGGAGCCTCCTTTCACCCAGTCACCTGAACTAGAAATGTGAAGTCTCCTCAATCCCTTCTCTTCCTCATCCACCCACTTCCAATCAAGTTGTCCTTCATCTCACCTGACCTTTCCATCCAATTACTACTGCCTTAGTCGTAATTTCTCGCCTGGACGTTTTCAATAGCCTTTGTCTCAGAATGGCCATTTTCAGGTTCTCTCCCTCTAATCCCTCCATCCCTCTGAAGAGCCATCTTTCTGAAACTTAAATCAGCCATACAACTCTTTTGCTTGAACGTCTTCCATGGAGTCCAATGACAATTTACACTCTAAAAGCTTTAGCTATGTCACATGACTATCTTTGCAGAATCATATAAGGCCACTTACTCATTTTGCAGCTTATTTCCAGCCATGCGGAACGGTCTGTCTTCTTCCAGCCGTGATTTCTCAGGCCCCTCTATGGTCCCTCTATCTGTGCATGTGTTGTATTCTTGTCCTGGAATTCCCCATGTTCAAGTCTGCTTGGAAAACATATATATTTTTTGTTTTAAATCAGCTTGTTTAACACATTACTCTTTTGTGAATCCCTGAATATCCCCTGCCAAACACCACTAACCCCCACCGCCCACCCAAATAAAAGATAATCCCATCCTTCTCTGAGCCGTACAGCATAGGGATGAGGTCCCCTGACTCTGTAGTCGGACAGTTCAGTTCCTAACGGAGTCTCCACCCCTCCACATTATTTCAGGCAGACAAGTCAAACTCTCTCACCCCAGGTAACCCTCAGGAAGATGAGAATGATGATAGTACGCCTACCACATTAGGCTATTGTGAGCATCCAATGAGATTATATTTGTAAATATTTAATTCAGTGTGTGGCAGAGATGATGTGCTTAATAAATGATTGCTCTTTTTTTATTATGATTACCAAACACCATAGATCACTGTGATTAGTGGTTAAAACAGGAGGACTTGTTTACATGCTATTTCTTTTATAAGACTTCAAGTTCCTTGAGGGAAAGAACCACAGTTTCTTCACTTCCTCATTCCTGTACTTCTGGTCTCAGCACTGGTATAGGACATGCTTTTTGAATATATGAAAAATTTTTTTTCTAAAATAAGACCTTTTTTTTTCTTATGATAGTCTCATTTATTGACATTCACATCCCTTGTGAGAAGGGATTTTAGGCAGTGGTATTTTAGAAAAACACAACTGTGCTGTACTTCAAAAAGACATTTCCTGGATGCCACGTTTAAGTGAGAACACATCAGGAAACAGTTTCTACACAGCAGGTTGTTAGATTAAACAGGGACGCCCCTGGTTTGAAGGCCCAGAAAGAAGCTGGTTTATTGCCTGCTAATCTCTGTAAAGTATACTATCCTGACCATTACCCATAGGCATCTTCAAATAGAATAAAACCCAATTACCTTGACAATATCAACTAGTAAAAGGAGAATGACTAGTAACTAAAGTGTTTTTTTTTTTAAATCAAAAGCTTTGGGAAAAGACCCCTTGCTATCTAAGAGTGAATCAATATAACCCAACAGGGTTTCAGAGGAAATAAAACTTTGAAATGAACAGCACTGGATAACCTAATTCATATTACAAATACCTCTTTGGTGTTTTCTTTATGAGACTTACAAAAATTAGATTACTGCCTGCAAGAACCATAGAAATATTCATACATTTTGACCCAGTAAGCTCAGTATAGAAATTATTAGTATAATCAAACAAATTAGGGTGGTATTTATCTCATAGCTTTGGCGGGATTATTAAGTGAGAAGATACATGTCATTTCATTTGAAAGCACCTACTGCACTATCTAGCACATGTTTAGTTAGAATCTAAGTGTGTTTCCATGTTTTCTTTTGTATTCCCTCCCTGAAGAGCAGCTTATTGTCTATCTGAGATCATTTTATTGGCCATCTATAGATGCTCAATATTTCCCCTGAATTGAAATAATTTAATATATATGTGATTATACAATGTATATGATTATAAATATATATGATTATATAATACATATGATTACATAATATATATAATTGTATATTATATATTATTACATATTAAATATATATGATTATATATTACTACCCCCCCACACACCTTTCCTATAGTTCCTTCCCTCAAAGAACTTTCAGTCTTAGAAATAACATGTTAAAAAGTCATTATCTTATAATAGTAACCATTTATTAAGCACACATACATAAGTTATGTATATATATAACATATATATAACTTACACATATCATAACTAGTTATATTTTATATATCATTTACTTCATATAACTTACATATACATCGTGTATATATATAATTACTAATCATATACATATATATAGTATTCCTTATAGGTATACAATTTACACACCTTTACTAATAATTTACATATAACATTATACACACACACACACACACACACACACACACACACACTGGCAGTTAAGTCCATTGAGAGAATATATATATTCTCCAAAGCTGTAAAATGTTTCAACAGATAAAGTAATCGCGTTTTTTTTTCTCTTTCAATGTGCTTGTTTTAGGGTTCAGTGTTGTAATTATTTTTTGAATGAATCTTTCCCTATTAAAAACGATCCCTGTTTAACAAGCAAAGATCCAACACAGTACACATTTCATTATCATTGTCAAACATTAAATTATTTTAGATCCCAGCTAATCTTTCATGACCTTGCCTACCACATTGTTACCAGTAACAAAGTACACAGATAGAGAACATTCCTTTTAAAATATAGATAACACACTTTAATAAATAGCAGGGGCAAGACACTGCCTTTTCAGATGTTGCCAACTAAAGGCTTACTAAGGGCTGCCCACAAAAGCACTGGAGGTGAATCCCCAGTGGTAAAGACTCAGCTATTGGGAATTTAGCTAGCTGCACATTTTCCAAACAGAATTGCATTTTATAATCATTCTTATTACAGTAATTGGAACACTAGTGTTACTTAATGAGTGAACTGAGAGATGGAAATGTGTCAATCAAAAGATTTTGAAATCTTTTAAAATTCTTCACTTTTTTAAAGGGGAAAGTTGCTAAGCACTAAATCATGGAGCTTTCTAATTTAATTCACCAATATCCCTATAAGATAAGAATCATTATCCCCTTTTGTAGACTAAGAAAATGAAAGCACATCATGGACTAAACCAAAAAAACACTCCCTTTGTCTTGATTTCAAAATCTGTGTTTGGGGAATTCGCTGGTGGTCCAGTGGTAAAGAATCTGCCTTCCAATGCAGGGGACGCGGGTTCGATCCCTGGTCAGGGAACTAAGATCCCACACGACGGGTCAAATAAGCCCCACGTACCACAACTACTGAGCTTGTGCACCTCAACTAGAGAGCCTGCACGCCACAAACTATAGAGTCCATGTGCTCTGGAGCCCGTGCACCACAACTAGAGAGAGAGAAAAGAAAAAACCCTGCATGCCACAACTAGAGAGAAGCCCACGCATTGCAGCGAAAAGCCCGCAGGCTGCAACGGAAGATCCCGCATGTCGCAACCAAGATCCAACGCAGCCAAAATAAATAAATAATACATAAATCTTAAAAAAAAAACCCCAAAAAACCTGTGTTTGTAATGGGCATACGGGAGAGGTTACTCACATTTACTGAAACTTATGATTTAGAAGATATCATGGTACTTTTCTTATCTTTTAAAAATAATGTCGCTAAGTATTATCATGCCCATTTCATAGCTGAAAACTCTGAGGGCCGAGATGACTAAGGTAAATTTTCCAGGGTCACATGGCAAATAAAATGTGTAGCCTAGATCTGCAGCCTTCCTTATTTATTGACACACTTTTTAAAAAATGACATACCTGAACTCAGACGTCTAAAATAAGAGCTTCACTCAAAATTGTGATATGAATTAACAACTCTCATCATCGCAATAATCTAAATCTATACACATGCCCTCAAAATTTGAAGTCCCTTTGTCCAGTCTTTACAGGATGACTGAATGAGGCAAATGTACCCAAACATCAGACTTGCTATTGATTAATCAGCAGTGCTATCAGCTATTATTTATGGAGATTTTACTATGGGTCAGGCACTGCATGAAACATTTTATGTGTAGTATTTCATTTAATTTCCAAAAGAATCCTGTGAGGCAGTGTGGTAGACAGAATCTAAAGAGACCCTATTCTTCACTCTGAAAAAACACATTCTTAAACACTAATCTTGCTATTGCTGTTGAGAGACTTTGTTAGTAGAATTAAGGTTACTAATTGTAAATAGAATTAAGATCACTAGTCAGCTGACTTTAAAACAGGGAGATTATCTTTTTGATTATGTGGGTGAGGCCAATGTAATCACATAAATCCTTAAAAGCAGAAGAGGAAGGCAGGAGGAATGCAACAAAAAAGGAGATAAGAGAGATGCAAGGTGTGAGAAGGGTTTGGCTTCTTACTGGCCTTGAAGATGAAGGAGAGCAGAAACCAAACTCTTCATCACTACAGTGAACTGCCCTCCTAGCTAACTATTTTGAAGATTTCTTATACAAATCATCTGATTTAAAAAACATGTTAGCAGCTTCCAAATATAACATATTTTAAGATTTCCAAATATAAAAGTTTTAAGTTATTATTATAAATGAGTTTCTGTAACAATGGCAATGCAAGATTCTATTTTGAACATTAATTCCATTTGAATACAAATATTTTGATGTAAAAAAACAATTAAAAAAAGTTTGCAGGGTCATGTTTACTCCCTAAATCACAGACACAAATAGTTAATATTTTCTTTATAGTTAAAATTTTCTCCACAGGTTGGTACACACAAATTTTCATTTTGAGAATACAAAGGGAGAGATACTGGTGCAAATTGGAAATGGAATGAAACAGGATATTTATCCTGGTTTAAAGTATTTCATCGTTCATCATGTGTCATTTTGAACCAACTCATGAAGGGTAAAGATGTCAGAATTTTTTATTTCACAAAAAGCATGCAGTGTTTGCTATACTAGAAATTGTTAGCTGTCTAAATTCTAAACACGCTGTTTCATTCCATTTCTAATCTATGCCTATGTCTTCCCCACAGCATATCTTAGGATAAGAATCTATATGCAGCATTTTTTTTTTTTGTTAACATTAACAAGAATTTTAATGCTAACTGGATGGGGCAAGGATTCACCACCTACTAAAAAGTTAAAATACATTCTCTGTTTCCTGCATGCCAATCTGATGAATAAGACAATAAGACCTATTTGTAATTGTGGGTAAGAGATGACAGTCAATAACTACAAAGAAAACATATTTGATCATTAAACAAACATTAATTCAAAAGCAAATTAAATGTTTATTTGGGGGGAAAAAGAGCTCAGATTTTATTCTTACTTTTTGGCAATGTCCCCTGTGCCCATCCAACCTAAAGGAACTACTATAGGTTCACTAAAATAACATAGATAAATGCAGTCTTTTTAGTATATTTTAATAATTTATGTATTTAATATATATGTATGTTTTAAAAATAATTCTGGCTCATCTATTATATCAGCTGGGAATATACTTATCGAATGAATGATCTATTACCCATTCTTCCTTTCCTCTCTATATCAGAATTACACGTTCTCTTTCTTTGTCACAGAATTTTCAGTATCATCCATCAGAGTGGGATGAATTTACTTTACCATCCTACTGATAACAGATCGTCCATATGACATACTATGGAGGATGAAATGTGGGAGGAACTGACGCTGTGCCATTTCCCAGCTCCTACTTCAGACCCAAGAGACACTAGTCTTCTGCTCGTTCTTTCACCCTTCTGCCCACATTAGAAGTGCTTCCCCTATGTAGCTGCTGCCCCTCAGCATGGGTCTCAGAATGCATACTTGGATGAGATCTGAAGAACGCACAGTGAAGAGCCAAGTCTAACCAGTTCTGCAGTTTGAAGCCAAGTCACCCAGACAGGTCCAGCCAGGATCAGAGCACCCAAAGCCAACCTGAAGATATACAGGTATGTTCAGCTGAGGTCATCAGGACTGGCCCAGCTTAACCACATACACATGAAGTAATAAATGCTTACTGTTGTATGCCATGGGTTGTATGCTATGCAGCAGAGTTGCAGAAATAGCTAACAGATACACTTTCTCATTTGTATATTTGAGTAAACTGTTTCTTAACCTCCAAAATTGCATCTAAAATTCCACCTGCTTTCTTTGTGAGGCACTGATCTCTTTACTTCTTTACTTCTTCTTCATCTCAAGCACATTTTCTTTTCTTTTTATTTTACCCATATGTCCACAATAATATTAATTTCATTTTACTGAAATGTCCTGCCTGTGAATTTGTCTCTCTCAGTAGATGATAAGCTACTGGAAGGCAAGAATTGTGTCTTAATAAATTTTGGGGGGCTATTATCTATCAGAGTGCTTCACCTGTAGCTGGTAGTAAATGTACTTTTCTGAATGATGGAAATGAATAGATAGCTCAATGTATTTTCCATTCATTTGATGTAATTTTTCCATCTGGGTATTCAACATGCTACATATTGCTCTGTCAAAATTCTCGGTTAGAAGGAAAATGAGAACATCAAATCTTCTCAAAAAAAGTAGTAGTGTCAGGCTTCCCTGGTGGCGCAGTGGTTGGGAGTCTGCCTGCCGATGCAGGGGACACGGGTTCGTGCCCTGGTCCGGGAGGATCCCACATGCCGCGGAGAGGGTGGGCCCGTGAGCCATGGCCACTGGGCCTGCGCGTCCGGAGCCTGTGCTCTGCAGCGGGAGAGGCCACAACAGTGAGAGGCCCGTGTACCGCAAAAAAAAAAAAAGAAAAGTAGTAGTGTCAGTTTCTTATCATTATTTGAAAGCATCTGTCATAGTATCCTCTTAGTTAAATTCTAGAAGAAATCTCCCTTTTTTTCCCCTCAAACATAATGGAGTGAGCTGAAAATCCTTCTTACTTAATAACTTGTAACTTACTGATGTTTCAAAAATGATATATTCTGAGATTTCACTCATTCTGCCTTTTTAGCATTAGAAGTTTGAATCTCAGTGTAGGGTTGGAAAAATTGATGATCAGGCCACTGTTTGCTATATGTGCTAGGAATATAAAGGAACCAATTGGAGGAATTGTGAAGGACAGTTAGTAGAGCTGTGGCTTTCTCTTAACACAGCACCTGACCAAACCTTCAGGTTGAACTTGAGCCAGGGTACATGCAAATATCATGTCAAATACTTGATAGAGATTTGTGGAAAATGCAAAACTTATTTGATTTCTAGGGGGTTTTTTTCAAATAATTTTCAGTTTTATTAAACTATGATCAGAGTAATATTTGTAGTAGTTATGGAAGTTACTGATTGAGTTGTATTTTTAAATATGTTAAACCTTTATAAATGTTCCATGTGTGCTTGATAAGAAGTCTAATTTTTTTTGCCCCTGTGAGATAGTTTATCTTTTTGCTGGAAATCCTAAGGATAGTTCTTAAATCTTTACAAATTAAAAATTTTTATTAGTGTATATCATGTTGATCATTGCAGGTCATTTTTCCAGGTACCTGGTGGGCCCTTTAAATATGTTGATACAAGCTTTCTTCTATTTCTGGAAATTGTTCTTGTAAAACAGTTTTAATATGAATTTTGTTCCATCATCTTAGCTTCCACAGGGACTCCAATTGTACAGATGTTATTTTTTCTTTGACTATCTTCAATTTCAACCATTTTTTCTTGCACATTTTTACTTATTTAACTAATTTTCATTGTGTGGTTGTTTCCTCGTTTTCTTCAATGGCTTTTTAATATTCTCATTTAAATATCTTTTTCCTTGAGCACTTTGGAATTTAGTCATAATTTCTAGTATGACTTTTCTTTTTCTTCTATTTCTTTCCAGAGATCATCAAGTCTTATTTCATTTCCTCCTTTTCTTTCCCATTTCTATTTTTACTTTTAATATTTCTGATTCAAGTTGTTTTCTCATACCCCTAAATGCTTGCACATACTTAATTCAGTTTTGAATGTTGTGTTATACAGGTTTTCGTTGCTTGAGACACACACACACACACACACACACACACACACAAATACATGCAAATACACACACAGCAGTTGAAGAATGTTCATTCCTCGGATATTCTGTGGTCAGATCTGTTAGTTTGTAATGCCTTATAAGATTCCCAGTTCAAGAGTGCCCTCTTCTGTCAGAGTAGAAACTTATGTTTCTTTTCCTTTTTTTAAATTTTATTTTTTATTTGTTTGTTTTAGGGGCTGGGACAGTTGAGTGATCTTTGATATCTTCTACTTTATTTTATCTTCCAGAATCCTTGCTTTCCCCACCCCCCTCCCTCACTATGTACTTTCAAACGTGTCTCTCCTTTTCTTTTCACCACTTTCCCCCCACAAAGATGTTTAACCTTTTCCTTGCTTTGACTTACCTGCATGTTTTAAGCATTTTCAAACAGAGGGTAGTCTGTCTCTTTCTGACATGGTTTTAGAAAAATTGAAGAAACCTAAGGATAAATCCTCTAATTTCTGTTCAATAGAGTTTTCTCCAAACTGTACTTGGATTTCCAAATTCTTGTGGCAGAAAGCACAGGGAAAGCTGGCTGGAATTTGGTGTTTCTTTTTCAACTTACAGGCAACTTAGTTTTAGTTGTTCATAATCTTCATGTTATGCTGGCAGTTTGAGTTTCTGTCATTTTATTTATTTTTGTTGATCTCTGTTGTTCATTTTGTTGGAGAAGTTGGGGGTATCAAATTTACATACCTGACACTGCCTGAACTACCCAAAATTATCTGCCTAATAATTTTTAGTGGGTATTGGGCATTGTGAACATCACATTGGTGAGAATCTGGGATATGCTGTCTTCTTTTACAAATGTCAAATTTTGTCTTGTTTGGCAATTATATTACTTGTGGATCAGTTTGAGACTTCCCAGGCTTGCTTCTTTTTAAACTTTGTTACTGTTGGTCAACAGTAGCTACTATTCTACAGACAGTTTTTTGTTACTACTAAGGTGTGATCCACCTGTTGCCTCCAGGATGTTCTGGGTGTTCAGTGGAGCAATCTCCACTCTATCTAAGACTGCTGCAAGTAAACTATGATAATTGTTTATCTTACAGCTTCCTGGTAGGGCACCTTTGCTTGGGTTTATGGAATTATACACATGCAGCTTTGTACTCAATAACGGACCCATGGGACCTCTTGCAGATTTCTGGAGCTTTTTCTCTGTGTAGCTTCATCACTTCCAATACTTTGGACTCCTTTAACCCTGTAATATCTGCTTCGTAATCTCAAGAATATTTCCTTGACTCAAAATGGCAGTGTGGGAAGACACAGAGTTAGCGTCTGCCCACAACTAGGGTGCCTGCCAGCCACTGGTGGGGGATCCTGACGCCTAAGGAGATGGGAGGAACCCCCAAGTGAACCAGTAGGATGTGGGAGGACAGAGGCGGGAGGAGAAGTGGAGGTCAGACAGGATCGGCGTCCCTGAGGCTGGGGAGATCAGGAGAGGTAGGGGGGAGGGGTCCTCCGGGAGGAGTGGGAGTGGAGGGCGATCACCAGGCTCACTCGGCCTGGGGAGCCTGCTGAGCTCCCAGGCCAGTAACCCCCTCCAAAGCCCCCTGCAGGATGCATGGGTCCTGGGGGCATAGGAGGGAGGCTGGGGAGATCAGGAGAGGCAGGCAGGAGGGGCCCTCCCAGAGCAGAGGAGCAGGAGAGGAGAGGAGGGCATTTGCCCGGCCCACTTGAGCCCAGGAAGCCTGCTGGGCTCCCAGGTGAGGTACCCCACCCTCGGAGACCAGGGGTGGGGGGCACGCCTGGGCCCCTTCTGTTCCTTGAGCCTAAGCCCCACCCCCCATAGCCCACAGGGCCTTTTCCAGCCCTGTGGGTCCTAAGTATACACCCTGCCCACAGCCCAAACCTTGCCCTTGCTTAGGCCCTGCCCTCCACAGCCAAGGCTTCCCCCGCCCGCCTTTGTTTTCTCTTTTCCCTTCTCCTCTTTTTTTTACTATTGTGGTATTGTTGTACCTTCCAGTTGTTGATTCATCTATCTTTTTATATTCTTTCTAACATATCTGTTAGTTTCCTAGTCTAATTTTATTTTTTACTTTGTTACTGTTCTTTTTTTTTTTGCCACCCCACATGGCTTGTGGGATCTTGGTTCATGAGCTGGGGGTCAGGCTGAAGCTCCTGTGGTGGAAGCTCTGTGTCGGAACCACTGCATTAACCTCAGACCCCAGGAAATATTCATTGGAGTTAGGTCTAACAGAGTTACTCATATCAGCACCAAGACCCAGCTCTACCCAACAGCCTACAAACTCCAGTGTTGTCAGGACAAACAACCAGTAAGAGAGGAACAAAATCCCACTAATTAAAAAAAAAGAAAAAAGAGCTGGCAAAAAATATGTCACAAATGAAGGAGCAAGGTAAAAACCTACAAGACGAAATAAATAAAGAGGTAACAGGCAATCTAACCTGAAAAAGAATTCAGAGTAATGATAGTAAAGATGATCCAGGATCTCGGATATAGAATGGACACACAGATTGAGAAAATACAAGAAATGTTTAACAAAGATCTAGAAGAACTAAAGAACAAAGAAACAGAGATGAACAACATAATAACTGAAATGAAAAATACACCAGAAGGAATAAATAACAGAATAACAGAGGCAGAAGAAGGAATGAGTGAGCTGGAACACAGAACGGTGGCAATAACTGCCGAGGAGCAGAATAAAGAAAAAAGAATGAAAATAATTGAGGACAGTCTCAGAGACCTCGGGGACAACATTAAATGCACCAACATTCGAATTATAGGGGTCTCAGAAGAAGAAGAGAAAAAGAATGGGTCTGAGAAAATATTTGAAGAGATTATAGCTGAAAACTTCCCTAACATGGGAAAGGAAATAGTCACCCAAATCCAGGAAGCACAGAAAGTCCCATACAGGATAAACCCTAGGAAAAACACACCAAGATACATATTAATCAAACTAACAAAAATTAAATTCAAAGAAAAAATATTAAAAGTAGCAAGGGAAAAACAAAAAATAGCATACAAAGGAATCCCCATAAGGTTATCAGCTGATTTTTCAGCAGAAACTCTGCAAGCCAGAAGGGATGGCAGGATATACTTAAAGTGATGAAAGAGAAAAACTTAGAAACAAGATTACTCTAGCCAGCAAGGATCTCATTCAGATTTGATTGAGAAATCAAAAGCTTTTCAGATAAGCAAAAGCTAAGAAAATTCAACACCACCAATCCAGCTTTACAATAAATGCTAAAGAAACTTCTCTAGGTGGAAAACACAAGAGAAGAAAAAGACCCACAAAAACAAAGCCAAAACAATTAAGAAAATGGTAACAGGAACATACATATCGATAATAACCTTGAAAGCAAATTAATTAAATGCCCCAACCAAAACACACAGACTGGCTGAATGGATTCAAAAACAAGACCCATATATATGCTGTTTACAAGAGACCCACTTCAGGCCTAGGGACACATACAGACTGAAGGTGAAGGGATGGAAAAAGATATTCCATGCATATGGAAATCAAAAGAAAGCTGGAGTAGGAATACTCGTAGCAGATAAAATAGACTTTAAAATAAAGACTGTTATAAGAGATAAGGAGGGACCCTACATAATGATCAAAGGATCAATCCAAGAAGAAGATATAATAATTATAAATGTTTATGCACCCAACAGAGGAGCACCTCAATACATAAGGCAAATGCTGACAACTATGAAAGGAGAAATCAACAGTAGCACAATAATATTGGGGGACTTTAACACAACACTTACACCAATGGACAGATGATCCAAATAGAAAAGTAAATAAAGAAACAGAAGCTTTAAATGACACAACAGACCAGAGAGATTTAATTGATATTTCTAGAACATTCCACCCAAAAGTGGCAGAACACACTTTCTTCTCAAGTGCACAGGGAACATTCTCCAGGACAGATCACATCTTGCGCCACAAGTCAAGCCTTGGAAAGTTTAAGAAAATTGAAATCATACCAAGCATCTTTTCTGACCACAATGTTATGAGATTGGAAATCAATTACAGGAAAAAAACTGTAAAACACAAATACATGGAGGATAAACAGTGTGCTACTAAATAACCAAGAGATCACTGAAGAAATCAAACAAGAAATACAAAAATACACAGAGGGGCTCCCCTGGTGGCACAATGGTTAAGAATCCACCTGCCAATGCAGGGGACACGGCTTCAAGCACTGGTCCAGGAAGATCCAACATGCCATGGAGCAACTAAGCCCTTGTGCTACAACTACTGAGCCTGTGCTCTAGAGCCCGTGAGCCACAACTACTGAAGGCTGCGTGCCTAGGGTCTGTGTTCTGCAACAAGAGAAGCCACCACAATGAGAAGCCTGCGCACCACAACGAAGAGTAGACCCTGCTCTCCGCAACTAGAGAAAGCCCGCGTGCAGCAACCAAGGCCTAAAACAGCCAAAAAATAAATATATAAAAGTAATTTGTATTAAAAAAAATACATAGAAACAAATGACAATGTAAACACGATGACACAAAACCTATGGTATGCAGCAAAAGCAGCAATTCAATCTCACCTCAAGAAAAATATCAAATAAACAACCTAACCATACGTTTAAAACAACTAGAGAAAGAAGAACAAAGAAAACCCAAAGTCAACAGAAGGAAAGAAATCATAAAAATCAGACCAGAAATAAATGAAATAGAAATAAAGAAAACAATAGCAAAGATCAATAAAACTAAAAGCTGGTTCTTTCAGAAGAAAACAAATTTGAAAAACCCTTAGCCAGACTCATCAAGATAAAAAGTGAGAGGACACAAATCAATAAAATTAGAAATGAAAAAGGAGAAATCACAACTGACACTGCAGAAATACAAAGGATTATAAGAGACTACTACAAACAAGTATATGCCAATAAAATGTACAACCACGAAAGAGTGGACAAATTTATGACAAAGGAGGCAAGAAGATAAAATGGAGAAAAGACAGCCTCTTCAATAAATGGTGCTGGGAAAACTGGACAGCTACATGTAAAAGTATGAAATTAGAACACTCCCTAACACCATACACAAAAATAAACTCCAAATGGATTAAAGACCCAAATGTAAGACCAGATACTATAAAACTCTTAGAGGAAAACATAGGAAAAGCACTCTTTGACATAAACCACAGCAAGATCTTTTTTGATCCACCTCCTAGAGTAACGGAAATAAAAACAAAAATAAACAGATGGGACTTAAACTTAAAAGCTTTTGCACAGCAAAGGAAACCATAAACAAGATGAAAGGACAACCCTCAGAATGGGAGAAAATATGTGCAAATGAAACAACAGACAAAGGATTAATCTCCAAAATATACAAACAGCTCATAGAGCTCAATATCACAAAAACAAACAATCCAGTTAAAAAATGGGCAGAAAACCTAAATAGACATTTCACCAAGGAAGACATACAGATAGCCAAGAGGCATGTGAAAAGATGCTCAGGATCACTAATTATTACAGAAATGCAAATCAAAACTACAATGAGATATCATCTCACACAGCAAAGGAAACCATAAACAAGATGAAAAGACAATCCTCATAGTGGGAGAAAATATTTGCAAATGAAGGAACTGACAAAGGCTTAATTTTCAGAATTTACAAGTAGCTCATGCAGCTCAATATCAAAAAAACAAACAAACCTAATCCAAAAATGGGCAGAAGACCTAAATAGACATTTCTCCAAAGAACATATACAGATTGCCAACAAACACATGAAAGAATGCTCAACATCATTCATCATTAGAGACATGCAAATCAAAACTACAATGAGGTATCACATCACACCAATCAGAATGTCTTTATCAAAAAATCTAGAAACAATAAACGCTAGAAAGATATGAAATAATGCCATTTGCAGCAACATGAATGGACCTAGAGATCGTCATACTAAGTGAAATAAGTCAGACAGAGAAAAACAAATACCATATGATACTTCTCATATGTGGATTCTAAAAAATGGTACCAATGAACTTATTTACAAAACAGAAATAGAGTCACAGATGTAGAAAACAAACTCATGTTTACCAGGGGGTGGGGGATAGTAATTGACATATACACCCTACTGTGCTTAAAATAGATAACTAATAAGGACCTACTGCAAAGCACAGAGAATTCTACTCAATACTTTGTAATGGCCTATATGGGAAAAGAATCTAAAAAAAGAGTGGATAAATGTGTATGTATAACTGATTCACTTTGCTGTGCACCTGAAACTAATACAACATTGTAAATCAACTATACTCCAATAAAACGTTTTTTAAAAAAGAATACATGACTTGCATTGGGGGTAAATATTGCCTTATGAAGTTTTCATTTTAGTTATATATATGTATATGCTTGTATATGTGTTTTTGTATATGTAAGTAAACTGTGTTTCACTGGGGGGAAAAAAAAACCCAAAACAATGGCCTCATTAGAACAAACGATGCTTCTATCACTCCAGAGATTCCAAAGGTTTGAGGAGCTGTGTGCCAGGAACCAAGGACAAAGACCAACTGTATATCATAGTGATACGAGTTGTTTTATATGTTTTGTCTAGTTTCCTAGTTATTTACATTGAAGACCTGAATCAGTTACTCCATTACAGTGGAAGTGGAAGATTTGGGTTACATTAACGTTTCAAAGCTTTATAGGTGATACTAATGTGAAACTAGTTTTAAGAACCACCACTTTGGTTTCATAAGGAGTGATGAGATGAAAGAACATAATGATTATCTTGATAATTAAGAATGCTATAAATAGCTAATAGTCATTGAGTGTTTATTGTACTCTAGCTGTGCTAAGCACTTTGAAATAGGAATTAATCAATATCAGGTTTTCAGGTCCCCTTTAGTGAAACCCAATTCAATTCAGTTCAGGAAAAAGAAAGCTGGTAAGTGTTTTGAGAAGTAGGTAGGGCTTCCTCAGGGACCAAGACTAGGGAATCAAAGTGGATGCCAGGACACATATTTTCTCTTCTCCCTTCTCTCTTCTTTCTTCTCTGTCTCTCTCTGTCCCTGTCTCTCTGTCACACACACACACACACACACACACACACACACACACACACACCCCCCCTGTGTATCTGTTAGCCTGCTTTTGCTGGCAAGGAAGAGGGCCCTTGAATCAACTCACTAAACAATAATGACATGTGTTACCCACCGTAACAGGAAGTCCAGTCTTCCCAGTGGAAAACAAAATTCTCCAGAATGTTTGATTTAGGGAGTCACCTATGTTATCAAAAATCTTAGTTTTTTTTTTCCTGTCTGCCCCGACAACTTCAATTTGTTTCATATTCAGTACAGTTTGTTGATAACTACAGATGTTTCATGAAGTACACAGAAACACAGCAATATTCAGAAGATGAAAAAGGCTGCCTCTTCCTAATGAGGAAAAAATTCCCAGTAGAACACTTTTCATAATTCTTTGGTCAGAATTGGGATATATGCCTACTGTAGAATCAATTACCGGCCTGAGTTGGGGGTGAGTAGTTGCCCAGCCTCTTCAAGTGGCCCTCAACCAAGGGAAAACCTTTGAAGAAAAGTGCAGGTAAGTGCTAGGAGCAATCAACACCTATAGCAGGGGGACAGGTTCACTGTCAGGGACGAGGGGACTGGACAGAACATGTACCACATACTACCTATTATAATCCTCCTTGCACATATACAAATGGTGCATTTAAGCTTCAATGTATTTAACTAATCTGCTCAAAATAACACAGGTGGGAGTTGGAGAAGGTCAAATTGGAGGTCACAAAATCTGATTCCAAAATTGAGGCTTTTAATCAATATTCAATAAAATGGCTTTAAAGATAAAATGTTTAAGAACCTATACTAATATCAGTGATAATTCACTTCGACTCATGTCCCAGATGCCTTTAATTAACAATGATTATTTGCATTTTCTTTCTAGTCATAGAGTTCCCAGAAACCTGGAAAGGCATATCTTGTGCTTCTCTCACATTTGCAAGCCCATTGGGTAACTTAAAGCGGTCTGTGCAGGATCATTTTGCCTGTTCCTGTGATAATTTGAGAAGAAAGGCATTCCTGAAGTGCAAAGAGTTGGTTCTCTCTCTGCACCTTAGAGGCAAGTCCAGAGGGCAGAATTAAGTAACAGCAAAAGGAAAAAAGGTCACATGTATCAGAGCAATGAGAAATCTTTATGGCTAAGTCAGCTCTCTACTGTTCCGCTGCTCTTTGATGTTGGTAAATGTTTCCCAAGTGGGAGAAGCAGAGGGAAAAGGACAGGGGAATAAAGGGGTGACTTCAATTTCCAGGTCTAAATAAAGAAGGGAACAGCATATCCATCCAATACCTAATATGGGTGTCTCTTCCTAGGAGCTGGACATGTGTTTATTAAAGAAGGCACATGCTGCTGAGTTACAGCCATCAAAATAAACTAGAAGGAACATAGGAGAGGAAGCTCACTTGCTGAACATTTTGTAAGCACTCACAGAAAGCCAACTAGCAACAAGAACCCATGCAGAAATGAAGGGAGTTTCCCAGGTTTTATTTGTGGAATTGCTTTCTTAATAGATGCTGTGGTGCTTGGTCTAGTTCCCCTGTGAAGGGCCAAAGAACTCATTCTCCCAGATGCTAAGAATCGGAGTGTGGGCTGCTGATGGCTTACAGCTCAGTCCTTCACCAGAAATCAATCTTGACCATGCTTCCTCTCAGGGGACAACTTGAAATCCAAAGAGTGATCTGTGTAGGAGTACAAGTCCCCAGCCCCCATGCCTCAATGTGAGACAACTCTTGAGGGCCAGCCCAGCCCCAGAGCTCTTTTTAGGACCAACTGAGGGCTGTGTTGTGATTCCATCATAGTTCATGTCCCTGCTTTCCCTCTTCCTGTTGCCTTCACCCCTTTACTGCTGTTCATCCCCAAACCAACCTGCCAATAAATTCACTGCATGCAAATCTCCTCAAAGTTTGTTTCCTCCGCAACTCAACCTAAGAAACTTTATCCATATTGAAACTCACCTCTTAGAGTAATCCTTTGCCTGGGACTGAGGGTTTTCACTAGATGTGGGGCGTTCAGTGGCTAAATAGAAATAGTTCCAGGCCAACCGGGCTTGTCGTTCACTTAATGATATACTTGTTTCAGTCTCTGAACTCCATCCAAAGGCGGGGCAAGGATTTCATGGACATTCTACCACCATGTACATTGAAGCCTTTATCTTTCGATGATCTATGCAAATATCTTTGTGTTATTTTTCCCTGCCTCTGGCGACCAGTCTCCACATCCTGTTCCACTGGAAAACCTCCTTATACACAACTGACAGAATCACCTTCCTTGATTTTAAACTCTAGTAAGGTAACGGACTCCTCCTATCTACTCTAGAACCTTGCCATGGTTCTTCAGTTCCCCCACTTTGTCCTC
Source organism: Neophocaena asiaeorientalis asiaeorientalis (assembly GCF_003031525.2). Taxonomy (NCBI): domain Eukaryota; kingdom Metazoa; phylum Chordata; class Mammalia; order Artiodactyla; family Phocoenidae; genus Neophocaena; species Neophocaena asiaeorientalis. The sequence continues at coordinate 591,179 of NW_020173714.1, read as the reverse complement.
TAAGTTTCTTTCAGTGAGATCTTTCTAAAGTGGAATTATGGTTATGTCACTCTGATGCCTTCTACTGTGCAGTTCCACTTTATTGTTAGTGTAGAGTCTAAACCCCAACTCTAGATGTCCGTTCAGGAAATGACCCTCAGCTCTCCAGCTCATACGTTTCTGCTCCCAACTATACGTAACTATCAAGTTATAGCGCTGGTGATAAGCCTGGCTCTCTCTTTTTTCCCCTAGAATTACTTGATTTGATCTTAATAGCTCCAGGAGGTATGGAGACAATCCTCATTTTACTGATGAGGAAGCTGAAGCTCAAAATGGTTATGGCATGTGCTCAAAGCTATGCAGCTGGTTGACTTGCCAAATTAGAACTGAAATCCACTCCAAGTCTAGTCTCTTTTCCTCTACTGTTCTAATTAACTAGAGAAATTCTCCTGGTCCCTGAGATGACCAGGAAAGGAGGAAAAGGCCCAGTGGCTTATAAAATGTCTTTATATGAAGTTAAAACAGGTGTCTCTGACAAGACTCATGATATTTAGAGAAATTTTCTTATGTTTATTATAAAGTGCTTTTGTTTAGAAAAAGGCTCTGTTATCTGCCTTGAGATCATTATTATATATGTACAAATCTACCATCCCCATGCTGTGGGCTGTGTTCTTTTATTTATTTATTGTTTTTTTTATCATTTTAAAGTTTTTATTGGAGCAAAATATACGTATAAGAAAGTATAATATATTGTGAGTGTACAGCTTGATGAATTTTCACAGAAACGACACACCCTTATAACCAGCATCCAGGTCACACAACAGAACAACACTACCAACACTTCAGAGCCCCCTCTATGACCTTTATGATACTGTCCCACGGGTAACACCACTCTGACTTCTGGCAGTATAAATTAGTTATGTCTTCTTTTGTGCCTTACAGGAATGACATGTTTATTGGCCATCGGAATATCTTCTTTTGTGAAATGCCTGCTTAAGACTTTTAAAGATGGCTCTCTCTTGATCAGACGCTTGGATAGATTTTAGCTCTGTTAGAAAACCCCTTCCTCTCTCCTCTGCCTGATAGTCTCCAGTTGACATATTTTGCCACTCTGTTTAGTTGTGTCTTCTACTAATTTGGGGTTCGATATCCCTCCTTGTGGTCCCATAGCCTCCCACCTGTACCTCCATAGTTGTGTCTCCAGTCTCTCCATTTCCAGTATGCTCCTTCTCTTTCTTCTATGAGGAAGACAGAAAGGGCTATTCACAATGGGAATCTGATCATCTCTCACCTCTTGCCTCAATCTATACAACTGCATTAACAAAAAATCAGTAGCTACCTCATTGATCTTAGAATGAAGATCACTGTATTTAATGTGATCTATATGAGACTCTACCTCTCCAGTGCTTGCTTCCCTTCTGTGGTTCAGCTACTCTGGCCTCCTTTTAGGCCCTCATATCATGCTACCCCTGTCACTGTGCTTTCACGCTGTTACACATGCTTTTCTTTCTAGATAGAATACTCTTCTTCTGTCCCCTGCCCTTCACCACAGCCTAATCAACAGATAGCACATTTATTTACATCCTCCAGATTATAGCTTAATCATCTCTTGCATATGGGTTTTATGGTTTTTTTTTTTTGGCCTCCTACTTAAACCTACTCTTAGATTCTACACTTTCAGAGAAACCTGCATTTCTTCTTCACGGTTCTTATTGTAGATGCATATGTCTTATCAGGTTTTTCCCCCAATAGACTCTGAGATGGACATTGGTATATAAAAGTTTTGGGGGGAATATGCTTTGGGTCAAAACCTGTGGGTGAATGAAATAGGTAAGCGTGAACAATGAGAAACACTGAATTATAAACATACAATGCAAGGGTATCACTGGAGGTAGGATGAGGCTTCATAAGTGTCCTCTTTTGAGACATGTATACCTCCTCTTTGACCAGTGACTCTAAGTGGCATGTCTTAGAAATAGGTTATGTGTTTGGATAAGCTAGCTCTCTTTTTTTGAGGAAAATTCCTGGAGAATGATTCACCTAGGCGACACACCTGGGTGGCACACCTTGCACTGTTAGATCTACTTTCGTCATATGACAAATTCTGAAAACAGCTCCTGCAGGATTCTGGTTGGTTTATTTTCCTGCTGTGGCTAATCCTGAGGCCACAATGGATATTCATGATCTCCTTCCTCTACTACACATTTGAGATTCCACCCTGCCTTGTTTAGCAACTCTGCTGGTTTTAGGTAGCTTACATAGTCAAGTGACCCAAATCCTCGTATCAAGGGGGTATTACTGATAGTCATCATGCCCTTCTCAGGCCACAGTTGTTTTGCTTGTCAATTTCCTATTAAATTTGGGCAAGGGGGTACCAAGAGATGTGACTTTGGATCTCCTGGATATCAAACATATTCTTTGACAGCCCTATCTCCTCCTGATAATCAAAATCCATTACCCTATCCAGGTTGGTGATTCCTTCTTTTTTTTTTTTTTTTTTTTTTTTTTTTTGACTGCTGATTTCTTGGCACACATATCCTGAAATAACCAGATGGCAGCTATAGTTGAAAGTTGAATGAGATTATGTCTGTGTCCTCTGGCAAAGGATCAGGACATCTAAACCTTTAGAGTCAAGAGTTGCAGTATTGGGGCTTCTCTGGTGGCGCAGAGGTTGAGAGTCCGCCTGCCGATGCAGGAGACATGGGTTCGTGCCCTGGTCCGGGAAGATCCCACGTGCCGCGCAGCGGCTGGGCCCGTGAGCCATGGCTGCTAAGCCTGCGTGTCCAGAGCCTGTGCTCCGCAACGGGAGAGGCCACAACAGTGAGAGGCCCGTGTACCACCCCCCACAAAAAAAAAATAGAAAAGAGTTGCAGTATTGGAAGCACAAACTCCCCAAATGAATCACTAGGAGTGATGATATGTGTAGTTACTCACAATTTCAGCCACGTTTCTCAGACTCATATATTATATTTATTGGGTACACTGGAAAATATAATGGTCATTGATTTAGGGTGTATACTGTGTCCTGATGGATGCTTTCCCATATACTCAGGGGTCATCGCCAGTCTGTTCTTCAGTAATCATTTTCATTGCTCTATCAGTCTGACAGATTGTACGGTGCATATGTGATAGAACCAACACAGCCAAAAATCTAAAAAAAAATAATAAATTTTTAAAAAAGAGTAAAAGACAAAGGAGGAAAATACTGGGTTTATTCCTGGTTTTCACACTTAGCCTTTAATTGTTGATTACTCACCCCAAGCCTATCATTGTCTTATTCAGTACATCCCTTTCCTACAATAGCCATAGAGTCCTACTGTCCTTATCGTTATCACTTTCCTCAAACTTTTCAACTGCCTGGATAACGGTTCTTGCTCGTACTTCCCTTCCACTGGGATCACATCTCAGTTCATCACAGGTGAGAGTTTTAACAATGGCTCCACTACAGCGTGATACTGGGTAGATTCCAAGCCATGAGATGTGAATATAATTGATTGATATCACTTCTAGAGAGAGGGTTTGATCAGCAAAAGTCTCTACTCTTTTTCTTCCCCTGCCTTAGTTACTGGAAAGGGGCTAGAGCCACAGATGGTACAACTATAACAAGGCATAGCCTCCGTGAGTCAGGGTCCCTTGATGACAGTGTTAAGTGCAGCCCCATGCTGGCATTTACGGAACATTTAGAGTGAGCGAGAAATACATTTTATTCTGTTGTGCAAATAAGATTTGGAGGTTTTTAGAGCATAACTTAGGCTATATACAGTTTATTACAAGGAATGTTATAAAAAGGGTAAAGGGGCATTAACATGTGGAAAAAAGCTGAGAAAGCAATATTTTTTAAAAGCCAGTTTAGTTGGAAGCACTCTTTCTGAAATTGACAGCAAGAGTCAATTAGCTGAGAATGAGTGATAAGTGATGTAAGAGGGGATTCTACAGTAAAGAGGGTCTGCTAGATAAAATCACTATAAGACTTAAAAGACTGAATGACTCTATCTATCTGTCTATCTATCATCTATCTACCATCTCTCTCTCTCTCTCTCTCTCTCTCTCTCTCGAATCTAGATATGATATTGCCAGTGGTGCACCTGTCCTTAATCTGTGCTCACCATTTTCCTGTAGAATTCTCTGTCCATAATCCTGTGTTCACCTGCTTCCTAAAAGAGTTTTCATGTTCTCTTACACAATGTCATGGCTGCAGAGGCTCAAATCCACCCCAAGAACGCAAAGCAAGTCACGACTGTCATGGCTTCAAGAGAGTCATCTTATATAAATCACTTTACCATTTGTCCTCTATGAGTAGTACCTTTCCAAAACAAGGCATAAATGCAGAGTTTGTACCAGGGAGTGAAAGTGAGTAGTATCACAAGGATTACCCAACCCAGCCACCATTATTGATGTTGGAGAATTAAAGTAAAGCTGTAGTTACATTTTCCAAGGACTTATGAAAACCTTTTAACTCTCGTCATGGTTCAAGTAGTTGGCAGGGTCTGAATTTGACTTTGAGCTTCAGATTTGGAAAATCAAGGAATTCAAAGCATATCTCAGCCAGCATCCCTTACCCTCCTGTGGCTTTCCCCTCAGACTATAAATGGATCCTGTTTTTGAAAGCAAGCCCAGATTTCCTTAAAACATGTTCCAGTCTCTTGAAATTCAAGAAGAGTATATTTCAAACGAAGGCTGTGCTTTTCTCTGCACCCTTTTTTTGGAGCGTCCTCTTTGTACTCATTCCAATTCCCTTGTATAGGTTCGTGCCACTCTTGCTGAGTACATGTCGTGCCCATCATTACACATTTCAACCAGACTCCCCAGATGAATTACAGTTTGACTTTTCCATTGGCCATATGTCAAAAGCAAGCTACTCAGGGTCAACTTCCTTGAAAAGATCTGCCAACTGGTATACTGGCCTCCTTAACACTAGTGGAATTATAGGAATCAAAAGAGAAGATGAAGGTCAATATTGTGAGCTCCGTTTCCTTTCAGGCACTGCTTTTCACATCTTTCTGTCACACCTTTCATTCTAAATGGACACTAACTAGAGATAGATTTGCAGTATTAATATACTGATCACTTTAGTCATTAGTTTCAAAGATGTAATCATTCAAACAATCTATACATATCAACCATTTTCTGTCACTGCAATAAGATTCTTTGGTTTTACTGAAGTGAGATAATTACTTTCTTATATCAGGCACATACCTCTATGAATGCCACTAAAATAGCACTGCATCTGCACTTTTGGAAAATATATAGCATTCTTTTCACATATGGAGTGTGCATTCACACAAAAATGCCCTTTGATATTTCATATGAATGGCTGTTTACCCACATCTGTCTCATCTCAGATACTTTTTTTTCTGAATGTGAGTTTAGGACTACACATTTATCTATGTTAAATTTAATCACTTCAGCTTATCAAGACATGATTTTTGTCACTTGGTATATTAACTATCCATTCCAACTTTGGTTATCTAAAAAATCTGATCTGTGTTCTCCTTCAAGTCATTCATCAAAATGTAGTATGGGAAAGATTTGGAGCAGAGTATATTAGCTTATCACTCGAAATGAGCTTAGAAGGGTATTGGTGCACTAATAGGCAATCTTTGGATATTTGACTATATACCTAACATTTTAAAAACTTAGTTTGTGTTATGCTCTGTTTAAAAAGATTATTTTATGTTTCCTTTACAATAATGCTATTAAAGACGTGTTATTGACCCTTTTCATACAAAAGGAAATTGAGGCTCAAAGAAGTAAAGTTACTTTTAGCAAGACTGAATAACCCAAATAAGAATCTATTTCTCCAGGTTTTTCTTCTCCTGCACCTTACACTCCAGCCATACATATCTAATTGCTTAGTGTCACCCTCTACTCCAGAATTTCTGATAACTGCACTTTGTACATATTGCTCCCATTTTCTGGAGTATCTTGTCCTCTCCATCATGTGTTTTGCTCCAACAGTCTCTTACTCTGCCGTCAAAAATGAGTTCAAGTGTCTTTTCTCCATCCTCACAGTGGGAATAAAGCCTATTGTTTGTGGACTAAGAGATATAATGCATGTAATGCTGTGCCTATGGTTTCATTAACTAATACTTATTAGCATCACAACATTTTATTTGATCCTCACAATGCTATTTGAGGCATATATGGTTACCCATTTTACAGATTTTTTTTTAAATGGCATGAATTGCTTAAGGTCACATGAATAACAGACCATGTCTCTTGACAGGTAGAGACAGTATATTAAGAGCTATGATACAGCACTGAAATAAAATCTAAGACTTTACCATGGTTTACTAGGCTCTGTATCACCTGGCCCAGGACTACCTCTTCTACCTCATCTCAGATCTGCCTTTCCCCTAGCTCACAACGCTATAGCCCCTGGCCTTCCTGCAGTTCTTTAAATAATTCCAGCTTGTTCCCATGTCAGGGCTCTTGACCTTGCTGCTTCCTCAACCTGGTTGTTATAACTCCTTCTTTTTTCATATGTCTCTGCTCAGTTGTCAGCTTCCATGCCCATTCAAGTTAAATTATTTCCTTAATTACTAAGTAGTGGTCCCATCATCTCACTCTCTTTAATTCCTTCCTAGCAACCACAAAATTTTTGCTTATTTGTGACTATACACTTTACTGTCTGTTTCCTCTTCAAACATGAAAGCATCATTAGGATAGGAACCTTGTCAATTTTATTTACTATCATATCTCTAGGACATACATAGTACATAATAGGTGTTCAATGCATTTTTGTTGAGTGAAGTAAGAATAGGGTATTAACAAAGCATGCAGGGGGTCATCTAAGTCTCACAGAGAGTAAGGGAAGCCTTCTGAAGAAGAAGTATGATTATTAAAAGGTAAAGTAGAAAGCAGTTAATCCAAGCCATGGAGGCAGGTGATGAACCACAGGAGATTTCTAAATGAGGAGAGATTTTGCCACCCTTCCCTCCTACCCCCACCCCACAGCATGGAACATTTGGCAATGCTTGGATATTTTTGATTTGTGTAACTTGGGAGGAGTGCTACTGGCATCTAGTGGGTAGAGGCCAGGGATGCTGCTAAATGTCCTACAATACAAACACACACCCACAACAACACTACATACCTAGAGAAGAAGCTTACTTGCCCCCAAATGTCAATAGTGACAAGGTTGTGAAACCCTAGCATAATTCGGTGAACTTTCCTCAGCAATATATATTTTTTTAATGTTATGTTATTTTATTATTTTATAGCTGATTGGAATTTTATTTTTTTATACAGCAGGTTCTTATTAGTTATCTATTTTATACAAATTAGTGTATATATGTCAATCCCAATGTCCCAATTCACTCCTCTCCCCTCTTTCCCCCCTTGGTGTCCATACATTTGTTCTCTACATCTGTGTCTCTATTTCTCCCTTGCAAACTGGTTCGTCTGTACCATTTTTCTAGACTCCACATATATGCGTCAATATACGGTATTTGTTTTTCTCTTTCTGACTTACTTCACTCTGTATGACAGTCTCTAGGCCCATCCACGTCTCTACAAATGACCCAATTTCATTCCTTTTTATGGCTGAGTAATATTCCACTGCATATATGTACCACATCTTCTTTATCCATTCATCTGTCGATGGACATTTAGGTTGCTTCCATGTCCTGGCTATTGTAAATAGTGCTGCAGTGAACATTGGGGTACATGTGTCTTTTTGAATTATGTTTTTTTCTAAGTATATACTCCTCAGCAATATTCCATCTCCTGAGTCTTCAACACATATCTCTCCTCAGTCTCTCCTCCCTGCTTCTCCCAGCTCTCTCTAGTTTTTCCTGTATGGCTTCTTCCACCCTGGAATAGACTGAAGTCTTCCATGGAGTTACTGAACTCCACAGCTTTCCATCGTCTTTAGAGAAGCTGCAATCAAAGGTCAGCCTTGCTCTGGCCCAAGATTCTGTAGCTCAGAGCTGGAGAGGGCTGGAGTCTCACATTATATTATCAAGGAAGCAGGGCTGCCTGAGTGAGGCACCACAGGTACTAACTAACAAGTGTTAAAGAGCACTCAGACCCAGGATGCAGGAATTCGGAAGTACAGGCTGAGAGATCACTTGCATTTTGCTGAAGCCGAGGCATAGAGTACAGTCTGTACTTCATCTGCCTGCTCAGGTCTTCCCTGATGTGTTCAACAACCCTGAAAAATTAGATTGGCTCAATTCGACCGACTCAGCAGTGCGTGTGTACCAAGGGCCTTTTATCCCTTTTCATTTGACAAGCAGGAAACCAACTTCACTGAGATTTTATAGTCTCTTGAAGCCTGGGGACTGCCCCCCTCATACTTCTGTTTTATAAAATCCTGATAAAAGTATGAAACAAAAATTGATGAATTTCAACCAATTTGAGCATCTTCGTTTTCAGTAGACTGGTAGAAGATGCTAAGCATATTTCATTTCTAATGACTTAATTCTAATTAGTATTTGTAACTCTAGTCTAATTTCAGTAACACACTGTTAAATGAGTACGGCAACGTAGTTATTGATTCATGCATGAACAGCACAACATCACACATTTGGATGTTGTTGAAATAGCTGCATAGATATGCACCCACATATTTTCTACATTTTTCTCACATTCTTTGATTATGATCCTTCTTTTTTATGTTTCATACTGTGATGATGAGTCTCCCAAATTGCCATTTGTAATAAATTTGGGGTAAGATTATTCCCTTTTCTTTGTATTTTTTATTTTATGCTCTGAGTGTGGGACCCTACAGAGTGCTACAAATTGAGAGAAACAAACATTTCAGAGAAAACAGATCTACAGAGCTTTGGAAAGAGCAAAGAATTGACAATCTGAAGGGCTTCAAGTATGCCAAGTGGCCACCATAACTCACTCCATATTTCAAAAGGAATAAACAAATCAAGATCTGAAGACTTTACAGAGCCTTTTGTTTTCTGAGAAGGTCTTCACTGTGTGTTGGCTATAATTACTGTCAAGATTCATTTTAAGAGCAACTTGCTTATCTCGCATTGAAATTATAGTGAGAAAAACAATTTGAAGTCATTTAAGTTTTTAAATAAGGATTGACAGAATTAAATGAGATATCTAATATCATGAGGCTTGTCAGTGGCAGAGCTAGGATGAGAACTCTTGTGTCCCAACACCTACTACAAGACGCTTTGCACTATGCCACACTCCTAAAGGTCATATTTTAAGAATGAAGAACTATTAGTAGCTCAAAAACAAATCCACATCATCATTTTTTGGGTCAGTTTGAGAATCTGGCTTGATATAGAATCCAGGGACGTCAACACTGAAAGAACCTTAGAGATCACCTGTTTATATCACTCAATTTCCTAAATTAGAAACTGATGTCTAGAATGGGGAAAAGCACTAAAAAGCAACAGGAATTCTCTTTTTCCATCTCAGAATTACTTGAATAGGAACAAAAACTTCAAACTATCATGTCTGGTAAGCAAAAATGAAATGTATATGATGAGCAAAAATGGCTACTTGTTTGTGAATAAGGTACGGATTTTTGATCCAAGAGTTCCTTCTCTCTCAGTTTAGTGTACTTTCAACATAAAAAGCATTTGTTCCATTTGTGACTTCTTTTTGTACTAGAATTTACCTATAATCTTAATACTGTTGGTTCAAAGTATAGTACAACTCTAAGTTATTTTATTTAATTCTCCCGAAGAAAACAAGCAAACATAGTTGATAGCTTAAAAAGAGACATCTGTACATCTTATAAAGATAGCTTAAATTATCTAGAGTGATAAAGAACACAGTGTAAAAGGAAAAGCAAAGAACTTTTGTAAAATCATTCTTCTGAATGTTGTACTTTGTCCCCCCTTAATGCCTTTTATGCCTTTAGATTTTTTTTAAAGTAAGCTATCTATTGTATATGTCAATCTATCTCATAATCAAACGACTTCCAATCATTTCTTTTCTAAAATCTTACTTTTTTTTGCAACAAAGTTGACTTATGATATTATTTGTATATTTCACAGCATTTCAGATATTTTTGTAAAACCCACAATGGTAAGTAAGAATAGTACCTTTCTTGAACCAAATAACTGAATGTGTTAAAAATAGGTTTAATAAGAAAAAAAAAAAGGTTTCATAGACTCAATTTATCAGAACCAATGATGGATATTATTAGTTATGAACAAAGAAATGAATATTGCATAATAATGTATAATATGAAGTTTCAGTGAATTTAAGTGGCTTAGTAGTGATCAAGAATATGTGTAAAATTCCTGGACATGGATTTTCTAAAAAGGGTAAAAAAACTATCCATCTGTCTATCTCTCATCTATCTTTCTTTCTAACTTTCTATCTTTCATATATCTATCCATCTTTCCTGCAAATGAAATTGCCCATAAAACATATAAATTGGGTGTGGCACTTCTTTAAATATTTTAGCAACATGTATGTTAGATTGGAAAAGAGAGTATCATTTGATAGGTGAGGGCCTCAGGAAAAAAAGGAAGCATACAGATCTTCCTTGACTTATGATGGGGTTACATTCCAATAAACCCAACATAAGTTGAAACATCCTAAGTCAAAAAGGCTTTTAATACACCCAACCTACCAAATATCATAGCTTAGCCTAACCTACCTTAAATGTGTTCAGAACACTTACATTAGCCTACATTTGGCAAGATCACTTAACACAGAACCTGTTTTATAATAAAGTGTTGAATATGTCACACAATTTATTGAATACTGTGCTTGAAGTGAAAAACAGAACGGTACAGGACGGTTGTAAGTGTATTGGTTGTTTACCCACGGGATTGCCTGGCTGACTGGAAGCTGTGGCTCGCAGCCACTGTCCAGCATCACGAGAGAGTATCATACTGCACATAGCTCGACCAGGAAGAGATCAAAATTCAAAACCTGAGGTAGGGTTTCTACTGAATGCATATCAATTTCCTACCATTGTAAAGTCAAAAAATTGTTAAGTCTGACCATCTTAAGTCAAGGACTGTCTGTAATCAATGGAGATGTAGTGACCTTAAGAAAAGAGTAAAGAATGGTTCAGGATAAAGAACACTCTTATACTTTCTCCGTGTCTGTTTTATTTATTTCTTTTTTGGGGGGAGGGTTGTTTTTAGGCAGTGTAGTGTAGTGTAAAGAGCATGGTTTTGGAATATGGCAGAACCAAGTATACTAAAGGATACTCAAGCATTCTTCCTCTTCCAGGAACATGCCAAGCTTGTCCCCAACTCAGGTTCTTTGTGCCTGATAGTGGCTCTATTTGAAATGTTCCCCCCTGTGACTTTTGCAGTCTTGCCTCCTTTGAAGATTTCTACTTAAATATTCCCTTTCCATGGAAGTCTTCCCATGCCAACCTTTCTAAAGTAGACCTCTCACATAATTACAGCTTACCCTGTAACATTCCATTGCCTCTCTAATAAAAATTAAAGAAACACTGGAAAATATTTAGGTTATAAAAGATATGAGCTTTGAAAAAAATATATAAACTACCTCAGTAAGTTGTTCTGTAGCATAAATGCATTAATGCTTCTTCCACTCATGCTTAACTTACTTTCATAAAGTGGCTTAAGTACTTAAATAATCTGCCTCATTATGTCTTAAAACATCTGAAAATGATTTTCATTCCATTTGAAAAATAAGTTGAATACAACTAATAGGAAGTCATTTGATGCAGCACCTGAACATCTATGGGGGATCTAACAGACTAATGGGCACCACATTAATCCATGATATTACACAAGTAAAATGGAATGGTGTGCTCGCTATTTATGCTTGAAATCTGTGCGTAAACAATCTGATAGAAGTGCAGGTGACTGACGAATAAAACATCACTGATCAAGCTGCTTGCAACTAAATTTTGGCTTAAATCCTGCTGGTTTAATTTGGTTTGGTGGGTTTTCCTTCTGATGTTGTTTTCACCTGAGGTGGATAAATATATGTTATGCACGGAAAAGAATGAGCAACATAAATTTAAATACCTGGAACAGGTGGCAAGAGTTATTCAGCTGCTTTCAGATACTATGCTTCTGCTAAGGAGAAATGTGAAAATAACTCCCCATGTCCACCCCAGGGGAAAAGTGTCATTGGGTCTTTAAAAAACACAGGTCCATCTCAAAAGTTTAAGTCAACAGGTTAGGGCATTACCTTCTTACTCATTCTCATTATGCTTGGAAAAATTACACATGAGGTATTTTAAGAATACACAAAAACAAGAGTCCATGCAACATTATTTTAGGGAAAATAATCTTGAACAGTGTTTTTTGGTGCAGGAGAGAAAAGTGTATATTTTAGTAAGTCAGGTGACATTGATAGATGAACTATCAAGTTGGTTATATAACTCATGGCATCTGTCTGTCATAATAGAACAGTTTGAGCTTTTCCCTTGAATGATTAATAATTTGTATCTAATTATAATACATCTATTCCTTATGTTGATGTCCTTTAAGGTCCAAAGCTGGCTGTGTGATACAGGGGGAATATATATAAACCAAAGCAAGAAAGCTTAAGAGGAAGGATGCCTGCTATGCATCAAGTTCCTCGTGTGTGTCATCACAATTTAGTAGTAATAAATGAATATCAAAGGCTTTCTCTTTCATTTTTGAAAAAATTGTTTAGTTTAAATTTGGGGAAAAATAGTAATTTGGAGATTCTTCTGTCTCTTGTCTGTTCTAGTGGTACCCAACAGAATACTATGCCTCTATAAAGCCAGGACCTAGTAAAATGATCTGGAAGCATAAATGCGAGTTGACTTAACATAACAGCAAAAAAAATCAGCGTTGTTCATCTACTAATATACCATAGCCAGGGCTACACAGAAATAAATGCACGGATTCATGATTTAGAAAACCTATATATAAAGAAATCTTATAAGAGCTTAACTTTAACTTAACTGTTTATTATATGTGAAGTGTGATCTTAAACTGCTGTGCAAAGCTTCTAGAATTAGCCTTTACTTGTTACTTCAACTGTATTTAAGTACTACCTTGTCCCTAAGCATTCATTCAGTTTTATGTCATACTTTTTATTTAAATTTAAAAATATCCCAGCTTTCTTTTCCTTAAGGTGTCAGATATTTTAACATTAAGATCATATTTAAATCGGGACCAAATACAGTGCTAAAAATATTATAAAATTATATAAGTTTCAATAAGTGCACTTACTAGACTACCACAAAATTCTAACAATTGTTTCCACAGGCTAGTAAAAAACTTGAAAAAATGCATATGCATATAATTATATATACTACAGATTTCAATATAATAAAATAATGTAATTATATCAATATATGTGTATAAAATATATATGTAATATATAAATAGATAATAAGAGAGAAAGGAAAGGAGAAAGAGAAAAGAGACTCAGAGAAAGAGAAATAGACAAAGCTGCAAAATTTTTTTAATCACTTTTTTTATGCTTGACATTATAGAGCAATTAGTACTTTAATAATAAAAATCACTAAAATTCAATTTTTGTAAATTTTAAAATTGTATATAATATGAACTACATATTTTTTTAAAAGATAAAGTCAAGGCTGTTTTCATTAATCAGATATTTTGCACAATACTGATCACATATAACACCTCAGTGTTCATAATAATAAACCAATTAAAATATTTTCAGAAAAATTAACAATTTTAAAAGCCAACATATCTTGATCATTTAAAGTGCCAGACATTGTGCTTTTGCATATATTATTTCATTTGATCTCCACAACCCTATGAAATAGGTCGTATTATGATCTTCACTTTGCATATATGATATCTAAGGAACAGAAAGATCAAGTAACTTTACAAAGTCACACAGCTGTTAAGTCCAGCCAGCCTTCAAATCAAGGCTGTCTCATTGCAGAATTCATGCTTTAAATACTCCTCAATATTGCCTTCCAAATTACATTTGATTCTATGTTCCATCCCATACTGATTGATTGTAAGTGGCTGTTTGGAATAGCTTGTTGAGTATTCTAAAGCTCTCTCTAGGGATGATGTGGGTTGAACTGTGTCTCCACAAAAGATATATTGAAAGCCTAATCCCCAGTATCTATGAATATGATCTTATCAGGAACTAGCGTCTTTGCAGATGTGATTAAGTTAAAATGAGGTCATACTGGATTAGTGTGGACCATAAATCCAATGACAGGTGTCCTTATAAGGAGAGAGAGACCTGAAGACACAGGAGACATAGGGAAGAAGGCCATATGATGACAGAGATTGGAGTGTTGCAGCTGCAAGCAAAAGAGCACGAAGAACTGTTGGCAAACCAAAAGCTAAAGCCTTCAGGAGAAGTATGCCCTGCTGACACCTTGATTTCAGACTTCTAGTCTCCAGAACAACAATAGAATAAATTTCTGTTGTTTGCCACTACACAGTTTATGGCGATTTTTACTACAGTCTGAGGAGACCGAGCCCGGGTATTATTGATCTGATAACAATATCTGACATAGGCCTGTGGATAGGGAAGTGGGGGCAAAACTGATGCCAAGCGTTTGGTACTTGATAGGAGTTCAGAAAGTAAATATCTGGCAGTTTGGGGATTCTCATTTGGCACGTGAGTTATAAGCAATAAATTGGTTGTACTACTTGAATGGTATAACCCCATCTCTCATCTAAAAACAGATAAACATACTGCAAAATTTTATAAAAAGTGATCTTGGGTGATATCACTAGACAGGATGCAGAGGTAAATGACTAAAGGCTAAGGCTGGCTATATAGTAGGGTCAAGATGGAGCAAGAGAAAAATAAGAAAGAGGTAACAGAAGAAGATTTTTTGCATTTTAAAACAAGACTAGAAGGGGGTCTGATAAATGGGTAGAGGGATTTAGAGATAGGAAGAGAATTGAAAGATTTATTAGTATCTCAGAATTTGCCAAAATAAGCTTTCTCTTAAAATTGAAATTAAGAAATACTGGAGTAAGAGGAGGTACATCCCATGCCTTACCTTAAATGACATTTCCAGAGTCAGACCACAGATTAACAATCCACTGTGGGACCCAAGCTAGGGATAGAGAGGGAAAAAATGGATCTTTTTTGAAAAACAAAGTATTAAGAAGGAAAGTCTCTGAAATGAGTGATCTAAAATGTTGCTCAAAGTAGAAGAGACTGGATATGTACATGGAAATGTATGTCCTCATAATTTTACTGCTGGGTCTTCTTGGCAGAAGCTGGCAAGTAAGAACCTCACTTTATGTGACTGAGTCATACACATTGTCCTGACTGTGTTTGATATTTTGAGTAACCACAGGTTTTAATTGTATTTAATACCACTTCCAGCAATAAGCCTAAAAGCATCTGGACTACGTTTTAGACATTCTAGAATAGTTACTGTATTAGTTTTCCATTGCTGCTATAACAAGTTACCACAAACTTAGTTGCTTAAAACAATACAAATTTATTATCCTACAGTTTGGAAGGTCAAAAAATTGACACAGGTCTCAGTGGAATAAACTTAAGGTGTCTCGCAGGGGGCGGTATTCCTTTCTGGATGTTCTAGGGAAGAATCTGTTTCCTTGGTTTTTTGTTTGTCTGTTTGTTTTTTAACCTCCTAGAGGCTTCCCACTTTCCTTGGCTCCTGGCCCCCTTTGTCCAACTTCAAAGCCAGAGAAATTGCATCTCTCTGACTATTCTTCTGTATTACATCTCCCTCTGACCAAAGCTGTGAAAGGTTTTTCTGATTTTAAGACTTCACTGATTACATTGTGCCCATTTGGATAATCCATAATATTCTTCCCACCTCAAGGTCTTTAACTTTAATCACATCTGTAAACTCCCTGTTGCCATATAAGGTAACATTTGTACAGGTTTTGGGGGTTAGGTCATGGACATCTTTCGTGGGCCATTATTTTGCCTACTACACTTTCTAAAATATTAGTGTTTTGGGCTATCATTCATAGTTTCACCTGTAAATATTCTCATTACGAAACAAATCATCAAACAGATCGTTATTCATTCATTTATCATCTAAATCCTTGTTTGGATTTTCAGATAGTATTGTCTGCTTATAAATTTCTTACAAGTGAAATATTTAGCTAATTAAAGATAACTGAATACATTTTGTTGATGTCTTTAATTTACATAAAATGAAAAAAAAAAAAGATTTACTCTATTCTGACTGTGCTATATTCATAGCTCTTGAATATTTTCTCCCTTTTCTGGGCTCCCCAAACACTTGGAGTACTAAATCCAGGTAAAGCACTTTCTTGCCTCTATACATGTGTACATGCTTTCACCCTGATTTTGAAAACTCACTGCTCATACCTCCCCACTCAAAAACTTCTCTATAACTTATGAATAGACCTATAACAAGTAAAGAAACTGAATTAGTAATGAAATATATCCTCACAAAGAAAAGCCTAGGCCAGATGGCTTCAGTGGTGAGTTCTTCCAAACATTTAAAGAATAAACACCAATAACCCTTCACTACATTTTCAGGAGACAACATTTCCCTACTTACTCTGTGAGGCCAGTATTATGCTGATACCAAATTCAGACAAATTCATGATAACTAAACTATAATATTTATATTGACATAGAAGTAAAAATTTTTAACAGATATATGCAAACAAGTGTCGGTGAGGATGCGGAGACACAAGAACCTTCATGCACTGCTGCTGAGAATGTAAAATGGTGCAGCCACTCTGAAAAACAGTTTGGTAGTTTCTCCGAAAGTTAAACATGAAGTTATCATATGACTCAACAATTTAGCTCTTAGGATATAACCAAGAGAAATAAAAAATATGTCCACACAAAGACGTGATGTGATGCAAGTATTGAGAGCAGCATTATTCATAAGAGCCAAAAAGTGGGAACAACACATACTGTTTGGCAATGCAAGTGAATAAACTACTGATACATTCTACAACATGGAACAACTTCAATAGCATGCTGAGAAAAAGCTAGACAAAAAATACATATTGTATTATTAAATGTCTAAGAATGTCCAGAAAGTATATCAGTGTTTATCTGAGGCTGGTGAGGGAATGGATATAGACCGAAAAGAGGCATGGGAAACTTGCGAGGTGATAGAAATATTCTAAAACTGGAGTGTTGATAGGGTTTCACAGTTCTAAAAATCTACTACAATTCAATGAATTATACACTTATAATTAATTAATTTTATGGTACTTAAATTATATCTCCCAAGAGAAACTAGAATACTTCCTTTTAATAAAGATTTTTGTAAATGAAACACATATCCACAAGTATATCTTCAGCACGGGGAAAATGCATACGCTTTCATGAAAATTATTGGTCGGAACATTTTTTTAAACCAAACGGATATATTAAAAATAGAAGAATGGACACATGTTCCCCATCTTTCTATCAGTGTATTTTTGTTTCTAATCTCTTCCTGGGTCATCACAGCTTGTTATTTCTTTGCCTACCTTCAATGATGGGGACAGACATACTTAGAATTATTTTTTCACCAGGAGAAGCAGGTGACAGACTATAATGGCCGCATACTTTCTGATCACAGCACTTCACACTCATTCCTATTAGAAAGTGGTTTAACACTAATGTACCAAATTTGATGATTTGAATAGACATGTCTTTCAAGTTGCCATTATGGATAAATCTCATTTTTATAGGTGTAGTGGAAAAGGTATGGATATCCTGACATCGTAGGTCCAAGCCTTGATGGGACTACACTTATTTGATGCATTTTGGTCAAGATGTTCAACCTCCCTCATACCCAGTTGATATATTTTTTGGTAGATATGATAATACTGACTTCAAAAATTGTGGCAGAAGATCACCTAAGTTAATATATGTTCAGTGCCTATTATATAGTAGGAACTCAATACGTGGTCATGTTTTTCCATTTTTTGGATAACATTCTCTATTATATAGATGCATATATAATTATTATTATGATCAGAAAGTGACAAATAAACAGCATTGTGGAAAGGTAAATTTTTTTGTGTGAAATGGATTCTTTTTAACATTGTTAATAGTTAATAGAAATAACAGATTAAAATATATTGAATGCTCACATTTTCTAGGCAGGCTTCTAAATGCTTCACAAGCAGTACTTCACTTCAGAGGTGGATACTATTATTATCTACATTTTATAAATGAGATGAGGAAGGCACAAACTGGTTAAGTAACTTGGCCAGTGTTGTTTAAATAATAAATGGCAGTGTGGTAATGGTTAAATATGGGGTTTTTCATGTTAGTTTTCTCGTTCAAGGAACTTCAGAGTATTAAATGAGTTAGGCCATGTAAAGCACTTGAAACATTTGTTATTATCTTTCAGATTCTATGCTAAGAAATGTTTGAATGGTATCATGTAATCTTCATAACTACTTTTTAAGGCAGTTCTATTATCCCCATTTTAAAGACTGGGAAACTGCAACTCAGTGATATCAATGATGTTTGATGAACATTAATTCATAACAAGGATTAGTTGACATATTAAATATACAACAGACAAGCTCCTATTTATATTAATGAAAAGCATAATACACTTAAAAAGGGCCCTGTGGTCAATTACAAAATTTCATTGTAGAATATCTCTTCTTACCAACTAGTATATTCACTTGTGAATGGTCCGTAAATGTCTAGAGTAAAGACATTGATTGACCATTGTTTAACCAAAAGTTTTAGAAAGTTTTTGACTATGGAATCTCTTGCTTGTTTTGTTGTTGTTGTCATTTTTATTGGTATGGTGTGGAACAAGTGTTTCATGAAATGTGCTTCAAAAAATATCAGTTTAACAGCAACAGGTCTCCTCAAAGCCATGCTTACAGTCAGCTTTAAGACATTTAGGAGATGAATACACTTCATGATAATGATATGTTCTACCTTCACCCAAGTAAAAAAAGAATAAGAAAGTCCAGTGAATTTATAAATATTCCATGATGAATCATTAAGTTTTTAATATTAACAAGTTATTTCTTTTCTGTCCCCATGTTAACTGATACCATGAATATGTGGCTAGTCTTTGTATTAGGTAAACCAGTCTTAGAGGCACACAATTCATCCTCGGGATGAACTGCCAAAGGAACTGCCATGCTCAAATCTATTGTATAATTACTGAACGCTTTCTGAATGGGCACTGATAATTTCAACCTCTGTGTCATTCTTTGTCCTACTTTATTTAGATATGTTAATACACTTGATTTTATTACAGTCAACTTGTCTTGACCTTAGAGTCACCACTTTCCCAAACATCACGATATGGCTTTACAAGACCCTGTTTAAAATATACTATGTGCATATTCATAGTTTCATTATCAGAGAACAACCTTATCACTACAATTATTAGTAGTATTACCACTTATAGGCTTCTAGTGGCTATTTCAATTTACCTATAAGCTCTAATATTTGCAAAGGTTATTTAATGCTATGGGGAAAGTACATTCATAAGCCAAGTGAAAAAAAAAGCAAATTACAAAATTATATATGTGTGTGTAATCTAAGATTATTACAGAGATTGAATATCTAAATAATCAAGGGTTATGTTTTTAAAATAACCTAAATACTAATAGAGTTTTTATTTATTTATTCATTCATTCATATATTCATCTGTTTAGTTATTGTATTAGTCAACCTTGCTGGAGTAGTGGAGGTCTTAAAACATCTTAGTGACTTAAAACAAGAACTATTTATTTCATTCTGAGATATAAATATATATGTTTTGTCTGAAATGGACATGGGCCTAAGAAGCTGTCCCTGTTTTAGACCTGCTGTTACCATAGCAGAGGGAAAAGAACAAAAGCATTGAATGAACACACAATGGATTTTAAGGTCCCGTTCAAATATAGTGTCTGTCATGCCTGCTCACATTTCATTGGCCAAAACAAGTTTAGATGGGTGGGGCAGCATTGTCCTTTCATAGGAGATACTGAGGAGCATTGTAATGCGAAAGGATGAATAATGCTCTTACAGAAATCAGGAATGAATAGAATAGCTGGAAACAATACTGTAATCTACCATATTTACTACTACTTGTTATCACTGTGATTATATCTAACATTTTTCTTGCTCTTAGAATGTGATTGGGACTATTCAGTGTACTCTCAAATATTCACCTACTCAGCCTTCATAACAGTCCTATAAGGTAGGTACAATTATTACCCCAGTTTACAGATAAGACAATTCTGATACAGTGGGGTTTGGTAAAGTTACCGAAGGTTAATAAATTTGCAAGAGACCGAGCTTCCACTCTAACTAGGCATCCTGACTCCAAGTTCAATGCTCTTCCCCTTCCCACTTAGAGACAGCCAGAGGAGCAATGCATTATAATAGTTAGAGGGGATTTCTCTTTTCCTCGTCATAATTTTCTGTAGTTTCAGACTTTTTCATAAAGTTTTTAAAAAATTTCTTTACTGTTCTAAAATAAATGAAAAGTAAAGACCGTGAAAACATACAGCCTGTTAAAATCTCATATTTCTTGTGTCCCAGGAGAAAACATTTTCAGTCATTTGATTCAATCTTCTGATCGCACCACACTCTCTCCTTCCTTTCATATCCTTGCAATATATAAAGTAGCTTTGCCTTTTTGTCCTTCTCTACCAGCATGGAAAGTAAAAAAGCTCTGATTCTCACTGACCCGAACTGAATCATTTAACCTAACTTTCTAATACCAAGACACTGATTGACCCGTAATTATATTGCTACAGGCCAGTGGCTTACAAAGAGTTATGAACACACTAAATATGAATATATCTCCTCTTTTGTCAGATGCTATGCCTGCCTACATCAATAATGTGGAACTTTAAAAAAAAATAAATTTATTTATTTTTGGCTGTGTTGGGTCTTCGTTGCTACGCATGTGCTTTCTCTAGTTTCAGGGAGCGGGGACTACTCTTCATTGCTGTGCGTGAGCTTCTGGTTGTGGTAGCTTCTCTTGTTGCGGAGCATGGGCTCTAGGTGAGCGGGCTTCAGTAGTTGCAGCACATGGGCCCAGTAGTTGTGGCTCGCGGGTTCTAGAGCACAGGCTCAGTAGTTGTGGAGCATGGGTTTAGTTGCTCCGCAGCATGTGGGATCGTCCTGGACCAGGGATCAAACCCGTGTCCCCTGCATTGGCAGGCGGATTCTTAATCACTGCACCACCAGGGAAGCCCCAATAATGTGGAACTTTAATGGTGGGTAACAGGTCACACTGTGTTTTCGAATCCATATTATTCTTGTTGATCTTGTAGAAACAATTTGCTATTATATACCTTCCTCTGCCCCCAGGAATATTACCACTTCACTTTCATCACACTGACTTTAATTTTCTGGAGATGGAGCACTATGCCATTGAAATTATGGTCATTAATTCAGTGAAAGGTTGGTTTTATTTATTTATAGTGATAACTCTAAGTCAAAGAGTGTCTCAGTTATATCAGAGTCTTTTGGTCCAAGTGCTTCCTATAAGAATGCCAGTATTTGCCCACCTGTGGGGACATGCTTCATGCAGTTGAACAATCCCTTCTGAGAACTTAGATAAGTCATTACTACTTGGTACCTGTCTCCTTATCTGTAAAATGGAGATCAGTATGTTTGCTTAGTACACCCTGTGGATTTCTATAATGGTATATGTATGTACAAGAGTATTGTGTAAAATTAAGCACAAAAAAAATATTGTCTTACTGATATTAATCACAAAATTATATTTATTTAAAAATATTTACTGATTTTCTTATACAATAAAAATGACTAACCAGATCAATGTCCTGATATGGAAACACATATTAACTGCAGACAACAGTTCTCTGAACACTCTAAGCTTCTAAAAGTAAAATCCTTTGGTAACTGCTTGGTCCAATGTGCTTAGGGACATACTGTGATAGAAATAATTCCAAATTATACATGTTCATTTCAGTGGTTGACTTTGCACTCTAATCATACTGTCAATTTCAGGTTTACTTAGGACAGTGAATGAAAATTCAACAGGATGGATAATTCAGCCATTGCTCACTACACCAACCATTTTTCTCAGAATTTGATTATGCTTAAAATAAATGTATTGAAATATTAGTCAAGAATCTGGTTGAGGCTATATATAAAAGACATTTATATTATAATGAAGGTTCATTTATTCTAGAGACTATGGCATACTAAAATGCTGGGTGACATTAAAATATTGTTATTAACCATAACTCAGACTTGGATTCACTGTTACATTACATATGAACGATAGAGGAGTATTAAAAGACAAATGTCAGAGCTGTGCTTAAGGAGCACCGAGTAGGGTATTTAAACTTGTCATGGGAGCAACATTGGGGTGGGCAATCTTTTCAAGTTATCAAACTTTTGAGTTTTCTTTTCCCCCCTTATTTGTAGCAAGATTCCAGAGAGTTTAAAAAAAGAGCTTTGGGGGCTTCCCTGGTGGCGCAGTGGTTGAGAGTCCGCCTGCTGATGCAGGGAACACAGGTTCGTGCCCCGGTCCGGGAAGACCCCGCAGGCCGCGGAGCGGCTGGGCCCGTGAGCCATGGCCGCTGAGCCTGCGCGTCCAGAGCCTGTGCTCCGCAACGGGAGAGGCCACAACAGTGAGAGGTCCGCGTACCGCCAAAAAAAAAAAAAGAGTAAAAAAAAAGCTTTGCAAATTGAAGTCTATATGAACTATTCTTTTCCTTTTATGAACCAGAGAACCATTAAACATTTTAAAGAGTATTTCTCCGATTCTAATCCTCAATTTTCTACCTGATGTTTACTTTTCAATTTCAGGGTGTGATCAGGTAAAAATATCCTTGTTCTTTTTATAGAGGTAAGAATGTCTATCGGTACTGATTAGTGAAGACATAACGAATGATAACAACTTCCAATTAACAAGACTCTAACATGTGTCATGCACTTGGTACTAGGTGCTTTGTAAATTATTTCAACCTTTTTAAAATATTCTCTCAAAACCTTCATTTACTTGTCTACAAAATAATGATACTTGTGTTGGAAGATTATTTTAATTTCCCAAGGTCACAGAATCATTAGAAATGAAGAATTGGGATTGATCTCCCAATTGACTGATCTCTCTTTCCATGATCTTACAAATTTCCCCTAAGAAAACTGGCATTTTTTGATGTCAGTACTTAATAGTCAATATCCTCTGGTTCTCCATTTAGTTTACTGCATCAGCAGGCGGACTCTCAACCACTGCACCACCAGGGAAGCCCAGAAACTGTATATATTTAAAAATCAATTTTCCCAATGTATTTCCAACAAGCAAAGGGGACTGCATTTCCTTTTAAGTGAAAGTAACTGTGTAAATTGTAACGAGTGCTCCAAATGAAGGCTGGAGAGGAAAATCTCATTTTAAACTCCTCTTGGAAATTAAAGGGAAAATAAAGCAATGTCCACCACGTGCAGGTGTGTGTATTTATTAGTATCTACTAAGTACCAGATTAGGTAAATAAAAACAACAGCAAGGCTCCTGAGAATCAGAGAGATAAGGCAAGGATGTTCATTATAGGAAAGACATGTTGAATATCAGAATGGAAACATTTTGAGGATTCAAAAGTGGGCATATATCTGGAGAAAACCATACATCGAAAAGACACATGCACCCCAATGTTCACTGCAGCACTATTTACAACAGCCAAGACATGGAAGCAACCTAAATGTCCATCGACAGAGGAATGGGTAAAGAAGATGTGGTACATATATACAATAGAATACTCAGCCATAAAAAAGAACAAAATAATACCATTTGAAGCAACATGGATGGATATAGGGATTATCATACTAAGTGAAGTAAGTCAGACAGAGAAAGACAAATACCATATGATATCACTTAAATGTGGAATCTAAAAAAATAATACAAATGAACTTATTTACAAAACAGAAACAGACTTAGAAAACAAACTTATGGTTACCAAAGGGGAAAAATGGGGGACATAAATTAGGAGGTTGGGATTAACATATATACACTACTATATATAAAATAGATAATCAACAAGGAACTACTGTATAGCACAGAGAACTATACTCAATACCCTGTAATAACCTATATGGGAAAAGAATCCAAAAAAGAATAGATGTATATGTATAACTAAATCACTTAGCTGTATACCTGAAATAACACAACATTGAAAATCAACTATAATCCAATATGAAATAAAAAGTTTTTAAAAAGTGGGCTGAAATTCCAAAAGAATGATTGGCACAGTAAATTCGTGGCCCTAAGATAATACATATACTCTGAGATATTCTTACTGTAACTAGAAAACCTTTTAGCTCTCTGCCGGGCAAGGAGCCAATCAGATCCTGAAGCCAAGTACCTTTTTGAGAACGGAGAAGGTAAGTCATGTACCTCAGAAGGTAAAAAGAAAACTGAAAAAGAGCCCAAGGGTTTGGAGATATGAGATGACCCGGCTTATCTTAAGCCAAATTTAGTCTCTAGCGATTTTAATGGGGAGACAAAAATTACATAAATAATCCTTTGTGTGCTGTATCACAAAGATTTAGAAGATTTCAGACCAAATATACATAATTTATAATGTTTTCATCAAGCATCAACTAAGACACTTGTTACAAGTCAAACCTATAAAGATACAGCATGAAAATTTCAAATGGTTTATGGTCACCACACATAAAAGTGAAATTTGAGACAGTCGGAGTACAACCCTAAATATGAAGGGTGTTTACCGTACTTTCCTCCTGCTTTTAATTGTCTTTCACTTTTATTCAGTAGTTTATAAACATGAGATCATAAAAATCCCTAGAATTAACATGTCTGGACTAACTGTGATATTATCTAGTGCTGCTTAATATCCCTCAGTGTTTTCCCGTTACTTCTGCGGCAGAGTTCAGGAGCCCCAATAGGCTTACGAGGCAGCACAGGATTTGGGCGGTGCTGGAATCTCTAACTTCTCCTACACAGCCTCCTGCCTCTATGCTACTCCCTAATAGCATTATGCTTCCCTCTACAATTTTTTAAAAGATAACTAATTTCTTTACAGTTGTTGTTTCTTTCCTTTT
This sequence comes from Neophocaena asiaeorientalis asiaeorientalis, assembly GCF_003031525.2. Lineage (NCBI taxonomy): Eukaryota > Metazoa > Chordata > Mammalia > Artiodactyla > Phocoenidae > Neophocaena > Neophocaena asiaeorientalis. The sequence goes on along the minus strand of NW_020173714.1, from coordinate 566,339 downwards.
CTAGACTATCCATCTCCTTCCATCTGCCCACAAACTACTACTCGCTCTTAAAAACATAGGTCAATTATTCCCTTTTTGTGACATATTTCCTGACTTTTCACTCCTGTCACACCCCCAATGTTGGCCATGTCCTTCCTGTTCTGATAGGACTCCATGCATCTCTCTGGTGTGGTACTGATACCTCTCTCTTGTGTCTGTTTCTTTGCTTGCCTCTGTTTCCCACTACGTGGTGAGCTTATTGAAGGCACAGTCTGTATTTTACTAAGTGCTAAGGTCCAGGCCCTTGGGACTACATTTTAATAGATGTATAGTGTTCATTGGTTCACGTTCTGGCCAAAGTGCATTATATCATAACTAAAGAAATTAAGAAGTAAGAAGATCAAAAGACTTGCCCAGATTACAAAGGAGGGTTATTATACCTAATAGCTGTTAAACAGAAACTTCTAAAAGACAACATACAAGGTCTGTACTAAGATAAATTATTTGCACAGGTGCAAAACATGCAAGCAATTTCAAACAGCAGTGGCTTCTATGTGGAATAGAAGTATAATCATCATTTGTAAAACAAGCAACAAAAATCATTGGGAAGCAACCAGTTCTTTCTCATCTAAAACTCCCATAGGTATGAAAACAAACAAACAAAAAACACCTGTTCTGTGGTCACTGCTTCTAGACTGCCTTCTTTTTTTTTAGGTTTTATTTAATTATTATTTTTTAAACATCTTTATTGGAGTATAATTGCTTTACAATGTTGTGTTAGTTTCTGCTGTATAACAAAGTGAATCAGCTATACATATACATATATCCTCATATCCCCTCCCTCTTTCATATCCCTCCCACCCTCCTTATCCCGCCCCTCTAGGCGGTCACAAAGCATGGAGCTCATCTCCCTGTGCTATGTGGCTGCTTCCCACTAGCTGTCTATTTTGCATTTGGAAGTGTATATATGTCAGTGCTACTCTCTCACTTTGTCCCAGCTTACCCTTCCCACTCCTGGTGTCCTCAAATCCATTCTTTACGTCTGCATCTTTATTCCTGTTCTGCTCCTAGGTTCTTCAGAACCATTTTTTTTTTTTAGATTCCATATATATGTGTTAGTATACGGTATTTGTTTTACTCTTTCTGACTTATTTTACTCTGTAAGACAGACTCCAGATCCATCGACCTCACTACAAATAACTCAATTTCATTTCTTTTTATGGCTGAGTAATATTCCACTGTATACATGTTCCATATCTTCTTTATCCATTCATCGGTCAATGGGCATTTAGGTTTCTTCCATGGCTTGGCTATTGTAAACAGTGCTGCAATGAACATTGTGGTACGTGACTCTTTTAGAATTATGGTTTTCTCAGGGTATATGCCCAGTAGTGGGATTACTGAGATGTATGGTAGTTCTATTTTTAGCTTTTAAGGGTTTGTGTATGGTGTGAGGGAGTGTTCTAATTTCATTCTTTTACATGTAGCTCTCCAGTTTTCCCAGCACCACTTATTGAAGAGGCTGTCTTTTCTCCATTGTATATTCTTGTCTACTTTATCAAAGATAAGGTGACCACATGTGCGTGCATTTATCTCTGGGCTTTCTATCCTGTTCCATTGATTTATATTTCTGGTTTTGTGCCAGTACCATACTCTCTTGATTACTGTAGCTTTGTAATATAGTTTGAAGTCAGGGAGCCTGATTCCTCCAGCTCCGTTTTTGTTTCTCAAGACTGCTTTGGCTATTTGGGTTCTTTTGTGTTTCCATATAAATTGTGAAATTCTTGTTCTAGTTCTGTGAAAAATGCCATTGGTAGTTTGATAGGGATTGCATGAAATCTGCAGATTGCTTTGGGTAGTATAGTCATTTTCACAATGTTGATTCTTCCAATCCAAGAACATGATATATCTCTCCACCTGTCTGTATCATCTTTAATTTATTTCATCAGTGTCTTATAGTTTTCTGCATACAGGTCTTTTGTCTCCTTAGGTAGGTTTATTCCTATGCATTTTACTTAGACTGCCTTCTTAAAATGAAATGTATCTTTCCCAATGAGCTCACTAGGAAATCGAAAAATAAATCCAGTTTCAAATTGCTACAAAATATGCTACTTCATCAAAATACAATGATGGGCTCTGTTCTTTTCTGACACAGTATAACTGCTGCCAAGAAATACAATAAATTTAGTGAAATAAATCACAAAAATGGGTTGATTGGTGCTACAAAAGCAGTATTTCCTTTATGACAAAGAGGTTGGATTCTGTTCTAAGTCGATTCAGCCTTGCGCATCTTTGATATTTACGGTGGATATATATTTTCAGAAGTAGTGGATCTGTCTCTGATCAGCTGGTTTCTTCCTTAGAAACCACTGAAAAATTGGAATGTCTACTAAACAGCTTACAGTTTTCAGGGACTGACATCACTAAGCTTGGGAACAGGGCTCCTAGAAAGTACATGAGACATGGGAACAGAAATTTGGCTGACTCCTCTCTCTTAAGCAACTTAAGGGTATATAGAAAGGAACACATCTTTCTCCTAACAACAGGATAACAATCTGCAAAAGACACAGACCAGGTATTTCTGCAACTGAAAGTTTCCTGAATAGTTCTGATTGAGAAAAGGATTAATAAACCATACTGCAAAGGAGAAGAGAGGAGCCCTTAAATTGTCTATTCAGACTGGGTAAAGCATATCAGACACATTCCATCTGGCAATGCCAAGGGGACTAATTTCACCGGAATTGAAGGATCAGGTTTGCACAGTTAAATTCCAATCCATCCATATTTTATTTCCATCTGCACATAGAGTACTGCTGCCTTCCTAGTTTTCATTCGTATTGGTTTTTGTATTCCATCATCAAAACATTTTATGTCAGGTAAATGTTAGGGTCACCACTGGATAGACAAACAAAAGTAGGCTTAGAGAAGAGTTGACTCCTGGCTACAGAGGTTTCCTTACTTTTAATCTGGTTTGGTATAACATATAAAGAGCTTTGGAGACAGAAAGACAATGGCCTGATTCCAGGTTTAGCTATTTGCTAATTGTGTGGCTATAGACAAGTCATTTTACCTCTTTTAGCCTCAGATTCTTCCTGAGAAATGGAGTCAATAATATAAATAAATTGGTGTAAGGATTATGTAAAACAGGGTCTGAAAACAATCAGCATAGTATAAAATAGATACGGCTTGACAGTTTTGTTTTTCTGCAGCTATACATCACATAGAGATGTTTGTTATATTCAGTGCACTGGAAAATATAGTATCACACTCACAAAGTTTGTGGAAACTTAAGAATTATTTACCAGGAAGTCACTTTGAAATTTTAAACCTAGATTTCCCAGCGGTAAATAACCTTATGTTTTGTTTTGTTTTGTTTTTTTAAAAAAGGACTCAAAATAAATGTACTAGTACACTTGGCATCTATTTTCTCTGAAGAAAAAAAAAAACCTGTGAAATGTTAACAGTCAACATCTCTCCAAATGTTGGAACATCTACCAACCATAGACATACCTGGCTCTATTTGGTAGAATTAGATCTCAAAGGGGAATTGGCTTTGCAAATACTTGACAGAAAATGTGCAGATATAAAATACTTACAGTACACACGTTTTTACACTGGCTAATTCGAAATGTCATAAGAGTAAATCTAAAGAAGCAGATAAATTAATTCATTTCCAGCCCAAAGCCAACTTTCAATCTTGTTTTCCCTGGATATTTCAATCAGAATACCCTCTGAGATTCCCAGCCTAAGAAAGTCTATTAATTTTCCATGTACTTGTTGATGCAAAAGCCATCAGTATTATGGGTTGAATATTTCTAGCGTAGGGAAAGTAAGGGATGCAGTTAATCCCCGTGAACTAAAATATACTTCTTTTCATTAATCTTTTATTGTAAATGAGCAAAGTAATTGAACCAGTACCACACTATCAGAATGAATGCAATGCCGGTGGGATATGCTTGAGAGAGCACATACTGATTGAGTATTAAATATCTAACGGCAATAATTTGTGGTTCATTACCTCTTTTGGAGTTTCTTAGCTGCACAGGGCTTGAATTCTGAGTAGTCAGATTTTAGCAGAAAAACGGCTTTCAAATGCTGAAGGAAGCAAATGCACGCAACCCACAGTCCATCACCTTAATTTGGGCTGTTTCATACTTAGTTGAACGAGACTCCAAAAATATTTGCAAGCTGGGCTGATTATTTCAACGTTGTGGTGCAGGTCTATATGCAGGTGCAAGGTGACATGGACACAGAACTGTAAATAGGCATATCATCTAAGCACAGATCCTGCATTTTCCTGTGTATTATATAAATCCCCATCCAGCTATGTGGTGATGCAGACATCACAGCTTTTGGTTTTAACTGACACTAGCTTCCTTAAATGTATTCTGCCAACCCCCGTGGTACAATTTTATTGCACATGGAAATGGAAGCCTTCTTCCTGCTGGTAACAAAATATGATCAACCTGAAGCAATGTTTATAGAAATATGTGTACTGGACTTGAAGATTATGTCTATTCAGACCTCATGCAGTTCAAAAACAAACAGCTAAAAGAAAACAATATGAGTCCTTTATCAATGGCAAAGAGGTACTGTAGCTATTTGTTCAGTTGTTGGGTTTTAAACAAATTCCTTTATTCCAATTGTACCTCAGTGTCCTAAGGAGAAGCTAATGTTGGAATTGAATGTTATTTTTCTTTTTCAGAGCAAACGTGTCTTTTTAAATTCATAGTATTTGCTTAATATACAACCTGTTTCTAAAATGTAATTTCAAATAAAAGAAAATGGACTTTGGATATGATTTGGACATAAGTGTATAATCATGTATGAAAATGAATAGAAACATTTTTTGGTATCCCTTTACCCTACCCTTATCAAACAGGTGATTTAAGAAGGACTTTTGAAATAACTAAATACGCTCTTTTCTTCTGAAATTTGTCAGTGGGTCTCTTTTCTCTCCATTTCTCTGTCTCTGTCTCTCTCTCTACTGCTCCTCTTACAGTTTTTGCTCTGAGAAGGTGTAATTTTTATTGTATCATCTAAAAAAAACCAAACAGGGCTTCCCTGGTGGCGCAGTGGCTGGGGGTCCGCCTGCCGATGCTGGGGGCATGGGTTCGTACCCCGGTCCGAGAGGATCCCACATGCCACAGAACGGCTGGGGCCCGTGAGCCATGGCCGCTGAGCCTGCGCATCCGGAGCCTGTGCTCTGCAACGGGAGAGGCCACAGCAGTGAAAGGACCGCGTACCACACACACACACACACAAAAAACCCAAAAAACCAAACAACTTATAACTTCTTTTTAAATACTCTTATGAAAAGAACAAATAACAGAGAAGAAAAAGCAGCAGTAGAAAGATAAGTCTCATAAATAATAATCAAAGGTTAAATCTAGCAAAGATCAAGGAGCTTTTAAAAATAATATTTTTGGAAATGTCTGAAAATTCCAGATGATAATATTTTATTAGGCAACTGAACTTAGCAAATAATGTCCAAGCTCTCTTACACAATAATAGGATGAATTTGCGTTGTGCTCAAATACAGTTTAATGTTTTAACAAAGAAAAATTATATAAAGTTAATTCATAGGAAATCAATCATATTAATGGTGGGTACTGATCAGTAGCCTTGATCCCAACACACTAGACAGAATGAAAATTATATAGCTAAGCAGTGCCCGCTATTTTAGGAAGAACGTGATACTGAATAAACCAGGTTTCCATGACAGCCTGTAAGGAAGGAGGAAAATGATAAAGTAAATGACCCTGTGGGTGTAATGGGGCCAATGAGACTGGAATGACACGAAGAGAAAGGAAAAAGGACGATAATGGTATGTCCACCACACTTCCTCAAACCCAAGAAGATTATTTGTGTGCTGAAGGGAACTAATAATGAAAAACAGTAAAGATCTGAAAGAAGTAGGAAAAGATGCGTGGTATCCTTTCAAGGAGCTAAATCACAGGGCATTATAAGTTTAAGAAAAGATACTGATAACTAATAAGATCATTTAAGCATTTATCAAGATGACATTTCTAATAACTGAAATGGTAGTAAGCACATTCATTGCTCAGATGTGACTAGCTAGAAAGGCCTCTTTACAGAAATATGAGCTTTCAAATAAAAAAGTTTCAATATGTCACTAGTTAAATAAACTATGATGTATTCCTTCAATAAAACAAACAGGGGAGGAGCTTCAAGATGGCCGAAGAGTAAGATGTGGAGATAACCTTCCTCTCCACAAATACATCAGAAATGCATCTACACGTGGAACAACCCCTACAGAACACCTACTGAACGCTGGCAGACCTCAGACCTCCCAGAAGGAACAGACGCCCTCCGGTGACCTACACGCAGAGGCGGGGCCAAATCCAAAGCTGAGCCCCGGGAGCTATGAGAACAAAGAAGAGAAAAGGAAATCTCTCCTAACAGCCTCAGAAGCAGCGGATTAAATCTCCACAGTCAACTTGATGTACCCTGCATCTCTGGAATACCAAAATAGACAACAAATCATCCCAAATTGAGGTGGTGGACTTTGGGAGCAATGAATTGGTTTGGTTGCTCTCTTCTTTCCTTCTTTTTGCTTATTAATTTTTAATAATTATTTTTATTTTAATAATATTTTCTTTTCCTTCCTTCCTCCCTTCCTTCCTCCTTTCCTTCCTCCCTCCCTCTCTCCCTCTCTCCCTCTTTCTTTCTCCCTTTTATTCTGAGCTGTGTGGATGATAGGGTCTTGGTGCTCCGGCCAAGTGCCACGGCTGTGCCTCTGAGGTGGGAGAGCCAAGTTCAGGACATTGGTCCACCAGAGACCTCCCAGCTCCATGTAATGTCAAATGGTGAAAATCTCCCAGAGATCACCATCTCAACTCCAAGACCCAGCTCTGCTCACTGACCAGCAAGCTACAGTGCTGCACACCCTATGCCAAACAACTAGCAAACCAGGAACACAACCACACCCATTAGCAGAGAGGCTGCCTAAAATCATAATAAGGTCACAGACACCCCAAAACACAAGACCTGACGTGGACCTGCCAACCAGAAAAACAAGATCCAGCCTCATCCAGCAGAACACAGGAACTAGTCCCCTCCACAACCCACTGAACCAACCTTAGCGACTGGGGACAGACACCAAGAACAACAGGAACTATGAACCTGCAGCTTGCGAAAAGGAGACCCCAAACACAGTAAGTTAAGCAAAATGAGAAGACAGACAAACACACAGCAGATGAAGGAGCAAGATAAAAACCCACCAGACCTAACAAATGAAGAGGAAATAGGCAGTCTACCTGACAAAGATTTCAGATTAATGATAGTAAAGATGATCCAAAATCTTGGAAATAGAATGGAGAAAATACAAGAAATGTTTAACAAGGACATAGAAGAACTAAAGAGCAAACATACAATGATGAACAACACAATAAATGAAATTTAAAATTCTCTAGAAGGAATCAATAGCAGAATAACTGAGGTAGAAAAATGGACAAGTGACCCGGAAGATAAAATAGTGGAAATAACTACTGCAGAGCAGAATATAAAAAGAATTGAGGACAGCCTCAGAGACCTCTGGGACAACATTAAATGCACCAACATTCGAATGACAGGGGTCCCAGAAAAAGAAGAGAAAAAGAAAGGGACTGAGAAAATATTTGAAGAGATTATAATTGAAAACTTCCCTAACATGGGAAAAGAAATAGTTAATCAAGTCATTCAAGTGCACAGAGTCCCGTACAGGATACATCCAAGGAGAAACACGCCAAGACACATATTAATCAAACTATCAAAAATTAAATACAAAGAAAAATTATTAAAAGCAGCAAGGGAAAAACAACAAATAACATACAAGGGAATCCCCATAAGGTTAACAGCTGATCTTTCAGCAGAAACTCTATAAGCCACCAGGGAGTGGCAGGACATATTTACAATGATGAAAGGGAAAAACCTACAACCAAGATTACTCTACCCAGCAAGAATCAAATTCAGATTTGATGGAGAAATCCTTTACAGACAAGCAAAACCTAAAAGAATTCAGCACCACCAAACCAGCTTTACAACAAATGCTAAAGAAACTTCTCTAGGCAGGAAACATAAGAGAAGACAAGACCCACAAAAACAAACTGAAAACAATTAAGAGAATGGTAATAGGAACATACATTTTGATAAGTACCTTAAATGTAAATGGATTAAATGCTCCACCCAAAAGACACAGACTGGCTGAATGGATACAAAAACATGCTGGTCCTTTGAAAAGGTAAACAAAATTGATAAACCATTAGCCAGACTCATCAAGAAAAAAGGGAAAGACTGAAGTCAATAGAATTAGAAATGAAAAAGGAGAAGTAACAACTGACACTGCAGAAAAACGAAGGATCATGAGAGATTACTATAAGCAACTATATGCCAAAAAAATGGACAACCTGGAAGAAATGGACAAATTCTTAGAAAAGCACAACCTTCTGAGACTGAACCAGGAAGAAATAGGAAATATAAACAGCCCAATCACAAGCACTGTAATTGAAAGTGTTTTTAAAAATCTTCCAAACAAAGGCCCAGGACCAGATGGCTTCCCAGGGGAATTCTATCAAACACTTAGAGAAGAGCTAACACCTATCCTTCTCAAACAGTTCCAAAATATAGCAGTGGGAGGAACACTCCCAAACTCTTTCTACGAGGCCACCATTACCCTGATACCAATACCAGACAAAGATGCCACAAAGAAAGAAAACTACAGGCCAATATCACTGATGAATATAGATGCGAAAATCCTCAACAAAATACTAGCAAACAGAATCCAACAGCACATTAAAAGGATCATACACCATGATCAAGTGGGGTTTATACCAGGAATGCAAGGATTCTTCAATATACGCAAATCAATCAATGTGATACACCATATTAACAAATTGAAGAATAAAAACCATATGATTATCTCAATAGATGCATAAAAAGCTTTTGACAAAATTCAACACCCATTTATGATAAAAACCCTCCAGAAAGTAGGCATAGAGGGAACTTACCTCAACATAATAAAGGCCATACATGACAAACCCACAACCAACATCGTCCTCAATGGTGAAAAACTGAAACCATTTCCACTAAGATCAGGAACAACACGAAGTTGTCCACTCTCACCACTATCATTCAACATTGTTTTGGAAGTTTTAGCCACAGCAATCAGAGAAGAAAAAGAAATAAAAGAAATCCAAATCGGATAAGAAGAAGTAAAGCTGTCACTGTTTGCAGATGACATGGTACTATACATAGAGAATCCTAAACATGCTACCAGGAAACTACTAGAGCTAATCAATGAATTTGGTAAATAAAGTAGCAGGATACAGAATGAATGAACAGAAATCTCTTGCATTCCTATACACTAATGATGAAAAATCTGAAAGTGTAATTAAGGAAACAATCCCATTTACAACTGCAACTAAAAGAAAAAAATACCTAGGAAAAAAACCTTCCTAAGGAGACAAAAGACCTGTATGCAGAAAACTATAAGACACTGATGAAAGAAATTAAAGATGATGCAAACAGATGGAGAGATATACCATGTTCTTGGATTGGAAGAATCAACATGTGAAAATGACTATACATCCCAAAGCAATCTACAGATTCAATGTAATCCCTATCAAACTACCACTTGCATTTTTCACAGAACTGGAACAAAAAAATTCACAATTTGTATGGAAACACAAAAGACCCCGAATACCAAAAGCAATCTTGAGAAAGAAAAACAGAGCTGGAGGAATCAGGCTCCCTGACTTCATACTGTACTACAAAGCTGCATTAATCAAGACAGTATGGTATTGGCACAAAAACAGAAATATAGATCAATGGAATAGGATAGAAAGCCCAGAGATAAACCCATGCACATATGGTCACGTTATCTTTGATAAAGTAGGCAAGAATATACAATGGAGAAAAGACAGCCTTTTCATTAAGTGGCGCTGAGAAAACTGGAGAGCTACGTGTAAAAGAATGAAATTAGAACACTCCCTCACACCATACACAAAAATAAACTCAAAATGGATTAAAGACCTAAATGTAAGGCCAGACACTATAAAACTCTTAGAGGAAAACAGGCAAACACTCTTTGACATAAAGAACAGCAAGATCCTTTTTGATCCACCTCCTAGAGAAATGGAAATAAAAACAAACAAATGGGACCTAATGAAACTTAAAAGCTTTTGAACAGCAAAGGAAACCATAAACAATATGAAAAGACGACCCTCAGAATGGGAGAAAATATCTGAAAATGAAGCAACTGACAAAGGATTAATCTCCAAAATTTACAAGCAGCTCAGGCAGCTCAATATCAAAAAACCAAACAACCCAATCCAAAAATGGGCAGAAGACCTAAACAGACATTTCTTCAAAGAAGATATACAGGATGCCAACAAACACATGAAAGAATGCTCAACATCATTAATCATTAGAGAAATGCAAATCAAAACTACAATGAGATATCATCTCACACCAGTCAGAATGGCCATCATCAAAAAATCTACAAACAATAAATGCTGGAAAGGGTGTGGAGAAAAGGGAACCCTCTTGCACTGTTGGTGGGAATGTAAATTGATACAGCCACCATGGAGAACAGTATGGATGTCCCTTAAAAGCTAAAAATAGAACTACCATACATCTCAGTAATCCCACTACTGGGCATATACCCTGAGAAAACCATAATTCAAAAAGAGTCACGTACCACAACGTTCATTGCAGCATTATTTACAATAGCCAGAAAAATGGAAGCAACTTAAGTGTCCATCCACAGATGAATGGATAAAGAAGATATGGCACATATATATAATGGAACATTACTCAGCCATAAAAAGAAATGAAATTGAGTTATTTGTAGTGAGATGGATGGACCTAGAGTCTGTCATACAGAGTGAAGTAAGTCAGAAAAAGAAAAACAAATACCGTATGCTAACACATATATATGGAATCTTAAAAAAAAAAAAAAAAAAAGGTCATGAAGAACCTAGGGGCAGGACGAGAATAAAGACGCAGACCTACTAGAGAATCGACTTGAAGACACGGGGAGGGGGAACGGTAAGCTGGGACAAAGTGAGAGAGTGTAATGGACATATATACACTACCAAATGTAAAATAGCTAGCTAGTGGGAAGCAGCCACATAGCACAGGGAAATCAGCTCGGTGCTTTGTGACCACCTAGAGAGGTGGGATAAGGAGGGTTGGAGGGAGACGAAAGAGGGAGGGGACACGGGGATATATATATATGTGCAGCTGATTCACTTTATTATAAAGCAGAAACACACCATTGTAAAGCAATTATACTCCAATAAAGATGTTTAAAAAATAAATAAACAACAAAAACCTATGCAGCTGTGAAAAAGAATGAGAAATTTCTTTATGCAATGAGATGGGAAAATTTCCAATACCATGGAAAAAAAGCAAAGTGAAGAACATTATAGTGTGCTGTTTCATTACAAAAATAAAACTTTGTGTGTGTGTGTGTGCATGTGCCAGGATCTGAAATGGGTATGAAACACTGTGGTAAGCAGAATAATAGCTTCCAAAGTTATCCACAGTCTAATTCTCCTTGAAACCTAAGCATATATTACCTTATACAGCAAAATGAACTTTCAGATGTGATAAGATCCTCTGGAAAAGAATGCAGCCCCTAGTCAGACATTTGACCTATAGAACCATAAGGTAATAAAGATGTGTTGTATTAACTTTGTTGTTATTTGTTACAGCAGCAGTAGAAAATGACAAGCTGTGTAAATATATGTATGTATACTGTTGCTTTTATTTGCATTGACTGCCTATATAAATGTGCAAGATATATTGGTAACATTGCTTTCTTTCTTTGTTTGAATTTTATTTTATTTATTTTCTTATACAGCAGGTTCTTCTTAGTTATCTATTTTATACATATTAGTTTGTATATGTCAATCCCAATCTCCCAATTGGTAACACTGCTTTCTATGGAACAAGTATTGAGTGGCGGGAGACAAAAGTGGATAGGTGACTTTTAGAGTCTATCTTTCTGTACCTTTCATATTTTGAAACATCTACATTTACCTGTTCCCAAAGTATAAATAATGCAAAATACATAAAATAGCATTGCCCTTCCTTCCTATATTTTGAAGGGTATGGGTCATATCAAATTGGTGTGCAAGAAGCCAGCATATTCTTAAATGACAGAATTTTGAGGAGAGAAATACTTGATTACTGTCCAATCAGAGGCTAGGAGTTTTGCTGAGTTAGAGGTTATGAACAAATAAAGGCTTACTTTGTTATTTTATTTATATTTTCTTATAACTCATTTCTTTTCCTAAAGCAACTGTTAAGGTGATACTCTACTTTTTTCTAAAGCAACTGTTAAGGTGATACTCTGCTTATTTCAAGTAAATTTCAAGGTGAGTTGTTTTGTTACCACCTATCCAGTCATTCAACATTTATCAATATCCATGAGAGGTAGGGACTGGAGATTCAAAGATGAATCTCATGTAGTCTTTGATGTTAAGCAGATCCCCAAGAGATACATCCTTAAACAAATATTTAGAGCAAAGTGTGAAAAATTCTGTAAGAGGAAAGATGTGGGACTGCAAAAGAATAATCCAGGAGCACCATTTCAGCAGAATAATTATGGCTTAGAATAATTCTGGTGGTAATCGAACCTTCTCCTTTACGGAAATTTGTAGAAAACAAACAAAGAAAGACTCTTCCCCAAGATTATTTACAATCATCCATTGCAAGACAGTTGTAATAAATATAAAATTCTATGGATTACAAAGGGAACAATGACCCCTAGGTTAGTGAAGTGCACACATGGCAATCCTGGTTGTAAAAGGCAGTAACATTTGCCCTGCAGGATCCATCCTGATTTCTCAACTCTCATTTCCAGTATTCTTATACATATTTTTTAAAAAAAGACAAAAGTACTAATAGATAAGTCAGGCGATTTAATTTTCAAAAGTGTAGATTTCCTCTTCTCGAGAAGCATGCTAAGTGATGCTATTCTCCGAATAGATGACACTTAATGACTTAAAGTGTGGTCCTAAATATCTTACAGCAAACGCCTCCTATAAGTGGAATATGTGCTGACAACAAATGAAAAAGAAGACTTGAGTTACATAGCTTGATTCAGGATAGGACTGATGGCTAATATTGAAGTAATCATAAAAACAGTCTCACGACAGCTGCTCAAACGTAAGCAGCTTCAGTATTAAGGCAGCTTCAGGATGTCTGTTGGCCCCAGTTGGGCATCAGGATAGAGGAAGGCGTGAGAGAGGATTCCCTAGATCAAGACAGACTCATACATATAGATTTGGCATTTAACATCATGATTTTCAAATTGAAAATACCAACTTTATTTTATCTTCTTTTGGATCCTATTTTCTGGAGATGTGAAAATGTATTTTATATATTGCAAGTAAAGTCAGAACTTCTTTCCTTCCTCTCCCCCATTTTTGGATACTTCCGGAGAGAGTGAATTTGGATCTGAATTAAACAGCTAAGAATCAGTCAATCCCTCTCTATTTTTTTCTCTCCCTCTCTCTCTTCACTGTATGTAGCAATAGCTCCAAGAGACTGTGTGATACTTGTTTTCTGTGCCTCCTTTCAGTTTCCTGACAGCTCATTCATATACTCGTTGGGCAGGGAGATTTGTTTTCCAATTACAAACTTACATTATAAGCTCATCTTCCCTTCAGCTCTTAGGGTTTCCCTTCCTTAGACTCCATCTGATATTTAAGTCAACACTCTGAATAAATGATTAACCTATGTAAAAGTGTTACACAGACATTCATTGGAAAAAAAAAAAAAATTCCCTGAATCTCTACTGCATGCCAGGAACAAAGTTAAATGGTAGATTGCAAGATGCTGAGAGGCCTAAATAGTGAGTCTGACTTGAGATCAATTCCCTGCTCCCCCTTAGGCTCAGTTTTCTCACTTTTAAAATAGAAAAAGGAGCGTATTGTCCCCCCAAAGTGCATAACACTTTGTTTTTTGTTTTTGTTTTTTTCTTTTTTGGCTACATCACACAGCATGTGGGATATTAGTTCCCCGATCAGGGATCGAACCCACGACCCCTGCATTGGGAGCACTTAACCACTGGACCGCCAGGGAAGTCCCTACCACTTTGAACACTACCTAGCAAGAGGTAAAAACATAATTGTGTTTATTAAATGCTTTCTATTTGTAATTAGCACTGTGAGACTTGGAATTAGGAAGGGTTATCTCTTTGTGCTCAAAATTAAGGGTCTGTGCCTCTTTTGATACCACTTTGTCCTCAGATTAAGGGATCCTGAATGAATCTAGAGTCCTTAATATATATGAGAGTAAAATTTAAAAATCATCCATTTACTCCTTTGGTCAGAAAGGCTAAGGAAGTGACTTTTGGATGGTTTTGAAATGTAAGCACATCCATGTAACGTGTGGAAATGCACTTCTTATTCCATTTAACACAGAATGACCTTGTCTATTGATTTAATGAGGAAATTATACATGCTGTACTTTCCTATTTAGCAAAGGTTTTTGCACTGAAGGTATATCAAAGGGGCATATTACCAGGAGGAGGTGGGTGCAGCATAGCCATATGGCAAAGAAAAGGCCACAGCCATAGAGCAGATGACCTGAGGTCTCTCAGATGAGGCATATAGAAGGGCATTCAGGGCAGTGGCAAAAGGGGTGCCACTGGGCAGCAGACATGTGTCCAGTAACTGGTGGCCTTGATACCTGAAATCCATCTACAGTGTTTATTACTTGACACTCTGCCAAAAATCCAGGAAATGTGTTTTGCATTGGGCTTAGATGAAAATGAGCAAAAACAGAAAGAGTAACTATTAACCTAATTACAAAGAGACCTGTTTGATCCATGCTTCATATGCCCATACGGCTGGGTATTCAACAGACTTCAGCAGTCACCACTCTCCTAATAAGTCCTGTTAATTAGGTAATAGGAACATTCTCTCATTGTGACAACAGAGTTTTCTAACTCACTCAAATTAAACTGAGCTAATTTCATTAAGCACTGAGATACCAGATAGCCCCTAAGGTACACTCTGGTATGCAGGCAGAGGAATCAGTGCCTTTGGGAATCTATGATCTACATTTCTGGGCTGGAAAACCGTTTCTGGGAGAGTCTTTTCGAAACCAAGAAGTGATATTCATTGTCTCGTTTCCCATCCAACAAAATTAGATAATTAGATATGTGTATGCACATGTGGAAACATATATAGTTGGGTGTCTATAGGACATTTAAATACACGAAAACGAGGAGCTCAGGCTCTAAACCCAATGCTTTCTTGTTGCAGAGCAATGTGATGGCACAAGACCATCTCACCTTCTTTTCTCTCTGTCTCTGCAGAAGTCTATTTTTTAAAAAGGTGGGGTATGAGAACTGGAGGAGATTTTAGAATTTCAGCTTAACGGACACACTTAATTTGTATATGAAAGACTAAGAACTAGGGAGAAACATCCTATATAAGATCAAAAAGTGAGTTAGTGTCAGAACCAGGAGCTAAACTTTTTTTCCCTCTGAAGAGCTAACCATCTACTTAAAAAAAGAGAGATTTATTGAGATATAATTTACAAACCATAAAATTTACCCTTTTAAAGTGTACAACTCAGTAATTTTAACTGTGCCTTCCAAGCAATATCTGAAGAGATGACACCTACTTATCAGCACCTTTCTCATCCACAAGCTGTATTAAAGATTTGGAACAAAAGTCTCAAGCAGAAATCCTGATCATAAAAAAGTTCTTTAAATGTGAACTATTACTATGTGACAATAACTATGCTTACTTCCTGTTCATGCATTCAACAAATAATTTTGAGGACCTGTTATGTGCAAGACACTGTTCTAGGCACTTGTAGACCAACCAAATAAACACCCCTGCCTTTGGGAAGCTACATTCCACAAAGCGAAGTGAGAAAATATACAACATGCAAATTGCACAACATTTTATAAGATCAAAGTGCTGTAGAAAAAAAACAGAAATCAGAACAGAGTAAAGGAGATGGATATGTGATATGTATGGATGGAGATGGGGAGGGAAGATTAGACTTTCGAATAGAAAGGTCAGTGTAGGCGTCATTGTAATGGGGGCATTATACATTTAAATGTTCAGACCAATTCTTTAAAATACGCATTTAGATATATTAACATCTTTTAAAAATTAATTCTATTAATATATAGCAGAGACACAGAAAAAGCATATAGCTCAATGAATTTTCACAAAGTGAATATTCCTGCTAAAATTCTTATTTTTTAGATGACAAAACTGAAAGAGGGTAAGTAAGAGGCTAAGTAATGAGCCTAAGACCACTCCACTCACAAGTGACAGAGCCTAAATGGGAACTCATGGGACTCGGAAACCTTAGCCTTTGCCATTGGCTCAAGTTCCCTCAAAGAGAAGAATCCAATGGCTAGACCTCAGACTTCGAAACCTGGATTGGGAGAGAGGTGCATGGGATAGGTATGGAGTAGCTGTTTCACTGAATGGGGAAATTTCAGCTTCCTGAATAACAGCGAAGTGGAACTAAGAAGTAACTTGCTAGGGCATCTTTATCTCTAGAAATATAGAGGATGCTGTTATGTCTCCAAGTTACCACAGAGTGGCAGTGTTTTAGAGCTTAACTAAAGTTAGCAGCAGCTTTCTGAAATCCCCAATTCAGTCCTCTTTTAGAATTTAATAGGTCTTTTTTTCCCCCCAAACAATATTTCACAGATCATAGTCTCTTATATAGAAAGACATCTACATTTCTATCAGATTTACTTTTGTATTGAAAATAATAAAAACACAAACTGGTAGGTAATGCAACAGTCACTGCTGCATTTGTAAGAGATGTCTCTTTGTAAGAGATATCTTTGTAAGAGATATTATATGAAATACAATAACTACACAACATTTGCAATTAAATCTATATCATAGATGTCTTTTATTTGGTTATGCTGGAGTACTTGGTGGCACATCAACACTTTTACTAGGGAAAAATGAGAGACCGGATTAAAAAAAAAAAAGAAAAAACGAAAAACTGATGACACTGGCAACACCCAAGATTTGAGGGGTGAAGATTTAAGAGAGAAAGGAGGCTCACAGAAGGTGACAGACACATTTCATCATTCATTCTGCCCCAGGTTTCACTCGAAGATGTTTGCTTTTTCTTCATCTGCACTGAGCAAAAGTCACCAAGCCAAGAGCAGCTGAAATACACAGTGGAACTTCTGTGGTCTGAGTGCTGGGACAATCATTGGCATTTAGCATCTGTCAATGAAGAGGGACCCAGATAAATACACTAGGGATGGGAGCAAACCATGGTTGATGGACATGCTTTGTTTTCAGGTCTGAAATTCTGCCTAAGTCAGCTAAGTCCCTCTTTAGACTGTATTAATTTGCTCCTTAACTACTTCCCAGAGGAAAATAAAATCCTCCTGTAGTAAGACAACACCATTCAAAGCCTCTACAACATTTTATACATGTCTGTCATTAAATCAAAACGTTATGAGGCTTAATAGAACAGGATCAAGATATAAACATATATAGACTGCTGCATGATTCAGATAATGAATTTTTCATAAGAATTTTAAAATAAGATTATTTAATATATTAAAGAAAAGGAAAAGATAGGATGAAGAAATTTATCAAAGAACTAGAACCTTGAAAAAACAAAGACTCAAACTGAATTTCTAGAACTAAAACAAATGGTAATTGATATTAAGAACCACCACCACCACCATCACAAAATCAATTAAACAGCATAGAGGTTCTAAGTGAAGAGAGAATTAATGAGCTAGAAGAAAAAGCAGTAGAATATATACAGACTAAAGCTCACAAAGAGGAAAACAAAGGGGTGACTAGAAACAAAAAAATCCAGAAATGTATAAGATAGCTGCAGTACATGGTGAAAAGTTCTTATGTATATTTTCATATTGGAGGCCCATATGCGGAGGATAAAAAAAAATGGGATAAGAACTTTAGTCAAAGAAGTAAAGGCCAAGATATTTTCTAAGACAGATTAAACAGATTAGCTTACACATTCAAAAAACCTCAGAGGCTCTAATCAGGATAAACATGAGAACAACTCCTTGTTATACCACAGTCATACTGCTCAATGCCAAAGACAAAGAAGAAATCTTAAAAGCAGTCCAGGAAGGGGGGCAAGAGAAATCTATACAGCAGTAAGATTGACTCCTGACTTCTAAAGAGAAAATACGAAAGTTACAATTCAATGGGATGTCATATCTTAAGGGCTGAAGGAAAACAACTGGCAAACAGAAACGTATACACAGAAAAAATGTCTTTCAAACACTAAAAAAAATTTTCTCAACATATAAAAGCATTGAATTTGTTGCCAGAAAACAAACTGAAAGAAATAGTAAGGGGAAGCTTCCCATCAAAAGTGGTATACATGTGGAAAGGCAGGAAGAGTAGAGAGAGACAGAACAAATAAATATGCAGTGAAATCTACATGAATATTGATTACAAATATAATAATAAAAGTTATTATTATAAAAGTAATTTTATGGAGTTTAGGGTTTAGTTGCATGACACCAATAAAATAAAGAGCTAAGAAAAGTTTCTAAGGAATTACAATGATAGAAAGCCATAGCATTATACTGGAAATGATAGAAGCATTAATATTTATTATACTCTAATAGGTCAAGGTGCACAGAATGAAACCAATACAAAAATTGTAAAATGCTATAACTAAAAAGCTAATAAAAGGAAATGGCTTCATTAAAAGATAATCGATTATAAACTACAATGAGGTATCACCTCACACAGGTCAGAATGGCCATCATCAAAAAATCTACAAACAATAAATGCTGGAGAGGGTGTGGAGAAAACAGATCCCCTCTTGTACTGTTGGTGGGAATGTAAATTGATACAGCCACTATGGAGAAAACTATGGAGGTTCCTTAAAAAACTAAAAATAGAACTACCATACGACCCAGCAATCCCACTAATGGGCATATACCCTGAGAAAACCATAATTCAAAATGAGTCATGTACGAAAATGTTCACTGCAGCTCTATTTACAATAGCCAGCACATGGAAGCAACCTAAATGTCCATCAACAGATGAATGGATAAGGAAGATGTGGCACATGTATACAATGGAATATTACTCAGCCATATCGAGTTAGTTGTAATGAGATGGATGGACCTAGAGTCTGTCATACAGAGTGGAGTAAGTCAGAAAGAGAAAAACAAATACTGTATGCTAACACATATATATGGAATCTAAAAAAAAAAAAAAGTTCTGAAGAACCTAAGGGTAGGACAGGAATAAAGATGCAGATGTAGAGAATGGACTTGAGGACACAGGGAGGGGGAAGGGGAAGCTGGGACGAAGTGAGAGAGTAGCATGGACATATATACGGTACCAAATGTAAAACAGATAGTGGGAAGCAGCTGCAGAGCACAGGGTGATCATCTTGGTGCTTTGTGACCACCTAGAGAGGTGGGATAGGGAGGATGGGAAGGAGAGGCAGGAGGGAGGAGATATGGGGATATATGTATACGTATAGCTGATTCACTTTGTTATAAAGCAGAAACTAACACACCATTGTAATGCAATTATACTCCAATCAAGATGTTAAAAAAATATATAACTGATTAATCAAACAGAGGGCAAGAAAGGAGAGAATAAAAGAACAAAGAGCATGTGAAGCAACTCCTGGGTCAAAGGAGAATTTAGAAAGGAAATTAGAAAATACATTGAATTTAAGGATATAGTATGACATACCAAAAGTTATGTGATGCAACTAGGGCTTAGAGGAAAATATAAAGTTTGGATGCCTATACAAAAAAAAAAAAAAAAAGATGGACTGGATATTGGTGATTTTAGCTTCCATATCAAGATGCCAGGAAAAGAAAAACAAAAACAAAACACAAAAAAATGGGAATCAAAGAAACTGCAGAAATCAATGGAATGGAAAATACTTATATAGTAGAGAGCAGTTACAATATCAATTTCAGGAACAAAATAAAGACATCAATAGAGATTATGCATATATTGAAAAGATAAAAGGACACTTTACGCAAACTTGTAATAAATTTGACAATACATTTAACGGTTTATTATAAATTAGATGAAATTGATAAAATTCCTTTAAAAAACACAACTTACCAAATCTGAGAAGAAATAAAGATCTATTAAATTTTAAAAATTATATATTATATTAGGGATATAAAAATATCCTATAGAAGTTAAATATTTTCCAAAAAATAAAACTACTCTCTAAATAATTTTATTGATTAATCCAAACATTTGGGGGGAAAAAATGGCAACAAACTTATAAAACTCTTCCAGTGAACAATAATTCAGGTAACACTTCTCACCATGATACACAAGATCAATGTATGTTTTCTACCAAAGGAAGAACATTACAAGAAATGGCAAGCACAGGCCAATATTTCTTATGAACATAGTGAAGTAATCTTAATTATTTAAACAAAATATTAGCAGACTAAACCCAATGACATATAAAATTATAGTGTATCATAACCAAATGGGATTTATTTCAGGAATACAAGGGTGGTATGATATTTGAAAACCAAGCAATGCAATTTATCACAGTAAAAGACAGAAGATAAAAATTACATGATCATCCAAGTAAAAACAGAAAAAATGTCTGATATAATTCTACAACCACTTATACAAAGAGAAATTTTAGCAACGTAGAAATAGAATCAATATTTTTATCTATAAAGAATATTTAAAAATCAACAGCATTTTTCATATTTAAACAGTAATATGTTACAAGTATCACTCTGCTTCGAATTTTCTAACTAGAAAAGGATGCTACCACAATATGTTTTTACTATTTTTTCTCCAAGTTATAGCCAGTGCAATAAGGCAGAAGTGAAAGAATTAGTAAGTCAACAAACAGAAATTAAAAATAAAAAGATATAAGAATTAGAAAAGAAGAAATATATTATTCACATAGACATGATTGTGTATACAGAAAACTCAAAAGAATCTATACACCAATTGTCAGAATTTAGAAGTTAATGAATACAAAGTTTGATATGAAAATTAATTTTACTCCTCTATGAAAGTAACAAAGCAAAAAATAAAATATAAAATTTAGCATTGAAAACAGCATAAAAATATATATGGACCAAATGCAACCTAAATGTGCAAAAACTTTTCACAGAACACTACAGAACATTACTGAGATGAATTAAAGAAGATCCCACTAATAGAAAGACATACCACACTCCTAGACTGAAAATCTAAAAATTGTGAGATTGCCCCAAAGGATCTGTAGGTTCAAGTCAGTCCTACTGAACACTCATCAGGTGTATTACATGTTGTTTCTAAAACTTACGTAGAAATGAAAAGTCCCTAGAATAACCAAAATAATATCTAAGAACAAAGCCTCGGACCTCACATGACCAAATCGCCATACTTACTATAAATTGGAAGTAATTAATTCACTGTGGTATTAACACAAGAATAGACAATTGGATCAGTGTAACACAACAGAGTGAAGAACGAGATCCAATCTTATGTGATTACCAGATCTATATTATGGGTACCATTGCCATTCAGTGGGGGAAAAATGGACTTCATAATAAATAGTGCTGGTCAATTGGATAGTCATGTTAAAACATTAAACTCTTACTTCACCACCCCCAAAACTAATTCCAATGGATGTAGCACTATATAACGAAACAATACAACTTTTAGAAAAAAATATAGAATATAGTGTTTATGGCATTAAGGCAGACTAATAGTTCTTAAATAAGACATGAAAAGAGCTGCCTCAAACGTAAAAATGTAAGGACTGGTAAACTGTACAACATTTACATTAAGAGCACCATTTCATAAAAAGATACAATTAAGAAAGTAAAACGACAACCCAAAGAGTAAGACACACATACACATTCACGCACCATATATTCTTCTTATACCCATAATAAAGAACTGCATTTCAATAAAAGAAAAGAGACAATTAAAGGAAAGAAACTTCGCAAATGACTTCAGCGGACAATTTCTCAAAAAGAATATCCAATAACTATAAATATTTGAAAAAAATTCAACATTAACATCAATGATACAACATGCCAACAAGAATGGCTAAAATAATAAATTTTTTAGAAACCCAGAAGATATCAAGTGTTGGTGACAATGTGAAAAGGTAGAAAACTCATACAATACAGGTGGCGGTATAAATTGGTACAACTACTTTAGAAAATGCTTTGAAATATTTACTGAGCTTGAACATATACATCCTCTATGACCCAGGTGTTCCACTCCTAGGAATATAACCAGCACAAATATGTACATATGTGCAACAAAAATGTTATTAGAAAACTTATATAGCAACGTCATTCATAATAGCCCCAAGTTAAAAGCTTCTTGAATGCTCATCAGCAAAAGAATAGATATATAAATCGTGGAACGTTCACACACTGGTATACTATACAAGAAAGAGAATGAACAGAGTATTGCTTTCTGCAATAATATGGATGAATCTCTACTACAAAACTGAAAGGACGAAGCCAAAGCTACAAGATTATATATTGTACAAGTCCATGGATATCAAGTTCAACATCAAGCCAAAATAATCTATGATGTTGAGTCAGAAAGGTAGTTATCTTTAAAGAGAGCAGGTAATGACTAGAGGCAGGGAGAGATGCAGAGCATGATAATATTCTAATTTTTTATCAGGGTGATATTTTTACAAGTATTCTCCCTTTATGAGATTTCCCCAAGTTACACACTGAAGATTTTTGAACTTTTCTACATTTATGCTTCAGTTTAGTAGCTGGTTTACTTTTTGTTTGTTTGTTTGTTTTTATTTTTTGTGGTACGCCGGACTCTCACCGCTGTGGCCTCTCCGTTGTGGAGCACAGCCTCCGGACGCACAGGCCCAGCGGCCATGGCTCACGGGCCCAGCCGCTCTGCGGCATGTGGGATCTTCCCGGACCGGGGCACGAACCCATGTCTCCTGCATCGGCAGGTGGACTCTCAACCACTGTGCCACCAGGGAAGCCCTGGTTTACTTTTTACTTGATGGTATAGTCAGAGTAGTGCCCCTTAACACGTTTTATTTATTTTTTTAAACTAATACTCACTGCTGAGTAGTGAAATGTGCAAAAGATTACGCTTACAATTTAGTGCTTATGCAAAATGAGCTCTGAATGTAGACTGCTTGGATTTGAACACTGGCACCTTCAATTATATGTGTATATATATAACATCTTTATTGGAGTATAATTGCTTTACAATGGTGTGTTAGTTTCTGCTTTATAACAAAGTGAATCAGCTGTACATATACATATATCCCCATATCCCCTCCCTCTTGTGTCTCCCTCCCACCCTCCTTATCCCACCCCTCTAGGTGGTCACAAAGCACTGAGCTGATCTCCCTGTGCTATGTGGCTGCTTTCCACTTAGCTATCTATTTTACATTTGGTAGTGTATATATGTCCATGCCACTCTTTCACTTCATCCCAGCTTACCCTTCCCCCTCCCCATGTCCTCAAGTCCATTCTCTACATCTGTGTCTTTATTCCTGTCCTGCCCTTAGGCTCTTCAGAACGTTTTTTTTTTTTAGATTCCATATATATGTGTTAGCATACAGTATTTGTTTTTCTCTTTCTGACTTACTTCACTCTGTTTGACAGACTCTAGGTCCATCCACCTCACTATAAATAACTCAATTTCATTTCTTTTTATGGCTGAGTAATATTCCATTGTATATATGTGCCACATCTTCTTTATCCATTCATCTGTCGATGGACACTTAGGTTGCTTCCATGTCCTGGCTATTGTAAATAGAGCTGCAATGAACATTGTGGTACCTGACTCTTTTTGAATTATGGTTTTCTCAGGATATATGCCCAGGAGTGGGACTGCTGGGTCATATGGTAGTTTTATTTTTAGTTTTTTAAGGAATCTCCATACTGTTCTCCATAGTGGCTGTATCAATTTACATTCCCACCAACAGTGCAAGAGGGTTCCCTTTTCTCCACACCCTCTCAAGCATTTACTGTTTGTAGATTTTTTGATGCTGGCCATTCTGACTGGTGTGAGGTGAAACCTCGTAGTTTTGATTTGCATTTCTCTAATGATTATTGATGTTGAGCATCCTTTCATGTGTTTGTTGGCAATCCATGTATCTTCTTTGGAGAAATGTCTATTTATTTAGGTCTTCTGCCCATTTTTGAATTGGGTTTTTTTTTTTTTTTTGATATTTAGCTGCATGAGCTGCTTGTAAATTTTGGAGATTAATCCTTTCTCAGTTGCTTCATTTGCAAATATTTTCTCCCGGCACTTTCAATTATTTTATCTGAGACCATAAGGCAAGTACTTGTGCCTCAGTTACAGTAAAATTAGAATACTAATAATTCCTTCCTCATAGGGAATTTTTTGAACTAAATGAAATTATCTTTGCCAAGAACTTTGTAAGGTGTTAAGTACTGCATAAACACTGGTTGTTATTAATTACTGAAAAACATGGACTCTGGCCCTGGTTTTGCCGTGTATAGGTTGAATGATTTTCATAAAGTCATACTCTAAGCTCTTATAACCTCATTCATTTAACAGTAGTACTGATTTATTAAGCACACAAAGCTTTTGAGGATTAAACTTGATGCCATACAAGAAAATGCTTTATAGTCTGTAAAACTCTATAAAAAATAGAATGTATTATATTGAAAGATACATTTTAGTACAAAGATCAATAAAAATATAACATAACCTAAAAAATAAGAAATAATATAATCTGATATTTCAGTAAATGTTCTGTGTAACTGTCAATGTTTTCTGATGATAAGGTCTGTGACATCCAACAGATAAAAACTGGTGTAGAATATGAGGGAAACATGCACAGCAATGGAAATTACAGAAAAGACTGATAGAATAAAAACAAAAAAAGATCATGTGGAATATCAAGACAGTGCAATTTATTACTGTATTTTACAACCACTTTAAATGGAGTTTGAGACAAAAGAAACTAGAGATTTGGTTCCAGTGTTATAGTTGAGATTTTTTTTCTTTCATTTTCTATTTTTATGGTCTCAGTTCAGCTATCAGGACAGACAATATAAGAATAAAATGAATGCATATACATACATGCTTGCTGAGAAAGCCGAGTTGGTACTTTCCATGATCTTCAACTGTCAGTGGGGTTTGGTTGGTTCTTATATAACCCACTTCACCAGTAGTTCAATGGACTCATTAATTTAAACTGATGGCTACTGGCAAGTGCTAATCTCCAGGGTAAATCCAATGCATGGTTTATGACATAACACTTTAAATAACTAAGCCCACCTGCGTCTCCTTCTTTCTTTTCTTAAAAACTGCAAAAATATGGAGATGTGCACAACTCCCCTATAAATAATCTCGCTCTGCAAACATTATGGATGGCTTTTTTATTCAAAACGTAATGTTCCTTTTCAAAATGAGGTTCATTACAAGCTCTAACTTGCAGTTGCAAAGTAGGATAATCTGGTGCACATGCGTTCAGAATCCTCAAATATACACTTTATTTTCAATTGATATACATCAATTCAAGGCAAAAAATTACTGAAATACCACCATATGCAAATACTGGTGATTCAGGGGTAACAAAGAAAGACAATCTCTGGCATGTTCTAGAAAGGAAGAAAACCATAAGAACAATTAAATAATAAAACACATAGTAAATTATTTTCTCTTTAATGCCACCCTAAATAATAACCAATGTTAATGATAAAAATCTCTCAAAATTTATCTGTGTGTGCGTGTGAAACATATATTATTCTCATAAGTGTGATCCTACTAATGTACTATTTTACACCTTACATGTATGATCCAAAATACAGATCGTACTTAAATTATCAGGTAATAATTAGCTATAGCGTCTATGTTTATCCACATAGCATCCCACTGTATTTCTGTATAAGAGCTGATTGATCCCTTATTATTGACCGTATACATTTCAGTAATATATACTACAGTTTATTCAGCTGTTGTCATTCTTATGGTCATTTTAATGTCAGGTATAAAAATAAATAATAGATCAGTGGAAAACAGTGTATTTCAATTTGTAAGTTAAGAGACACGGAGGAGGTATTTATCTTCTTTGGGCTTTAGGTTTCTGATTTGTTTAATAGGTATCTATGTTGAAATTGAAGAAATAAATTAAGGACCCTACTTTTGGAGCAATCTATAAATCTAAGGAACAGATTATTCTTTTAATAAAGCTAGGTTTCAAATTATTTGTAATATTAATTTATTTAATTTTGGCTCTTTTTTCCATAAGAGATGTGAAGATATATAAGAATATACACAGTCTGTCAAATACATATATGGTAAATTTAAAAAGTCATAAATAGTGCTTCCCTGGTTGCGCATTGGTTAAGAATCCGCCTGCCAATGCAGGGGCACAGGTTCGAGCCCTGGTCCGGGAAGATCCCACATGCCACAGAGCAACTAAGCCTGTGCGCCACAACTACTGAGCCTGCGCTCTAGACCCCATGTGCCACAACTATTGAACCCTGTGCGCCTAGAGCCCGTGCTCCCCAAGAGAAGCCTCTGCAATGAGAAACTCACACACTGCGAAGAAGAGTAGCCCCCGCTCGCCTCAACTAGAGAAAGCTCCCGTGCAGCAATGAAGACCCAACACAGCCAAAAATAAATAAATAATTTTTTTTAAAGTCATACATAGGGAATATAAAAATTATAATAAAAAGCAAACCTCCAGGGATATCATATTTCAAGAATACATGTCAGAGTATATTACACTAAGATTCAAATTTGATTTTTAATTTCTTGGAAGCCAGAACAACAAAGAAAATGCAATCAGCATAGAATACTTCTACAAAAATATAGCAGCTTGAGAAATTTTCAAACTAGCAGAAGTGACACACAAATATTCACAGACACACACACACACACACACACTATCTAATCACAAAATTTCTCTAAGTCACTAAACGTTTAATTTGCTCTTTTTTCCTGGTTATCAATTCTAACTCATAAGGTTTATTCATCTAACTATATACAGTTCATCTGAATTCATATCGAACAAGTCCAATAAAGACCAATTTGCAAATTGCCCTCTTCAAACAGAGTACTGGACAAGTTAGAGGTGAACGGACTTTTCTGCAACCTGCGAGCACCCAGCCATAGGTAAGTGAGGACTAGAGGTTGGGAGAGGATTTAATATTAACAAAGTTTATTTGAATTTCCTTTGGTCACTGTGGATCTTTGGAATCTCAGATGACCATGAGCTAGGACGCTGCATCACCTGCTCTGATGGCTTGTGAGAGCATGTCGTTCACCTGAGCAGTAGCTGCCTGAATGAACCATGCTAGGAAATGCCGGGGTGAGCGCTGCCACTTAAAACAGGAAGCCACTGGTGACAAAGGCTCCCGAAAAGCTGTTTCTCAAACTGATATGGTTGCCACTAAGGCTGAAATGGTTACCATGGTAGCAGTGGTTTTAGAAGAAACATGGTGAAAATATAGAACTATTTTTAAAATTTAACTGTTGTAAAAATTACTTGAAAGAGCAGTCCTATCCCGATACTAGGAAAGATGATTGGTCACATTAGTTGTCACCAACACAGCATCAAAACACCAGGCTCGAGGGGGACCAGCAAGAGCAAAGATACAAAAGTTATTTCTTTGATGGAATAGCAATGACTGCAATTCATTCTAGTTGCAAGCTAGATAGTTGTTTGTGGTTGTCATTCAACCATTCAGACAATATAATAGTAATATTAATGATGATGAACAGACAAACAAAAAGCAAACAAAGAAAAAAACAAATAAGTCATGCTGGGTTTCCCAGAGCTGTGGCATCTTCCTTCTATAAGATCTCTATTCTGAGAATTAAAAGTATTCTTCAACACATTCCAGCAGCATACAAGGGAAACAGAATGATTAAAAACAGATCACATTTCTTTATTTTTAACCCTTCTAAATCACTAATAGCTAGATTACTAAGACCTAAGAGTTACTTGCTTGTAAAGAAGGGAAAAAATATTTTTAGCATTAAAATGAGTGTGGCGCTCAAGACGTGAAAGGAGAATATAAACATAATAAAGTCTGCAGGGAATAGAAGCGTATTTCAGCCACATCTGTTTTGTTTACTCCATAAGATATAAAGGAAACATAGGTTAATTGAATTAAGGGACAATATACGGTATGATATGATCTTAGAGATGAAAAAAACTGGATGAGACATATACAGAATTCAAAAGGCATCAAGGAATTATGTGCATTGTATATATAAATGTTTATAGGTAGCACAAATTATGCACAAAATTGATTTAGGAATATGGAGAAAAGGCTTGAGGAAATAACTCAGGGAAAGTGAAAATAATCAGAAATGAAAGAAAATTATGAGTTTAGTTCATTTATTCAGTAAAACTGACTGACTGGAAGGATAGTTAATGGCCAGTCAATATTTACACAGAATATTGTTCCTTTGCTACAGAAAAACTTAAATCTGCAGACTGAAAGATCACACAGGATATCCAGCAACACGGCTGAAACAAGACTACCACGTGTATACCTCAGAGTGAAAATTTCCAATTCATGGTAGAAGAAATACTCTGAAATCAACTTATTTCAGAAAATACTATGTGTCAAAAAAGAAAATAAATCTTGCCTCAGACTTTTCATCTGCATCTGCCAAAATATAATTTTGATTATTGTGATGCAAAAGTTACGGACCTCAAGTTCCCTTCACAGTCAAATTTTTCATTCATATAGAAGGGCAATACAAAGATATTTCTGAACCACTTGATTTAATGTATATTTTCTAGAAAAAATAAACTAACAGTAACATATCTAATCCAGCTAATTGATGAATGAATCAAATTCATGACCCCAAAAATAAGGTAGGGAACTTATGTATGAAAAAGTAACAATCCAGAATGAAGCTAAGAGTAATGATGATTTAATTATATCATTGAATATTATTATTAAAAAAGATTACAATATAATAACTTTTGAAAAAGTACATGATGTTTATATAATAATAATCCACAATAATAATAATAGTTACCAATTAAGACAAATCTATGGATTTGTAATATATGGAAATATCAAATCACTATGTTGCCCACCAGGAGCTAACAGAGTATAATTGACCTAACAATGTAATACTATTATACTTCAAAAACAAACAAACAAACAAACAAGTTCCTAAGAAAAGAGATCAGATTTGTGACTACCAGAGGGGAGTTTAAGGGGACGGTAGAATTGGATGAAGGTAGTCAAAAGGTACAAACTTCCGTTATGATATAAACAAGTACTAGGGATATAATGTACAACATGATAAATATAATTAACACTGCTGTGCTATATATATGAAGTTGTCAGAAGAGTGGATCCTGGGAGTTCTCATCACAAGGAAAAACTATTTTTTTTAACTTTTTCTTTTCTTTTGTATCTATATGAGATGATGGCAGGTCACTAAACTTACTGTTGTAGCCATTTCATGATGTATGCAAGTCAAATCATTATGCTGCACACCTTAAACTTATACAATCCTGTAGGTCAGTTATATCTCAATAAAACTGGAAGAAAAAAATGATGACAAATCTATGGAGGTGGAGTTGGTGTGTGAAAAGCTTTTGTAGTTCATCGTTTCTGGGGTCACAGCTTCTTAATTACATCAATGTGAAACAGCAGCCTCTAAACACTGTTTCAAGAAACTTAGCTTCTTTGAAATCAAGATGTTAATTTTGGCTCTAACATGTTGGGAATTGTGTATCTGGTTCTAGGAGCCTATCCGAGTATGTTTATTGCTAAGAGCAAAAAAAAAATAAAGACATAAAGGGTCACTTTAAATCAATGAAAGATGTGAATATAAGTCAATGCCAGGACATTCAAGCAATTCTATCTAAGCTACAGATAAGATCTCAAGTTTTTTAAAGTTAATTTTTATGGGGTATAGTTGATTTACAATGTTGTGTTAGTTTCTGCTGTATAGCAAAGTGAATCAGTTATACATATACAATATATCCACTCTTTTTTAGATTCTATTCCCATATAGGTAATTACAGAGTACTGAGTAGAGTTCCCTGTGCTACGCAGTAGGTTCTTATTATCTATTTTATATAATGTGCATATCAGTTTTTTATGAGTCATTTTAAAGTTTTCCCACTATTATTGCTTACATATTTTCATTTTATTTATTAAGAAATATTTTATAATAGAAACAAAATATAACTAACCTAAATTTTAACAGTAGGATAATTTTTTAATAGGATTTTATTGTGTGCATGTGTCATTACTTATCTCTCCTGTAAATCACAGTAGGGTCTGAACAATGGACTTTAGGTCTCTAATGTGGTTTGTGTGTGTGTGTGGAGGAGGGGAGGCGAAGGGTGCAGTAGAAAGAAATTGAAGAAACTGGGTAAGTTCCACTGAGAAGGTGATCTTCACCCAAAACTTGGATTTGACAAAAACATAAAAAGGGAAATAGGCATAAAAGAGAAGCAGGCAAATGTATACATAATTTGGGCTTCACGTTTGAAGAAATGAGAGACAAATTTGGAAAGATAGATGGGGCTGGAGTTTTGGGGACTTTAGATACAAGTCCCTAAATTTGGATTTTTATTAACTCTATGCCAATGTTCCTAACGGTATCTCCCGCTTCCACCCTGCAAACACACCTGCTGTTTAATGTCCCATGTTTGACCCACTTCTATGAACACATAATGATATTTTTTGAATGGGATAAATATTATAATAGATATTTGGTTATCCACACTTTGTTTTCTATCTGTAATTCCTCCCTTTTCCTCTCCAACTCATCTTGAAATGTTAGATAATAATAAAGTTGAGAACCGCTGTTGTACTCAAATTAAAACCTTTGTAAATCACCCCCTTCTTCAAAGTCATCCTTTTCAGGAAAAAATATGCATTATTTGAAATGAAATGGGTGAATGGGTAGCCGAAATGGTCCTTTCTGGTTTTCCAATTATTTGCTTTCTCATATTGAATGGCAGAAATATCAGAAAGCAAAGGCCATGATACGGATTTGTAGGCAAGCTTTAAGGTGATCATTCTTCATAGCTTGCCTGGAATACTTCTGATTTATGTATATTTTCCAAGGGTAATTAATGATAGTGTCCATTTTCAGTCCCAAATTTCTGGACTATAAATTATGCAGTCACCCTAGCAAAATTATCTTAATAATTTTTCAGGGTATTTTGATATAGACTCTAAAACTATGATGCAAAAGCTATGTACATGAACATTTAGGTAAATATTAAAGCCCCAAATAAGAGGATTAATTATATGAAGACATATACAGAAGTCTAATTCATAAGGAATTTTCAGTTTATAGTTGTTTTCTTCATTATAACATGTGTCTTTGGAATGATCATTTTTCCTTTGGAATGATTTTAAATGATCAATTTACAAATGGCACTACTGCTATTGCTAATAAAATACAACAACAAAATAATAACAGCCTATGACAAATAATTCTGTACCTAGATTTTCAACTGAACGAATAAAATCAAGTAGCACATTAAGAATTTTCTGAATGTGAATTACAGTGAATGTTTTCTAAAAGGAATAAAATGAGAAATGGAAAAATGAAAGGAAAGGAGAGAGAATGGGAGACAGAAGAAAGGGAATATATTGAGATAATTAGCAATAACTTTAAATGTCTTAAATAGGAAAATTATTGAATAAATTTACGTTAGTAAATCTTAATTTTATAAGGAGTGAAAATTATTAAAAATAGTAATGACATAAATATCTCTTCCTCTGCAAAGTTAATATGAAAAAATAAATTCACATTTTCTATATATCAACTACTTAGGAATTCTCAAGTCTTCTAAATGAGCATTAGCTTCATAGTCAAAATTCTAAAAATTATTTACAACATAGGCATTTTTCATAATACAACTCTATAAAGAAGTGACATTTTATTGTCCCAGATATTTATTGTAAAGCAACCTGCCATTTACAACTTAAATGCAGGGAAAATATTCCATCCTGTTGAGTTCAGCGTGATTGAGTTCACCTGTGTGATACAAAATACATTTTCCATTAGTCTGTGTGGCTATAAAGTTAATAAAAGGAACAGCAGTCTTCCCCAAAGAATGTTCAGCTACTGTAGTTTTCAGCTTATTATATAGCAAAGAGGAACAAAACACTCATAGTAACAATGTATATTTAATAGGTTCTCAAGCTGTCCCTTTCACAAAAGAGTTGTGGCTGAATACAGATGTGGCTGCTGTGAGGTTTTATATTGGTGGATGGGCTGAACAAAAACCAGGTGGGGAGACATTTATCTAACACAAATGTGTGGGCTTCTCAGGCATAAAGCCTATTGATTTTGCCACAGGGTTACTAGCTCTGCTTACCCTGAATGTGACTCAAATTTCATGGGCAAAATGCTTTCTGGAATGCAATGCAAACATTATCAAACGTAAGTGTTAGAAATTAAAGGAACTATGTAGGGCAATTGACTAATTCACAAAAAAATAGCACAGAGACACATGATAAATATCACAAACTCAGATGAGGTAAGTACTCATCAATTTAAATTTAACATTTAACATGTAAAGTTAAGTTTAAAATTACATATAATGACACACAGTTACATTTGGAGGGTGTGTTTCCTCCTCCTAGTGGTTGGATGTAAGACTAAATATCTCCTTTTTCTCACTCAAATCCCACAATTACAGAACTCATTCCAATATTTTCTGTGACTTAAAGATGGTACAGAGTTCTTAAATCCAATTAAAGAATGGACTTTAGGTAAAGCAAAAAGTTGCCAATCAAGGTAAATGTCTAAGACTATCAGGAAACTGACAAAATGAAGGAGGAGGACTTAATGCTTGCTGTCTACAGTTTCTAATTTGCTCTCTGATTTCCCACTTCTGATAAGTGCAGGAAAAAAATTCTCTACCATAAGAAAACACAACAGTGTTAGTGGGGTACTTAATGGTTACAGACTGTCTCTTTTAATATATAGGAGACAATAGGAAGTAGGGAACGGGGCAAATTAGGATTTCTATCTAAGGGCAGATGTATTTGGCTTCAGTGGATTGTTGCTATGAATGAATGTGAGCTCAGTGTCATCAGAGCTTCAGATATTTCAGGAGATTCTCAAATCTAAGTCCACATTGAGAATAAGGAACTTTTACATTGAAATATAACATAAAATGGATTCTTGAATGGCCAACAGAGTATGGTGTGTGGAACATCTGTTTGTATTCTCTGTCACCTAAATAGAGAACTTCAGTATGGATGGTTCAAGGGCAGTATATGCTGTGGTTAAAAGCATGATCTCTGGCACCCAAGTGCCTATGATGGAATTTGAACTTTGCCAGGTACAAGTGGTATGACCTTGGGGATTACAACAGCATTTATTTCATAAGGTTATTTTGAGGATTAAACGAATTAACATATGAAAAACCCTTAAAAAGAGCACATAATAAGTATCAGGAATTATTCAATTACTAACTGATTGGGTAAAGGGGAACCTGCTAAATTTTTTTGTTCCTGAAGAGAAGGGAAAAACATTATTCATTTCTTTAGCCCTAGGCTATAGTACAAAATAGGTGCTCATAAAGCAATTGTTGATTGTGCAGTTGTGGAAAAAACAACTTTAGAGTTTGAAAGACCTGGGTTCAAATCGTTGCCCCAGTATTTAATAACTGTGTGACCTTGGATCTTAAACTTTCTGAAAATTGGGAATAGTGGGACCTGATTTAATAGTGTAGCGATGAAAATTAGAGCTAAAATATATGTAATAGGCAGTAATCTGTATAGCTTTTACCCTCGGGTATTATCTCTGTGATTATGTTACATGTCAAAGGGATTCTGCAGATGTAATTAAGGTTACTAATGAGTTGTTCTTAAAATAGGAAGATTATTGGGAGGTGTCTAATCTATTTACATGAGCTCTTTAAAAGCAGAGTATTCTCCTTCTGGTGGGAGAAGTCAGACAGATTTGAAGCATGAGATGGGTTTGACATCATTTTGCTGGCTTTGAAAATGGCAAGATGAAGGGCTCCTGTAGGAAGGAATTCAGGAAGCCTCAAGGAGCTGAGAGCAGCCTTCAGCTATAAGCTGATAATGAAATGGGGACCTCAGATCTACAGCCACATGGAAAGAACTGGTTTCAGCCAATTACCTGAACGAAACTGAAAGGAGACCTTCCCCTGAGTCTAGGTAAGAGCCCAGCCTGCCTGAAATTTTGATTTCAGCCTATGAGAACCCTAAGCAGAGAACTAGCTGAGTCTGCCCAGGCTTCTGACCTACAGAACTGTGAGCTGATATCTGTGTTCTTTAAGCCACTAAGTTTATGGTAATTTTTTTACGCAGCAATAGAAAACTAATATAGCATGTAAACTGTGTGACACTTAGTAGCTACATACTAAATGTTAGCTATTATTATAACTAAATATTTTTTCAGTGAATCAACGTCCAAAGTTTGGTGTGAAAATTCTTCCAACAGACAAAATTACCCTAGATATAATCTCATGTTTCCTTTCTCCTCTTTACCTTCTGGATGCTGAGATTAAAAATAGATATTTTACAGAGACAAGAACATCAAGAGGGTGGAAAGGAGTGTGGAAAAAGGAAAGTAAATAAACTATTCTTGAGATAACTGAACCATGCAAGACTTGTCTCTGTAGATCTTTAGTGGCAGAGCTAATCAATACTTTGGGGGGATCATTTTTGACATATGTAGTCCTTCCTGGATTGTTTAGGAAAATATCAATTTTGGAATTTTATGTTGCATTGCTCTTTTGAAAATGTGTACGTCCTTTAAAATTTGGGGGGCTCCAGAACATACCTAATCAAAGGAAAGATTGTACACTATGTGCAGATTTGATACTTTCTACGTTCTCATGCCTAATACATAGTAGGTGCTCATAAATATTCATGAATATTTATGAATAGAATGCGTCCTGTGGTTGATATTAGGCTCATGGTTTTGGGAACCTTTTAAAGATCATCTAGTTTAACGTCTGATGAAAAAAGTTCCTCCAAAGCCTTGAATGAATTAATGAATAAATGGATGAAAACTTTCTGTGGCTCCTTGAAACCATGATGTTCTCCCTTTTTTTTATCTGCAACCCTTTCTGCTCTTCCCTCTACTGCTCATTTTCCAAATTATGTCTCCCCCCATATAGCTGAAAGCATTGCTCAGTATTGCTCCCTATGGTCATATTTTCTGAGGTGATCTCTTTCTTCTTTTTGAAAGGTTCTTATACTTTTACATGTCAGTTTAAACATGACTGGGTGTCTTTAGTGTCAACAAAACTTATGAGTGTGATAATTCAGTAGAATGTGTGAATGGCTGGTATAAAACTACCCAAAGCTGTACATTTTAGTAATTTGAAATGAAATATTAATAATTTGGTAAAATATGTCACTACAAGTACTAAAATATGTTCAACTGAATATTGTTCAGAATCTTCAGATTAAGGGGAAATAATGATATAGGAAAAAACATAAGGAGAGGGAACAAAAACTGCATGTGTACAAATAATGTTGAATTACATGCTGAACAGTTATTTAAAATAATGTGTCCGAAAGGACATACCATTAATATTCTTGAACCAGAAGAGCTAATAAATGAGATCTTTGCTTCAAAGAATAAAAGAACATTCTTTCCATGTTAAAAAAACAAAAAAAAAACATATAGGGGGCCAAGATTTAGCCAAAACTATATATGAAAGAATAACAAAAGTATTTTAAAATTATATACGTGCATGGATATTTGTGTGTGTGTGCAGTGAGGTGGGGTGTATGTGAGTGTGTGGGTGTGTGTATATGTGTGTGTATGAAAGACACAAGGAGCAAGTGTGTGTGTAAGTGTATGTGAAGAAGAGGAGACAGAGAGAGCTAGGAGAGGGAAGGAGAGCTTGAGATTGTGTACATCTTTTCTTTGGTCTTTTAGATAAATTGGAGCAATGGTAATAAAATCATGATGTTTAAACATTTATTTTCACCTGTCTGTGTTGTCAATGTTGATGCTTTATATAACTGTAATTCTATAATTTAATATAGAATTAATTATAGCATGATATAGACATTGTTTTAAATTCAAATGACAATATTTCTTGAACGAACAAACTCCCTCCCTCATTCTGCTTGGCCAGACCTACCCTGTTCCCAAGCAGCACCTACACTAACACTTCCTTTGAAGTATTTATCTCAAGAAACTGGTGTTTAATTGAGTCTTTCTATTTTTAATAGTTTAAAAGCCACTGGATATCGTTTAGAGCGATGTTGAGCGATGTTTTGCCACACTGAGCACACTTTGGAATAACTTGGGATGGTTAAAAGAAGCAATATCTGGGTCCCACATCAGACCGAATACATTAAGATCTCTGTGGGTGGGATCTGAGCAGCAGCAACTTTTGATATTGGTGGTTTAATGGGAAGTCAAGTTTGAGAATCACTTCTTTATAAGCAGTTTATGATGTATCCTTTGGAAGTCCCATATAGTTGGGATGCTTGACTTGTGTGGATATTTTGCTACTTGAAAACAGCCAAAAGCATTTCAGTATTGATGATGAAATAAAGTTTAAAAATCAGGCAGTGAATTTGATTTTTATATCATACCAATATGCTCTGGAGATAGCATCCAAAGAGGAAACCAATAAACATTTTTCTCTCTAAAATTTTACTATGAAAATTACACAGAAATAAAGGAAGAATGGTAAATTAAACTCCCATAGCCCATGAACTAAATTCAATAGCTGTTAATATATTATATGTGCTTTTCTTTGCCAATCTATCATCTATCTATCTATCTATCTAAATAGCTGTCTAGGTATCCAGATTACTGCATAATAGAATTATATAGGAAAGACACGTTATGTATATAAAGTGTCCTTTATACATATAAAAGACAATAGGCTTATATAGGAAAGTAGCCTTATACGTGTTTATACTTTGAAGGAGGCAATATTCATTTAGATGATTATTTTATAATCTATACACATACATTTATGCTCATTCATCTACAGCTACACTTTACTGGGTATTTCTCTATATAATAAAACATAATATATATGAAATAATATATCAACATAGCATATATGGAATTATCATTTACAGAGGTCTGAATTCAGGAATTATGTTTACAGTCTCAACTTTGATTCTCACAAATGTCAAAGGAGGTGGTATTACTTTGTAGATGAGGAGACTGAGGAGTCACACAATCTGCAGGGCTCTTTTTAGGACATCCACTACAGTCAACCCTCCATATCCGTGGGTCCTGCATTTGTGAATTCAACCAAACTTGGATCAAAAATATTTTTCAAAGTTTCCAGAAAATTCCGAAAAGCGAAACTTGAATTTGCTACAGTCTGGCAGCAATTTACACAGCTCTGACACCGTATTAGGTATCATAAGTAATCTAGAGGTAATTTAAAGTATACGGGAGGATGTGCCTATATTATAAGCAAATACTATGAGATTTTTATATAAGGGACTTGAGCATCCTAGGATTTTGGTGTCCACTGTGGTTCCTGTGATGAATCCCCTGACTATATATAAGTGGTTCTCAAACTTTAGCCTGTGTCAGAATCTGGAGAACACGTTAATGCATAGATTCCTGGTCTCCACCCCCATAATTTTCTGAGTAAATAGGTCTGGGGTGGAAACGGAGACTTAGCATCTCTAATGTGTCCTAGTTGATGCTGACACTGCTGCTCCATGTCCACACTTTGAGATCCATTTCACTTGAACTCCAAGTCTCAGCTCAGAAGTTTTTGTTCCCTGGAGGCCTTCTGCGCCCCTCAGTATCTCTGTACTTCTACTTTTCCTCACTGTTTGATTTGCTTGAAATGCCTTTTCCACAACTTTCTAAGAAATAGATAATTATAGTTGTGATATTGTGATTTATAACAAGAAATATATATTTTGTCTTTGTTTCTGGCATAGAGCTCCCAAAGCTCTTGGAATTTCTTAAGTTATGAGAGTGGGAAAGATGTCTTTTGTTATGTTAATGAGGTGATTTTAAGGATGGGAGCTTGTCACCAGTGGAGCTAACCAGGTAATTAGAGGATTGGAACTTTCAGTCCTATCCCCCAATCTCTGGAGAGGAGAGAGGAGCTGAAGTTGGAGCTCAGTCATCAGTGCCCAGTGATTTAATCAATACTGTCTATGTAATGAAGCCTCCATAAAAACTCAAAAGGATAGGATTCAGAGAGCTTCTGCATTAATGAACACTTGCAGGAGTGGGGAGAGTGATACACCTGGAGAGGGCATGGAAGCTCTGCACCCTTTCCTCACACCTTGCCTTATGCTTCTCTTCCACCTGGCTGTTCCTGGGTTATATTCTTTTCTAATAATCCAGCAATCTAGTAAGTAAAAGGTTTCTCTGAGTTCTATGAGCCACTCTAGCAAATTTATTGAATGTGAGGAGGAAGCTGTGGGTATTTATAGCCAGTGGGTCAGTAGTACAGGTAACAGCCTGGGCTTGTGCTTGGCATCTGAAATGGAGAGGGGCCATCTTGTAGTACTGAACCTGTAGGATTTGACACTACCCCTGGGAAGACAGTGTCAGATTGAACTGCATTTTCAGACACCATGGGGGTATTCAAGAACTATTTGGCGGTGTGTGGGGAACCCCCACCTACACACACACATTGGAATTGGGTCCAGGAACCCAAAAATAAGTGCAATATAATATTTCAGTTAATGACATCTGAATCCCTTTCCCAACACACTAAAAATTATATTTCTAGCTCCTGGGGGTAGGGAAAACATACTTGATTACCCTATGTAATCAGAGAGACTAGTCCTATAACTTTTACCTATGAAGCACTCATAAAAGGTTTGTGGGTTAAATAAATAAATGGCTTTCTGGAACTACCATGTTTTACACATAGATGATTGCTAAAACAGGGGCACTGAAAGTATGCCTAGTCAGTTTTTACCACGTTTCACCATGGTGACTGTCATGTAAAGAACATTCAGTGAATATTTTATGGTGGACAAATGAAAGGCTGTAAAGACTCATCTTCAAATGTGCCATCCTTTCAAAATACCTTTGAAAAAGGGTATGATCTCCCAACACACCTAAGACACATATTCTCAGAAAGCTGTGTGGGAGAAATAAAAACTATAAACTAGCTTGAAAAGTAAAATAAAATGTGTACAAAATACTAACAACATGAAGCACATAAGCTGTTAATATCTGCTGAGGGCCAAAGTCCATTTACATTGGAGGTGGTAGAGTCCAGCAACTACTCTAGACTCCAAGTATGAACTCCTCTGTAAACTGGGAATAATCATACCAGCTACCTTGAAGTTGCATATGAGGGTGAAAGAACACATCTAAAGCACTTCAAGAATTCTCTGAGATTCTGGAGATGGAATTGTAATACACAAAAGGATGTAACGATTATCAAATACTTAATAGAGGTCAGGTTCTGTTCTATTAAAGAGTCCTCCTTTTTTTAAAACAACTTTATTAGAGTATACTGCTTTACAATGTTGCGTTAGTTTCTGCTGTATAACCAAGTGAATCAGCTATACATATACATATATCCCCATATCCCCTGCCTCTCACATCTCCCTCCCACCCTCCATACCTCACCCCTCTAGGTGGTCACAAAGCACCGAGCTGATCTCCCTGTGCTATGTGGCTGCTTCCTACTAGCTATCTACTTTATATTTGGTAGTGTAAATATGTCAATGCTACTCTCTCACTTCGTCCCAGCCTACCCTTTCCCCTCTGTGTCCTCAAGTCCATTCTCTACATCTGCGTCTTTATTACTGTTCCTCCCCTAGGTTCATCAGAACCATTTTTTTTTTTTTTAGATTCCATATATACGTCTTAGCATACGGTATTTGTTTTTCTCTTTCTGACTTACTTCACACTGTATGACAGACTCTAGGCCCAATCACCTCAATACAAATAACTCAATTTCGTTCCTTTTTATGGCTGAGTAATATTCCACTGTATATATGTGCCATATCTTCTTTATCCATTCATCTGTCGATGGACACTTAGGTTGCTTCCATGTCCTGGATATTGTAAATAGTTCTGCAATGAACACTGTGGTACATGATTCTTTTTGAATTATGGTTTTCTCAAGGTATATGCCCAGTAGTGGGATTACTGGGTCATATGGTAGCTCTTTTTTTAGTTTTTTAAGGAACCTCCATACTGTTCTCCATAGTGGCTGTTATTAATTTACATTCCCACCAACAGTGCAAGAGGGTTGTCTTTTCTCCACACCCTCTCCAGCACTGATTGTTTGTAGATTTTTTGATGATGGCCATTCTCACTGGTGTGAGGTAATACCTCACTGCAGTTCTGATTTGTATTTCTCTAATGATTAGTGATGTTGAGCATCCTTTCATGTGTTTGGTGGCAATCTGTATATCTTCTTTGGAGATATGTCTATTTAGGTCTTCTGCCTATTTTTGGATTGGGTTGTTTGTTTTTTTGATATTGAGCTGTATGAGCTGCTTGTATACTTTGGAGATTAATCCTTTGTCAGTTGCTTCATTTGCAAATATTTTCTCCCACTCTGAGGGTTGTCTTTTCGTCTTCTTTACGGTTCCCTTTGCTGTGCAAATCTTTTAAGTTTCATTAGGTCCCATTTGTTTCTTTTTGTTTTTATTTCCATTTCTCTAGGTGTTGAGTCAAGAAGGATCACAGAGTTTTCTGCCTATGTTTTCCTCTAAGAGTTTTATAGTGTCTGGCCTTACATTTAGGTCTTTAATCCACTTTGAGTTTATTTTTTTGTATGGTGTTAGGGAGTGTTCTAATTTCATTCTTTTACATGAAGCTGTTCAGTTTTCCCAGCACCACTTATTGAAGAGGCTGTCTTTTCTCCATTGTCTATTCTTGCCTCCTTTATCAAAGATAAGGTGACCATAGGTACATGGGTTTATCTCTGGGCTTTCTATCCTGTTCCACTGATCTAGATTTCTGTATTTGTGCCAGTACCATACTGTCCTGATTACTGTAGCTTTCTAGTATAGTCTGAAGTCAAGGAGCCTCATTCCTCCAGCTCTGTTTTTCTTTCTCAAGATTGCTTTGAATACTCGGGATCTTTTGTTTCTCCATACTTTTTGTTCTAGTTCTGTGAAAAATGCCATTGGTAGTTTGAAGAGACTGCATGGAATCTGTAGATTGCTTTGGGTAGTACAGTCATTTTCACGTTGATTTTTACAATCCAAGAACATGGTATATGTCTCCATCTGTTTGCATCATCTTTAATTTCTTTCATCAGTGTCTTATAGCTTTCTGCATAGAGGTCTTTTGTCTCCTTAGGTAGGTTTATTCCTATGTACTTTATTCCTTTTGTTGCAATGGTAACTGGGAGTGTTTCCTTAACTTCTCTTTCTGATTTTTCATCATTAGCATATAGGAATGCAAGAAATTTCTGTGCATTCATTTTATATCCTGCTACTCTACCAAATTCATTGATTATCTCTAGTAGTTTTCTGGTAGCATCTTTAGTATTCTGTATGTATAGTATCATGTCATCTGCAAACAGTGACAGTTTTACTTCTTCTTTTCCGATCTGGATTTCTTTTATTTATTTTTCTTCTCTGATTGCCATGGCTAAAACTTCCACAACTAGGTTGAATAATAGTGATGAGAGTGGGCATCCTTCCTTATTCCTGATTTTAATGGAAATGGTTTCAATTTTTCACCATTGAGGACGATGTTGGCTGTGGGTTTGTCATATATGGCTTTTATTATATTGAGGTAGGTTCCCTCTATGCTTCCATACTTTTTGTTCTAGTTCTGTGAAAAATGCCATTGGTAGTTTGAAGAGACTGCATGGAATCTGTAGATTGCTTTGGGTAGTACAGTCATTTTCACATTGATTTTTACAATTCAAGAACATGGTATATGTCTCCATCTGTTTGCATCATCTTTAATTTCTTTCATCAGTGTCTTATAGCTTTCTGCATAGAGGTCTTTTGTCTCCTTAGGTAGGTTTATTCCTATGTACTTTATTCCTTTTGTTGCAATGGTAACTGGGAGTGTTTCCTTAACTTCTCTTTCTGATTTTTCATCATTAGCATATAGGAATGCAAGAAATTTCTGTGCATTCATTTTATATCCTGCTACTCTACCAAATT
This sequence comes from Neophocaena asiaeorientalis asiaeorientalis, assembly GCF_003031525.2. Classification (NCBI taxonomy): domain Eukaryota; kingdom Metazoa; phylum Chordata; class Mammalia; order Artiodactyla; family Phocoenidae; genus Neophocaena; species Neophocaena asiaeorientalis. The sequence goes on along the minus strand of NW_020173714.1, from coordinate 524,335 downwards.
CATTGATTATCTCTAGTAGTTTTCTGGTAGCATCTTTAGTATTCTGTATGTATAGTATCATGTCATCTGCAAACAGTGACAGTTTTACTTCTTCTTTTCCGATCTGGATTTCTTTTATTTATTTTTCTTCTCTGATTGCCATGGCTAAAACTTCCACAACTAGGTTGAATAATAGTGATGAGAGTGGGCATCCTTCCTTATTCCTGATTTTAATGGAAATGGTTTCAATTTTTCACCATTGAGGACGATGTTGGCTGTGGGTTTGTCATATATGGCTTTTATTATATTGAGGTAGGTTCCCTCTATGCCTACTTTCTGGAGAGTTTTTATCATAAATGGTGTTGAAATTTGTCAAAAGCTATTTCTGCATCTATTGAGATAATTATATGGTTTTTATCCTTCAATTTGTTAATATGGTGTATCACACTGATTGATTTGCATATATTGAAGAATGCCTGCATCTCTGGGATAAACCCCACTTAATCGTGGTGTATGATCCTTTTAATGTGCTGTTGGATTCTGCTTGCTAGTATGTTGTTGAGGAGTTTTGCATTTGTGTTAATCAATGATATTGGCCTGGAGTTTCCTTTTTTTGTGACATCTTTGTCTGGCTTCAGTATCAGGGTTTTGGTGGCATCATAGAATGAGTTTGGGAGTGTTCCTCCCTCTGCTATATTTTGGAAGAGTTTGAGAAGGATAGGTGTTAGCTCTTCTCTAAAGGTTTGACAGAATTCTTCTGTGAAGCCAGATGGTCTTGGGCTTTTGTTTTTTGGAAGTTTTTTTTTTTTTTTGGGCGGTATGTGGGCCTCTCACTGCCATGGCCTCTCCTGTTGCGGAGCACAGGCTCCAGACGCGCAGGCTCAATGGTCATGGCTCATGGGCCCAGCCGCTCCGCGGCATGTGGGATCTTCCCAGACCAGGGCACGAACCCACGTCCCCTGCAGCGGCAGGTGGACTTTCAACCCGTGCCACCAGGAAAGCCCTGTTTTTTGGAAGATTTTTAATCACAGTTTCAATTTCGGTGCTTGTAATTAGTCTGTTTATATTTTCTATTTCTTCCTGGTTCAGTCTCAGAAGGTTGTGCTTTTCTAAGAATTTGTCCATTTCATCCAGGTTGTCCATTTTATTGGCTTATAGTTGCTTGTAGTAATCTCTCATGATTCTTTGTATTTCTGCAGTGTCAGTTGTTACTTCTCCTTTTTCATTTCTAATTCTGTTGATCTGAGTCTTCACCCTTTTCTTTCTTGATGAGTCTGGCTAATGGTTTATCAATTTTGTTTATCTTTTCAAAGAACCAGCTTTTAGTTTTACTGATCTTTGCTATTATTTCCTTCATTTCTTTTTCATTTATTTCTGATCTGATCTTTATGATTTCTTTCTTTCTGCTAACTTTTGGGGTTTTTTTTGTTGTTCTTCTTCTTTCTCTAATTGCTTTAGGTGTAAGGTTAGGTTGTTTATTTGAGATGCTTCTTGAGGTAGGATTGTATTGCTATAAACTTCCCTCTTAGAACTGCTTTTGCTGCATCCCATAGGTTTTGTTTGTTTTTGTATCCATTCTGCCAGTCTATGTCTTTTGGTTGGAGCATTTAATCTATTTACATTTAAGGTAATTATCGATATGTATGTTCCCATTACTATTTTCTTAATTGTTTTCGGTTTGTCTTTGTGGGTCTTTTCCTTCTCTTATGTTTCCTGCCTAGAGAAGTTCCTTTAGCATTTGTTGTAAAGCTGGACAGGTGGTGCTGAATTCTCTTAGCTTTTGCTTGTCTGTAAAGGTTTTAATTTCTCTGTCGAATCTGAATGAGATCCTTGCTGGGTAGAGTAATCTTGCTTGTAGGATTTTTCCCTTTATCACCTTAAATATGTCCTGCCACTCCCTTCTGGCTTGCAGAGTTTCTGCTGAAAGATCAGCTGTTAACCTTATGGGGATTCCCTTGTGTGTTATTTGTTGTTTTTCCCTTGCTTCTTTTAATATTTTTTCTTTGTATTTAATTTTTGATAGTTTGACTAATATGTGCCTTGGCACGTTTTTCCTTGGCTGTATCCTGTACGGGGCTCTCTGCACTTCCCGGAGTTGACTGACCGTTTTCTTTCCCATGTTAGGGAAGTTTTCAACTATAATCTCTTCAAATATTTTCTCAGATCCTTTCTTTTTCTCTTCCTCTTCTGGGACCCCTATAATTCGAATGTTGGTGCGTTTAATGTTGTCCCAGACGTCTCTGAGACTGTCCTCAATTCTTTTCATTCTCTTCTCTTTATTCTGCTCTGCGGTAGGTATTTCCACTATTTTATCTTCCAGGTTTCTTATCAGTTCTTCTGCCTCAGTTAATCTGCTATTGATTCCTTCTAAATAATTTTCAATTTCATTTATTGTGTTGTTCATCATTGTTTGTTTGCTCTTTAGTTCTTCTAGGTCCTTGTTAAATGTTTCTTGTATTTTTTCCATTCTGCCATGTCAGTTGCCCTTTCAGCAACTTAAGGTTGCCAACTACCTGCGCACAGACTTGGGCATTTCTTCAGATGACTTGCTTTCATTTAGATCCTATGCTCTCTGACACCTCAGTGCATTGTTCCAGCCATTTCCTGATGGCCATGTGCACCACACCCACCAAGAAAGGATGCTTGACTCAAACTCCCAGAACTCCATCCCAGTAGGGTGGGATTGCTTGCCCCAAAGCCATTTAAGGAGGATGATAATGCATTTAGTTGCCTACCCAACTCTATTTTACTCTCCTTACCACCAATATACTGGTGTGGTAACAATTCAGCATGAAAGTCCCATGTTTAAAATCTTCTCCTACTACTTACTGTGTGAACAATTCTTTTCATCTATTAAATGAAAATACAACATCTCATAAGATTGTTTGGAAGTTTAAGTAAGATAAACACAAACACACAGAGTTCTTTGTACAGGTAAATACTAAGAGTAATAATAAAAGTAACAGTTCATTTTATAAAATATTTGTCACTATTTTAATGGAATGTTGTTGGGCAGTTGGCACCTTAGAATATCATCTTTGTGAGGGAGACTTTCAAATTTTCTTTTAATGCAGAGGTTTATAGGAAAAAAACCCTAATATTTATGAGAACTATATAACAAAAAAACCTCATAATGTATCACATTATTTTTTATAGCAACTTTAGGTTGTTACTCTTATGTTTCCATTTTACAGGTGAGGAAACAGACATGAGGAAGGTATTCAAGATGTTAAGGCAAGAAACAGTACTAGGGTAACAATAACATTAACAACAACAGCAGAAGCATCAATAATGGCAATCATCATAATAGCATCAATGACTAATATTTGGTGTCCTTACTAAGCCCCAGGTCTCTTGCTGAAATCCTTACATGCATTGTCTAATGGTTTAGCTGTTTTCCCACAAGAACAAAAATAACATTTAGAGCAGTTGTTCTCAACCCTGCTGCACATTACAATTACCTTGGGAACTTGAAAATTATATTGATTCTCTGCACCCATCCCCAGAGATCATGATTTAATTGGCCTATGGTGGGGCCCAGATATTGGTATTTATTTTAAAGCTTCCCAGGGGATTCTAACTTATAGCCAGTATAGAGGACTACTGACTCAGAGAGCTTAAGTAACCTGTTCAAAGTTATTCATTGTACAGAACTGGAATCCTTCTCTGAACTTGCCACTTGAAAACTCTCAAACTCTCTATAGTTCTAACTCCATATACTCTTCATTGTGTCAGTTGCTGTCCCTTCTTTCCCAAGCACATATTTATTGTCTTGGTTTTACTACAGACTGTGGCTTCACACTGAATTCTTTTAACATCTGTTTCTACTCCTGCCTCTCTCCATTGAGCAGAGGGAGAAGGGAATAATTCTGAGTTTCAGGGGAGTTATTAGCACCTCCTTGTCAGACCGTAGCTCACACTTTCTTGTCTATGTCTCTGCTCCTCAACCACAGGATTCTAGTCGAATAGGGAGGCTGTCTGAGAATAAGAGGAGTGACACAAGATAAGCAGGGTAAGTGCTCATGGCAAGAGCTATTATTAAGGTGACTTCCTCTCTATCCTCTGTACTTCCTAGCCCATAGTATCAGATAGAGCAGACTTATAGCTGGAGGTTTTTCGTCTACAGTGGGGCCCATGAAACCACCTACATCAGAATTACCTGAAGGTGAGAGCTGTTGAAAATGTAGACTTCTAGGATGAACTCAAGTCTTAAACCCTGATGGACTTCTGTGTGGTTAAATTTTTGAGACGATTCTGGTAAACATAAAAATTTGAGATTTTCTTTATGCAGGCCTACGTCTAACCTAGCATGACAAATTAAAATTGTGAGATGGCATAGATCAGAGCTTCTCAACAATGACACCTGCTATTTCGGACTGGACAACTTTTTGCCACGAGTGTTGATGTATACTATGTGCATTGTAGGATAGATTTGCAATATCCTGGGCCTCTGCGCATTAGAGGTTAATAGCATCCTCCTAGTCGTGGCAATTGAAAATATCTCTGGACGTTGCCAAGTGTCCCCTGGAAGGCAAGGCAAAATTGCTCCCAGTTAAGAACCACTGACGTGGATGAAAAGATGGATCTACGGTCTCCCTGAACATTCAGGCCAGTGTTACACGATAACGATTCGAGTTTCTGAAACCAACTTTTTACTTTCTTATCCATCCCGCACACAGATTGTTACCTTCATTGTTAATTACATTGCACAACTGATTTTATGTTCATTATAGGCCAGGAGTGTTACTAGGTAGTCATACCTATTACCTCATTTAATCTCCTCTGCTCTGCAGTGTTGTACATTGGTCTATAGTACAGGCTGCAGTTCCAGTCAGCCAACGTTCCAATCCTACCCCTATCACTTTACAACTACATCATCTTGAGAATGTCATGAAGCCTCAGTTTGAAGAACAACAACGACGACGACAACAAAAAGGTATAAGGTACGAAAATAACAAGGTAATCAATAAGGTAAAAAGGTAACAAAAAAGTAAAGAGATAATAATAGCATCTACCAGGACTTCCCTGGTGGTGCAGTAGTTAAGAAGCCGCCTGCCAACGCAGAGACACGGGTTCGATCCCTGGTCCAGGAAGATCCCACATGCCACAGAGCAACTAAGCCCGTGTGCCACATCTGCTGAGCCTGTGCTCTAGAGCCCGTGAGCCACAACTACTGAGCCCACGTGCCTAGATCCCGTGCTCTGCAACAAGAGAAGCCACCACAATGAGAAGTGTGTACACCACAACGAAGAGTAGCCCCCGCTCGCTGCAACTAGAGAAGGCCTGCACGCAGCAACGAAGACCCAAAACAGCCAAAAATAAATAAATTTTTAAAAATAATTTTTTTAAAAAATTAAAAAAATACAATAGCATCTACCTCAGAGGTAGCTGTGTAAATTGCATATAAGGTGCTTGCTTTTAATAGTGGTTAATATATAAAATTAGCTAACATTTACTGACTTCTTACAGCATTAATTCCGTTTTACAGATGAAGAAACTGGAGCATGTGCATTAAGTAATCTGCTCCAAGTCACAGATCTACAAAATCTCACAGCTTGGATACAAATTCAAGATCGTCTGATTCAAGCACCTTATCACTTCACAACACAACACTGCCTAAGTTGCTAGACAGCATGGGAGTGCCCTTCTGGAGATCTTTTGTAAAATGTGCTCCTTTCAAATCTTCAAACCTGCTCTTTGGCATTAATGGCCCTCTAGTCTGGTATAGACTGGTACTGCCTGCTTGGATATTTAAAACCACTGAAAAGCATAGTGCTTAACAAATTATCAATAAATACATTAAAATCTAATGGGAAATGCCATTTACTGAAATGAAATAATTTAATCCATTTGTGGCAGCAGGTATTTTGGGAAAATTCCTGGAAAAGTGCTGAAAAAGGGGTTCTACTCTTGACTAGGGCATTAATATCTTTGAGCCCCAGGTATTTGGAGACAGCTTGCTGAAGTTCTCTGTCTTTTTTGATATCTTCTATCCCACCTTGTCTCAGTGCATCTTGACTCTCTCGAATGTATCCTGCATATAGTGTGTGCTCAATTAATATCTTTAGAAAGAATGAATAAATGACTTCATTACAAACTCGTAATATTTCCTACAGTAGATCTTCAAAAGATCAGTTTTGTGTTTTTTTTCCTCATTCCAGCATGTTTATGCTCAACTACTTTGGCATTTAAACCCTTTCAATGTCTTTGGACCAAATTATTCAAATTCTAGCTAGAAAAGAATTTTCTCTCATTTAAAATAGCAAATTGCAATACACTATTTTTGCAGGGTTCACTTGGGTTCACTGAAGAAGAAGAAAAAAAGTACTTATTACAGGAGATAAATAAATTTGGTGACTTTAAGGTTTGGAATTTATTGTTTTATCTCCTGGGGAGATACAGCAAACAAGGACACACATTTTTCTGTCTGAATAATTTGTTTGCCCACTGAAATACCCAGTCAACAATTAATATTGCAGGTTCTTTAAGAGTTTAATATATCTATAGATAATTTGTAAGTACTGAATTTCTAAGTGGTTTTAAATATCCAGGTAAGCAGTGTGAGCCTGGGATAATCTGCATGTTCATTTGCTAAATAATTTTTGATAGAAAATATTGCTACATTCTGATACCAAGTTTTTATTTTATTATTTAGATTTCTAAATTGCTGTTCAAGATCATAGAAGAATTTCAACCTGATAATGTCAGTAAGTCTCTAAGGAATTATAACAATAGTTATCAATTATAGGGGGAAATAATTTCCTGATTAAACAATACTTGATGAAAAGGACCATTAACTTTTTTAGTATTAACGGGTCTCTGCATCACTATTAATTTAAGTGTGCATGCATGCTTACTGATTAATTAACGAGACGAGGGATGGTACATACATCAACCTGTATTCTTGAAGAGAAAAAGCATTATAGATTAGAGTCATGATTGCTATCTTAAAGCAACTCTGATTTAGGAACAGATGGGAATACCGGAATAGATTTGATTAATATTTTAAATGTTAAAAAAGTTCTGATTCTAGGGCTTCCCTGGTGGCACAGTGGTTGAGAGTCCGCCTGCCGATGCAGCAGACACGAGTTCGTGCCCCAGTCCGGGAAGATCCCATATGCCGCGGAGCGGCTGGGCCCGTGAGCCATGGCCGCTGAGCCTGCGCGTAGGGAGCCTGTGCTCTGCAACGGGAGAGGCCACAACAGTGAGAGGCCCGCGTACCGCAAAAAAAAAAAAAAAAAAGTTCTGATTCTAAAAAAATTTAACAAAGCCACAGCATTAACTTATTCAATTCTCTGTTGAAAACAAGCAGCACAACAGTTATACTGGATTTATACAATGGGAATCGTGATACAGTGTTTTTATTAAGACAAGTTCTGTTTGACGATATATAAGATAAAATATTCCCTTTTGGAAGGTATAAGACATATAGAGAAACCTTCTACTAAAAAGTCATTTGGAAATAACTCCTGATAAGACAATAAAAATTTGACAGGATTGTATTAGCAGCAGAAAGAGCATGGGTTATGGAGACAGATCTTTCTGAGTTTGCTTGCTGGATCTGCCAATTCCTATCGGTATGCTATTTCCTTTTGGCAAGGTTTTTATTTATTTATTCATTGACTTTTTAATTTATATACAGTAAAATTCACTCTTTTTGGTGTTCAGATCTATGAGTTTGGAGAAATGCCTCATGTAGCTTGCCAACCACCACAGTCCATTCAAGATATATGAAAGTTCCATTACCCCAAAATACTGTGTGCCTCCTTTGTAGTCAATGCCTCTCCCATACCCTGGCAACCAGTGATCTACTTTCCATCGATCTCTGTAGTTTTCCCTTTTCCAAGATGTCATTTAATTAAACGCTTTTGAGTTTGGCTTCTTTCACTTATTAAAATGCATAACCAAGAAAAATGAAAACTCATGTTCACACAAACATATGTAGTTGAATTTCTATAGAAGTTATTCTTTTTTTAAAAAAATATAAATTTATTTGTTTATTTATTTTTGGCTGCATTGGGTCTTCATTGCTGCACGCGGGCTTTCTCTAGTTGTGGCGAGCAGGGGCTACTTTTGGTTGCGGTGAGCAGGCTTCTCATTGCAGTGGCTGCTCTTGTTGCGGAGCACGGGCTCTAGGCACATGGGCTTCAGTAGTTGTGGCACACGGGCTTCAGTAGTTGTGGCTCGTGGGCTCTAGAGTGCAGGCTCAGTAGTTGTGGTGCACGGGCTCAGCTGCTCCGCAGCATGTGGGATCTTCCTGGACCAGGGATCAAACCTGTGTCCCCTGCATTGGCAGGCAGATTCTTAACCACTGCGCCACCAGGGAAGCCCAAGGACACATTCTTCAAGAATACATAAAACCAAAGCAGTAGAACAATATACTCAATGTTATGGGATGAAATGAGACTAAAATCTTTCTGAAACCTAGAACTATGGACTTGGCCAAGTGAGCAAATGAATTGCACACTACTGAGAAACAGTATGTTAGGAAAAAATGCATTATATTCAAAGCAGGAAAGAAAAGTTGGAAAATATGTCTAGTCTTTACACAACAAAGATCAATTCCAAGGAAAGTCATTTACAGTATCTACTAAAATTTAATATATGCTCACTTTGTGATATAGCAATTCCACTCCTTGGTATACACCCAGTGAAAATGTTAAGACATATTTATTTAAAAATATGTTCTAGAATGCTTATAACAACATTTAATAGCTAAAAGTTGGAAATTATCAAAAGGTTCATCATTTATATAGTAGATAAGTAGATACATGTCTAACTGAATACAACACAACATTGAGTAAAAATATTGTACAACTACACAACAAAATGGATGATTATTGGAAATACAGTGCTAGGCAAAAGGGGCCAGACACTATATGATTCTAACTACATGAAGTATCAAAGCTGGGAAAATAAGGTAAACTGTTAGAAGTCAGAAAATGCTTACTCTGGGGGTGGGGAGTAGGGAAAGTGATGGAAGAGAGCATGAGGAAGGTTTTGGAAGACTAGCTCCTTGATCTGGATGTTGGAAACACATGTATGTTAAGTTTATGAAGATTCATCACTCTGTAGATGTCTGACAGATGCACTTTTCTATAAAAATATTATACTTCAACATAACAGGCAGGCTGAGGTTATTGGTGAAGAAGAGAAAATATTATATGCTTATGTCATATCTCATCAGAAAAAAAAAAAAAAAAAAAGAATCTCGACCAGCAGAGGCTCAGCAAGAGCAGGGCTTGGTCTGCTCTGGACATAATGTCTGTCAGATGGCTGTCCAGTGCCTAGGGCAAATGGTGAATCTTTCCACTTAAACTGCTTTATTCAAAATGTCTCAGAGTTATACAGGAGGAGAATCAAAGGCTATCATACTAAGTTAAAGCTGGAGTTCAGTTCCTGCTCTACAGTTCTCTAGCCAAGTGAACTTGGGTGAGATTTTGAATGCCGTTCAATGCTCAAAGAAACAGTAGAAGGCTGCTATTGGCATCATGGACATAGTAGAGGAAAATCAACTACTACATGTAAAGTATTTAGTGAAAACACAACAGTCTCTTCCTTTCCTCATATACGCACAAAAATAGATGAGAGAAAAAGATATGTTAATATTCATAGTAATATATATTTTAAAGATATATCAAAGCCCTCTACTTAAGTTAGAACTAACTTATTTCATTGTCCTGGAATTTAACAAAGCACAAAAGCTTTAGAAATATATTGAAACATTCAGACAATAGAAAAAAGCAAGTGCAATAATAGGGTACACGCTGGGATGCTCAGGGTATAACAGACGTGGAAGTGAATGAACACCAGGCAAGAATATGATGCAGCTGTCCTTTTGCCAGAGGTTTAAGTCTTATGAGAAGCTTTTGGGAGATTTTTGAATGCTTCTCTAGAATAATATATCAAAATTCATTAATTGCTATCAGGTAATTAATAGTGACTAGTTAGGAGAGAACATGTTCCACTGGCTTCTGGTATAGAATGAGCAACAAATATTAAGTAACAAATATTCAGAAACCTTCACCTCCTTTTGATACCCAAACAAGATACAAAGTGTTGTTTAAAATTTGCAAAGAAAACTTTAACTTATGTGCACACTGTGTGCTAAGTCCCATGAGGGCAAGAGTCTCATCTCTGTTGATCTCTCACCATTAGCAAAGCTCCTGGCTGGTACGAGATGCTTAAATATTTGCAGGTAAACAAAAACAAATACATAGCTTTATGCCTGAGTGACATATTCTAAACGAAGCTTTACAATTATAAAATAATGCCAAACAACAAGTGACTCCCTGTCATGTGCACGACTATCACCCACTGTGGTCTCTGCCTCCTCCCCAGCTTCTCCATGCTCTGGGGAAACCGCAGGTCAGTTTCTTAGTTCACAAACGTTCTTTATGCATATTGTGTAAACAGTAAGATGATATCTGATAACTGATCATTAATTACCTTTATGCCTCTGTTTCATAACAGGAAAGGTGATTTGTTTCCCTTTACTTGCTTGATCTTTCATAGATTTTAAACATTCACTTTATAGAGGACCTTACCTTACATTCTCTCTCTTTTCTGGTTAGAATTGTGTACGTGTGTAGAGTGTGTGTGTGTGCACGTGTGTTTGTGTATGCCCTTGTCACACATTCCATAGACATGTGTATAAAGGAATTCAACAGATTTTTTTAACCAATTACTATCGTATTTAAAAGCTCAGAGATTCTGAATATTTTGTGCATACAATATAAAAACTCACATATTAACTAAATATATGAAATAGACTTCGTTGTATGATAATACCATTGGTCTGGTAAGTAATGGTTCTGAAGTCTCCACATAATACATTGCATTAATCCAGTCCACCCCTGATATATTAAAAAATCACTGCCCTTTTGACATTCATGCACGATTCACTATTGTACCTTGTAATGCAAACTCATTTGAAAGGTAGTTCTTCTTGGAGTAATTTATAGCCCCTGGTGAATCAGTGTTACCGCTCTGATATAATTTTGGTATAATCACGTTCCTAAGTAAATTTCTCTGGTTTCGATTTTTTTTTTTAATGTCAGATACGGCAAAGCAGAAACTAACATTGAAATATGAGTATTAGTGTTTATCACTAAGTACAGATATATCCTATAGTTTAGCATCTTGGAATAGAGCATATAGAGCTCACATGCTTAAGGATAGATTTGGTCCTATCATGAAATTGAAGAAAGTAATAAAATTGTAATTCCTGAAGGTAGTATTCATTTGGTCATATTATTGAGAAATAGTGTGTACTCCTTTCTTTGGTGATATTATTATATGTAGGTGGGGACTCCTCTTATAAATTCGTATAGGATTATTCATGGCCATGGTCATAATGCCCTCGAATCTTTAGCATAAAGCTGTAACGCATTTTGTTTTCACCAGTTGATGACAAGCAATTCTTTCATTGGGGAAGCATGCCTTTTTCATTCTATTTCCTCTAATTCCAGAGATAGCTACTGAACTAATTCAGGTTAATTTGAGTCTTCTTAGTACCTTTTGGGAAATACTCTTTTTTTTTTTTTTTTAACCAGGTATCATTTAAAGTACCACATAATGCTAAAGCTGCCATTGACTGTAATCCTTCCCAAGAGGAGAGAAGTGTGTTTGAGAATGAGGCATCACAGAGAAAAAGAACATCAAGAAATGGGGAAACAAAGAGCTATGATCTTGTTAGTATCTCCTAAACCACAGTGCTTATTAAGCTCAGTCAAGTCTTATAATTTCCCTTGACTGTGAACCATGACTTTACTTTTCCCTAAACTTATTTTAGTTGGTCAGAACTTTCTGTTGCACGTGATAGTAAAATGATACAGTGGGTGAATATGTGTTTCTCAGTTAGTAAATACTAGAAAAGCAGGGAAATATCATACTCATGTCTATATTCCAGTGCTTAACAAAGCCCCTGGTATAAAGTAGAAGTTGTATAAATGTTTTCTTAATTGAACTAAACAATGTAATTTAACTGGAGGGAAAACAAACAAATCCCAAAATCTTGGAGGAAATTGCCTACCACTTTTGAAGTATAATAATATCCCTTAACAAATAGTCACATTCCAGGAATATGATTTATTGCCTGAACAATTATTTCCAGGCAAATAAAAGGCAAAACAATAACATTCTCTTTAAATGCTTTGGTCATATATTTTTTTTCTTTTTACCAGGCAAGGACAGTGGATATAGATTTTAATCTATACACAGCTGTGCCAGAAATGTATCTGGTTGTTAGGAAATTAAGTCTCAGGCATCATTGGTCTTCCTGGGGTCATTTGAAGGGCCAGTGGGTCTTAAACAGAATATTCAGGAAATATCTCAAATCTCTAGTCCATACCAGTCACCATTTATATATGCTTGTATTATAAGAAAGCATATTTTTTGATGGTGGAGGTTTCTTCAGATTTTGCTAGCTTAAATAATAGGAATCATATGAATTTTGTAAGACCAATGACCTAAAATTCAGCCTCTTAAAATGCACCAAAAGCAGTTCCTCTCTAAAATTTTCACTTTCCCAGGGGTAATAAGTGGGAGAAGGTCATGAGTCCTCTCATTTTGCTGAACCCCAAATCACTACTCCTATTATTAAAAAGGAAAAACTCAAGGCAAGAAAGGAAAAGAGAATTAACAGACAAAAATCAATAATAAAGCAGTAAACCTAAATCCAAATACGTTAATAATCAAATGCAAATGGTCTAACAGTTCAATCCAAAGTCAGAGAATCATTGGAGAGATAGAGAGGGACATTACCTAATGGTGAAAGAGACAATTTGCCGAGAAAACAAAATACAAATGGATAAAAAATAATTTGAATGGACACCTCAGCAAATAGCACTTACAGATGGCAAATAAGCATATGAAGAGACGTTCAGTATCATTATCCATTAAAGAAATACAAATCAAAAGCATGATTGGTACCACTGCATATCCATTAGAAAGTCTAAAAGTAAACAAGCAAACAAAGAAAAATCTGAAAATACCGAGTCCTAGTGAGAGTGCAGAGCAACTGGAAATCTCATCTGCGGCTGTCAGGAACGCAAAATGGCACTGCCACTCTGGAAAATAGTTAGCAGTTCTTAGAAAGTTAAATTATATATACACTTATCATACTGCCTAGCCATCTTACTCTGGAGCATTTACCCTAGGGAAATAAAAAACATATTCACACAGAAACTTGTAAACCAAAGCTTATGGCAGCTCTATTCATGACTGTCCCAATCTGGCAACAACTCAAATGTTCTGTGGTGGGAGAATAAACCTGGTACGTCCATACAATGGAGCATCATTCAGCAATAAAATGGAACAAATGAAAATGGAACACAAAAACTTATATGAATCTCAAAGGCATTATGATGAGTGAAAGAAGCCAGTCTCAAAAGGTTCCATACTTTATGATTCCATCTATGTGACATTCTTGAAAAGACAAAAACTACAGTGATAAAGACCAAATCAGTGCATGTCAGGAGTTAGGGATGAGGGGAGGGTGTGGCTATAAAAGGAGAGCTTGAAGGGATCCTTTGGGAACTTCTCTTATATTTGGATTTTGATGATGGTTACATGAATCTGTGGCATGTGTTAAAGTTCACAGAGCTATAGGTAATAAAAAGAAAAAGAGTTACTAAAAATTCTAGTATTTTATTAAAAAAAAAAAACAATAATGGGGACTTCCCTGCTGGTCCAGTGGTTAAGACTCTGCACTTCCTATGCAGGGGGCATGGGTTCGATCCCTGGTTGGAGAACTAAGATCTCACATGCTGCATGGGGAAAACAAACAAACAAACAAGAAAACCCCATAATGATGTGTCAGTGTAGGGTCACTGATTGTAACAAATGTACCATTATGATGCAAGATGTTGGGGTGGCTATGCCTGTGTGGGGCCAGGGCTATATGGAAACTGTACTCCCATTCAATTTTGTTGTGGACCTAAAACCGCTCTAAAAAAATAAAGCCCATTTATACATGAAGAAGATTAAGAGACACAAACTTACAGTTATAAACTGTAAGTTATATGTACAGTTATAAAGTCACAGGGATATAATATACAGCATAAGGAATCCAGTTAATAATAGTATAATAATTTTGTATGGTGACAGATGGTTACTGGACTTGTCATGGTGATCATTTTGTAATGTATTTGATTTCAGATCACTATGTTGCACACCTGAAACTAACATAGTACTGTATCTCAACTATACTTCTATTAAAAAATAATAAAAATAAAGAATACTCAAAAAAATTTTAATTAAAAACAAAATGATAATAAAAAGTTACTTCTTTGGGGCTTCCCTGGTGGCGCAGTGGTTATGAATCTGCCTGCCAGTGCAGGCGACACAGGTTTGAGCTCTGGTCCGGGAAGATGCCACATGCCGCAGAGTAACTAAGCCCATGCACCACAACTACTGAGCCTGCACTCTAGAGCCCACGAGCCACAACTACCAAGCCCGTGTGCCACAACTACTGAAGCCTGCGTGCCTAGAGTCCATGCTCCATAACAAGAGAAGCGACCTCAATGAGAAGTCCGCGCACCACAACAAAGCGGAGCCCCCACTCACCATAACTACAGAAAGCCCTCATGCAGCAACAAAGACCCAACGCAGCCAAAAGTAATGAATACATAAATTAATTTTTTAAAAAGTTACTTCTTTTACCTTACTACTTGGGATACACCAGCATAATTTCCTCAAAACAAAAACCATTAGTGAGAAAAACAGTCCTGTTTGAAAGCTTCTTTTACTTTAAATCCTGGAACGTAAATACTGCTAGGCAAGAGGACACAAGGACACAGCTGCCTTCGTGTATTGGGAAAGTAAATATAAATACACTTATACTCAAAATGTAATTTGTGGTCTCAGTAAATCATCCTGCCTCTCGAGACCTGGGAAACTTCCCTAATTAGATATACTTAGAGTGATATTTTGCAGGAAGCCCTGTCACTCGATTTTTCCTGTACCTTAGTCATGACAAAACCCTGTGAGGTGGAGCTCTGCCTTTTCTTATTTCTTATCACTACTGCTGTGGAGTCACCGAGCTTCAGAGCCCAGAAATTTCCTCAACCAGCTTAGTGTCCAAGGTTTCCTTTTGTCTCTCAGATTCATTACTAAAGGTAATCTTACACTAGCTCAGAATTGTAGAAAAAGAATCAGAATTTGAAAAAACCTGCAGTGTGCCAGGCAACACACAAGGTATTTCAAAGTTATCTCTGTTGATCTTTGAATCCATCAAGTGAGGTACTTAGGTTTGAAACCATCATGGAAAGCAGGAATTGAGCTGCTGGTGGAATCCTGGTTTGAGCTTGTTTAAGTAAGTTGTCTGGGTACAAAGCTTTACTAGGTGTCCAGGCCAAAATCTTGCAGAATTCCTATTTCTAGTCTCTGCTGAGATTTTAAAGCATAGGATAACAATGTACAAAATGAAGCACACACAAACCAAAATGGTAACCAAAGTTGCTTGCCATTTAGAAACATTTCAGTTCAGGTTCATTTCTTTGGTTAATAGTTTTTTCCATCACCATTATAATAAAATTACTTCCCCAGCTGGAGGTTAACATCCCATTCACTAGTTAATTTTTTTAAACCATAATCTGCATTTTGTCTTTCTCTTTGTCCTTGGAATCTTGCCTATAGCTACCCTTTCCTTCATGAATTAATTCTATCCTCTCCAAATGAGCCAGAGAATCTTTGTTAATATTCTGTTCCACTGCAAGAATTTAATCAATGTTGTTTTCCTTTGCCAAAATACAGATAAATCATCATATTTTCTCCTTTCTACGGTCACTCCTGGTATAACTATCTGTGAAGAGTAGGCCTGGCGAGTCTCAGTTATCTTTGTGAGCAAAGTCTGTTAATGGTTTTAAAACAAAGAATATTTGGGAAATGTCATAGTTAGAATTAGAGATTTGACAACAACCTCAACAGATATAACTAAAAAACTTTTTTAAACATCCATGGTCAAGTCCAGCTCCTTAACTTTAAATTAATTTATCCCATATTTATTTTAAATATCCATTTTCCTGCCAATAATCCTCAAAACTTTACATTTTTGTTTTTCGCTTACTAACTGGTCTTTCTGTATCTAGCTTTACCCTCCTTCACTCCATCCTTCTTCAAATAAATATCAGTCAAAGATTTTTCTAAAATGCTGTCCTATGCCATAAACTCTTTTTTTTTTTTATAAACTCTCTTTTAAAAACCTTTGCCATGATTCCCTTTCAGAATGAAACCAAATTCCTGAAGCCATTCGGAACTGGTTCTCCTTCCCACATTTCTAGTCTGGTTTTTTTCTGGGCTGGATGACACACTTGTTGCCCTCTAATGGTATTGAATATTTTGCCTGTGTGCTTGCGGGTTTTTTTGTTTTTTAAGTTGTGTACATTTATACACATGCCACTTACCTCCTCTGCTGTGATCTGTCTGGAGATCTACTTCTTACCCTCCCACCTCAGCTCAGTGGTGACCTATGGCTTTCCTCAGCCTCTCTTGAAAGAGTTTATAACTCTTTCCTCTGCCTTCTCACAAATCAAAAACACCTGTATGTCATAATTCTGTAACATTTCAACATTTCTCCACTGAATAAAATTCAGGAAAAGGATGAAGGTGTGTCAGTCTTATGATAACCACCTCTGCTATAATTTGGCGTACCGACTCAGTCTAAAGAGCTGGCAGCGTGTCATGTGGTAGAGGATGTTAAAAAGCAGTCGTGACCCAGCCTCAGGGGTTAGAGCCTGAGTCGAGTATGTTCCAGTTACATTTCTGCTGTGGATAAGCACTGCAGGGTAGAAGTAAAATGTGAGCCTCAGTTTCAGGCAAACTTAGCACCTTCTCACAGACACCTGAGAAAGATGCCTTGGGTTGGGGTAGTGATGGCATACTCAAAAAGACTGACACAATGAGAACAACAGGAAAGGGACCAAAAATACCTATCAAACCCAACAAGCAGTAAACATGCCCACTTTGAGGCATTATTCCAGGTGATAGAAGCCTGGATGTCCAGAATACTCACAAAACAGTCTTTTACATATTAAAGGATTTGAAATTTTCTTCTTTTGCCCCTTTATCCCTTTTTGGCCGTGATCTACTTAACTACTGGTGCTGGGATTAAATATATGAAGAAGATAGTTTCTGAAATTTAATAGGTACTAAAATTTTTTATTTTAATAACTAATTAATATTCTGAATGGTACTAACCAATAGCCCTTGATTATAAATATTCTATGATGATATGAATTTAGATCAGTGCTACCTTTCTAGCTATTTCTTCATGGACAAGTAGTAGTCGATCAGAAAAATAACCGACGTAAGTGATGGAATTAGTTCAGACAGGTGACCCAAAGAAATAAGTATTATTCTGTTTCACTGCTAGGCTGATAACAGTGCAACAACATAAGGTGAAAACAAGAGATAGGTCAACATATTTTTATTGCAAATGGACCATTATTTAGAAGACTCCTGTACCTCTAGTACAGCATTGCTCAACCTCAGCAATATTGACATTTTGGCCTGGATAATTCTTTGTCATAGGGGGCTGTCCTATTCATTGTAGGATGTTTAGCAGCATCCCTGGCTTCTACTCACAAGATACGAGTAGTACCCTGCAGTGAGACAGCCAAAAATCTCTCCAGGTATCCCCAGTGAGGCAAACCTTCCCTCACTTGAGAGTCACTATATCAGTTCAAAGAATTTTGTGAGAAAAGAGGGAAGGTACTTGGAAACACTTTGCTCACAAAGTTTTTTCAAACTTTGAGAATTAGCTGTGATTTCAATGTTTATTCAGAAATAAACTATGAATCTCATTTACCAAATAAGAGTTTTCCTTCTATTTGGAGATGTTTTTTGCTGCTTTCAAATACTTCAATGGAATAGGCATAGTCTACTCCTATGTCCTGGAAGAAACATCTGGGGCTTTGAGATGTCAAATAACTTGCCCAAAGCCACGGACTTGTAAATGCTGATCTGGAATATTAATCCAGGTTACAGGGACTCTGAAGACCACGTTACATGCAGCTACACTATATTCCTTGGTTTTACATAGTCTACATTTCAGGAATGACTTTTTCTCACCAATTTTCTTAAATCTTATATTTATTTACTTATTTATTATTTTTATTGAATGAAAGATTCTTTCAAGTCTACAGTGCTTTACAATTTTCAAAAGTTCCACACACATGATTTCATGTAATACCATAATAATCATTTTTTTCCCCTACCCCTATAATGCCCATCCCCACTTAAATCTTATATTTAAATAAGTTTCTACTTTTTGTCTTTGTGTGTCTAATAAAGTGCTCAGGCTTTTTGAGTACTAAGGTTTAACTGGTACTGTGAAGTAGGATTTGGGCCTCGTGACTTTGTGTGTGCATTCTACATACCTTTCCCTCTCCTTTTCAAATATGGGTCCATCATGGGATTAGAGTACCTCCACAACTCTACTTTCTCATCCTCATTCTTTTAAGAAAAACCAGAATTCATTGTTAAAGTTATTCTCATGTTTAAAGTGGCTATACTTTCTTGCACACTTTCATGGAAATATTCATTATCATAACTTCCAAACTACCTCATGAGGTCAGCACCCTTAGTATCCCCACTTCATTGCTATACAATCTGAGATGATGAGAATGGAGTAAAAGTCACACAGCTTGCCTGTAGGAGCCGGATGCAAACCTAGATCTCTTTGATGGCAAAACCTATATATGGATATATGTATATGTATAACTGATTGACTTTACTGTATACCTGAAACTAACACAACACTGTAAATCAACTATACTCCAATAAAATTTTTAAAAAATAATAATAAAATAAAATAAACTGACCAAAAAACCCTTATATTCTTAAACACCTGCACTAATTTTTATTCAGTCTACAAAGACCACTGGGGAAAATTCAAATTCATAATAATCATGCGAAACCATACTTCCAGATGTAAATAAGCAAACAAAGGCAATAACTTTACCTTCAAAAGGGGGTTAAACAGATATGACATTGTTACCTATGTCTCTATTTTGCCTTAGCATTTGATAATTCTTATTTATTTGTATCACAGGGTTCTTCCTTGGTCAAAGCCCCAGTAAATATTCCCTAAAGTGAACAAGTCTGATGTACATCCCTGCTGGGTACAAAAAGAAAAGAATAATAAGGAAAAAAAAGGGAGGGAAAGAATAGGTTCAAGAAGATTGCCAATAAATGCAACTATGATTATGACCCAAAAGAGCAGTGGTTCAGAGGAGGGCTCTTAAGGAGAAGCTATATAGGAGAGATTTGAATATTTTCACTTTCCGTTTAGTGAGTATTTAGATAGCATATTGCTAGGAAGCGGTAAAACATTATATACATATATGTTTTAAAGAGAAAAGATCACCTATTAAAAATAGAGTAGTTACAATAAATTCATTTAAAAATATTATTGAGTTACCTTCTACTTTATTCAACCAACTTGGTTAATCACCTCCTAAATGCCAGAATCTGTTCTACAACCCAGGGGTTTACAATAAGGCACAAGAGTAAGACATGCAAAGGATTAAACTTTATTCTACTCTTTTATTTGGGTTTTAGATTTCAGTCAGATGTGGATATTACACACCACATAACTTTAGGGTCACTGAGGCGGGTGAATTTGACTGTCAATTTATGAAGTCATTGTCTACGAACAACCTGTTAGTGTATACTTTGGTCATATCAACAAATGCCTTGGGTAATTAGAGCATTTTAGCAAAGTGTTTGAAACAGCAGTTTAGGGAATAGGTGATAGTTGGAAATGGAAAGAATTAAGCCCTTTCACATAAAACTGTAATTACTGAGATATGAAAACAAAATAATTTCTCTTTTTTCCTCTTTAGGGACACAGCATGAGGGAAAAAAAACACCATCATGAACCCTCCCTCATATGGTCAACATTTTATATTATCTTATTTTTATTTTCACTGTGGATGGATTGTATATTTGATGAAGAAATTCAAATAAAGATGAATTTCGACTTCTCTGAAACATGCTTTTTGGATTCAATTCTGCTTCCACAGTTGAAAATATCTGCCAAGTTTGTGTCACAAATTAGACATCTGAGAAGCAGGCAGCAAGTCTGTTAATTATTGGGATTAATTTAATGAACTTATTCTCATTAGGCTTTATGAGCCATGCTGTACACAGTATTGTGTGAAAGTCCACAACCACAACACAGTGATGTCAGTAGGTAATTAAGGGCACTGATGAGAATTTTTGCAGAAAAACAAGGTGCGGCAAATGCTTTGAGTATAAGCACATTATTAAATAGAATTAAGGATTGGTAATTACAGAGAATTAAATAGGGATCATTTCAGTGGCAACAAATTAAGAGAGAAGTCAGTTTGGCTCCAAAAACAAATGTTGAATATACACATAAATCATAACGTTTCACAGATGACACTTCATCCTGGGTGTGATGAGCTATGTAATAGTGTTTTACTGCCACATGATCTGGAAGTAGGCACAGTTTATCATCAGAAGGATTTTTAAAGTGTTGATCTTTTAGAAAAAGAATCTCACTTTAAATGGCCTCATGATGGAAAACACATGAAACAGTTGTTTTTTTTTTTTTAGTCTGTTGGCACTTTGTTGTTATCACTCCTGATAGGAAGAAATCTAAAGATCAACTATAAATAAAATGTAAAAATACATGTGTCAACATATATTCCATCTCACCTGCACTTCTCCAAAAAGAGAAAGCTGTGGAGGGTCATAATGGGTCAGAGTTTGGCAAGAAATCAAAAACAGAAACTGTTTTAAAAGTCAAACATGAGTTGATGATGACCTAGAAAAAATAACGGTCTACTGTAACATCAGATCTATACCTATCTCATTTCTAGCCTATTAAAGCTATCTAGGTAAAACTTAGCATATTTCCAGTGTGGCATAATGAAACTGAATAAGAGACTAGAAAACAGGAGTTAAAGACAACTTTAAAAAGTCTGAAGTGTTCTTAACATTATCCTGTGTATTAAATGTAGCTTATCAATTCAAACAATGCACATGTAATTTTCCTGTATCTCAACTTAAAAAATACATTTACAGTATATAAACCTAATATTATCGCCAAGTGAGATCATAAATATTTAAGTTCTTTTAAACAATAATATGTGATATAAATCAATGAAGTCGATGACAATAATGGTGATGATGCTGATGATAATGTGGTTATTATTATTTATAATGAGACTCTAAACTGGATATGCATTAAGAAATGGGCCTTGCTTTGCCACCATCCATGACCTTGACAGTGACTACTTAATACAGTTGACCCTTGAACAATGTCAGGGGTTAGGGATGCCGACCCTCCCTCTAGTCAAAAATCTGTATAACTTATAGTTCATCCTCCATATACCAGGTTGCTCCATATCCATGGTTCCTCATCTGAGGATTCAACCAATGTAGATTGGTTGTATTTACTACTAAAAAAATTGTGCATTAGGGAAAAGAGCCCAGTTCAAATGTGTGTTGTTTAAGGGTCAACTCTGTTATTCGTTTAATTTTGTTTCAGCATACCTGTAAGAAAAGTAATCTGTTCTGCTCAAGTTTAGGATTACTTTTCCCTTTCCAATGCTTGGACAAGAGGATTTGGCTTGATGCCAGAGCTGATTCCTACATAAGGAAATATCTCGCAGGGTATATGAGAAGGGGAGGTAAGTTTTTGTTGCTGTGGGGATTCCAATATGGCCTGCAGAAGAATCTGTATGCGTATGCATAAATCTAGTTATACAGTGGAGTGCATCTTCCATGTGATTCTACTTTACGATTTAAAATAAATTTAAATATTAAAAGCTTGAGTCCCTAATTAGATGTCTCCTGTCATGTGTCTTTTTCCCAGTTCCTATGAGTTTGCTAACTTGCAGATGGGTTAGATCTATTATCTCTTAAGGGTGCACATCTTTGTATATGTGTATATTTTCTGCGTTTATGTTTTTGTCTTCCATGTTTGGGAGTGATAATACTCAGAATGGGTTTCTTAATTAAACTTATATACTTATACCCCTAGGCTACAGAGATGCATTCAGCTAATAAATTAGATATAAATAAATAATAATAAAGAAGCATGACATTTAAATAGCAGGCTGATAGATTTCATGTGAAATAGCTGCAGTACACAGCTGAAAGCTTCAGTAGGATTAAGGAAATTTAATTAATGTTATTTTGAAATGGAATTTCTAGACCCATGTGACTTCTGTTAATGAAATCTTCTCAAAAATCTAGTTTATTCACAGGTGGAAGGATGAGAAGACGAGAGAGTTCTTCAAGATAATCTTAAAAATTGTAAATCTCTGGAAATCGATTCTAATCAACACAACTTTACTGCAAAGTGGTTCTGAATATTGAATGAGTAATAGAACATCTTTGACCTTACAAGTATTGAGTTATAACGATGGATAAAAGATTAGGAAAGTGTGTACTAGGCTATTAGTTCATTATAAATGGTTACCCTAAATGCTCATGGTCGTGATCTATGTAGTGGAAAGTGCATTCCTTATTAGGTATTCATTCAAGTAAATCTTTTATTACATTTTGTTTCATTTAACTATTTTATTTTGTTATGTTTTGTTTTACTCTATTTTATTCTGTTCTATTCAGTTTTATTTTATTTTTTAAAAATACCTTGAAACTAGACCTCTATGAAACCTACTTTAACTTACACTGATCTATTGGGTAGACAAGCATTCAGGCAATAAAACTGTGGTAACTATAATAGACATGAGCAGGCATAAATAGAACATGGAGAAAAAAGGTCTGACATTTTCCTTGGAGACTTAAGGACAGTTTCATAGAGGATTTGTAGGTTAAGATAAATTTTGATGAAAGAGTAATATTGTTTCTTTGGTAGAAAATAAAGGTAATGTGGGCTGGGTCATTCTGCATATACGAGTGAACAGAAGATGAGATCTGGAATTGGACTGTCTGGTGTTGAGTATCAGCCTGTAGCCTAACTAGCTTTGCTACCTTGGGCAAGTTACTTAAATTCTCTTAGTCCTACTTACCTTATGTATAAAACAGGGATAATAACAGAGTTGTGAAAATGATATGAGAAAATCCATACAAAATACTGACCCAGTGTCTAATCGTTAGTAAACACTCAATAAATGTGTGCTATAATAATATATATATTTTTCTCAAGTATGGGCTTTTTTTTAAAGATTTATTTATTATTTATTTAATTATTTTATTTAGTTTTGGTTGCATCGGGTCTTAGTTTTGGTACGTGGGATCTTTGCTGCAGTACACTGGATCATTTGTTGCAGTGTGTGTGGGCTCTTTGTTGTGGTGTGTGGGCTTCTCTCTAGTTGTGGCATGTGGGTTTTCTCTCTCCAGTTGTGGTGTGCGGGCTCCAGGGCGTGTGGACTCTGTAGTTGTGGTGCGCGGGTTCCAGAGTGCATGGGCTCTGTATTTGCAGCATGCAGGCTCTAGTTGAGCTGTGAGAGCTCACTAGTCGTGGCACACGGGCTTAGATGCCCCTGTGGCATGTGAGATCTTCGTTCCCTGACCAGGGATTGGACCCGTGTCCCCTGCAGTGTAAGGTGGATTCTTTACCCCTGGACCACCAGGGAAGTCCCTCAAGGATGGGTTTTAATGGTATGTGTTTTGTTGGATATTAGTGGTATGTAATGTGTGAAAAACAATCTCACCAGAAGTGAGAGATGGGCCTGGACAGATGGAGAGTAGACAGAGAAATGTGTATATATGGAATCTGTACATTCTCTTAAAAAAAAATGAAAAACCCATTGATGCATTTACAAGTAGAATCAAAATATGTTGCTCACACCTTCAAAGTGGTGTGTGAGTAAGTGTGAATAAGAGGGATAATCTAGGGTAATTTCTGGAGGGATGGTGGTCTTCTGCATGAACAAGAGACTATGGAAGATCAGCTTTATAAGGAGAACATAATGGTTTATGTTAGGAAATATATACATATTTAAATACAATTGATATAGCTGAGGTATTATTATTTGCATTTATTCTTTCATTCTCTAGTCACTGGCTACCTGTTTTGTGTCATGGACAATGGTGAGACCTTTGTTTGGAGTCCCTGAAAACCGAATTTTTGATAGTTGCCCCAGGTGATTCTTAGCATTAGTGAGGTTTAGAAAACACTGCTCTATGCCATCGAGTCTTGGAACTGCAAAGTCACATTTAACTTTCTCTTTTCCCCACCCCACATCCTATTGATAAAACCCATATGTCTTGTATATATTGCCTTTCCTCAGTCACCATTTCCATTTCTCTGAGGTCCTCATCATCTTTCACCTGGGCTCATTTACTTGTTTTCTTTTTAATATGCCCCTGGTTTTACTATATCTGACAGTTACTTTTTTCCCATTATTGCCTCTGTGATTTTTTAAAAACAGATCTGATCACATCACTCCTTTTGGTTCTGTAATAAATCCAGAATATTAGCATAGTATCAAACTTACTAGTTTTATCTTGTGCTTCATCCTTTCTAAGCTCTGTATACCACAGCCACTCAAGAATAAGTTATTAATATTTTCTCCAAATATACAACCTTATAATTCTCTACTTCATCAATATCTAATAGAGATATATACAAATCCCCATTATGATTGTGGATTTGTCCATTTCCATTTTGTCAGGGATTTTTGTTCTGTTTTGTTTTTGCTTTGTATCTTTCTAGGCTCTGTGCTGGATGCATAAAAGTTTGTTTGCTGTATCTTCTTGATATTACTTTGCTTTTATTATGCAGTGTTGCTTTGAGTTTACTTTTTTTGTTTTAAATTCTACTTTTTCTGACACTTAAAATTTCACAATGATGGACCTTCATTAATGCTGTCTCCTCACCCAGAAATCAACTGGGTCCAGTGAAAGTCTATTCCACCTCTGAATGACACTCTAATTACCACTTCAGTAATGAAGCCTCTCTTTTCACCAGGAAAATTCAATCAGTCCCTCTCATATACCTTGCATTATGAAGTCTTCAGTCAGTTGAGGACTTGACTCTCCTGCATTAGATGAGGAGAATATGAGGACCAGAAAATATTTGCTTTTTTCATTCCCTAGAATGCCTGCAACTCAGATGGTTTTACATACATATTTATTTGAATTGAAAGAATTGTACCTAGTTTTCAAATTTTGGCTCCATTGAAAATTCCCTATCCTCTCTACACCTTAATTTCTTCATCTCTATAATGGGGATTGACATTTTATTCTTGTATAATGGCTATATATGTTAGAGACAAGGTAAGTAGGGGTCCTCGGACAGGTCTCAGCACACAGAAAACAAAATACATAATAATAGTAACAACAATAGTAATGGTCAATTGAATTATCTGAAATAAGGTCTCTTTTATCCTACAACTCATGTTAGTTATGGTAAAAATTTTTATATTATTTTCCCAATAATTTACTCCCCTCTATTTTATCTGCTGTTTCTTACAGTTATTCTTATTGGTTGGAAAATTTTAATGAATAAAAAATACAATCAATCTATAAATTACAATATTCATTACTTTTTCTTTTTTTATCCTACTTTCTGAAACATTGGTTCACTTTTATCTTCCAATACTCTTTCCATTTTGAGGATATCAGTTGTGATTTAAAAATTTTTTCTCTTATTCCCATTTTTCTATTTTCTCCATATTTTCACCATATAGTTTCCTATTTTCTCTATAATCCCATTTTTGGTGTTTGTTTGCATTGGTGACTTTAACTTTAAAGGGTTTTCTCAAATGTCCAGTGACAATTTGCACTTCGGTTCCCTTAAAAGTGAGGCACTAGAAAGTTGGTACAAAGATGGGGCTTTACAGTTGGCAGGCCTCCTAACAGGGTGTTTAAAGACTGCAACTGGTCCTTTAAAGAGTGGGAATTTGAATTCTTCGTACCTACAGTTATTTTTCTTTTACTGATTTTTTTCCCAAGAGAATAAACCTCCAACTGGTAAGTCTAGCAGGAGAGGGGGTTTGTAAATCTCTTACATCATTAAGTAGGCTTCCTCTTGATCTTCCCGTTTTTTTAATAGGTCAATTTACTCCCATCCTCAGCTATGGTTTGGAACCCAGGTATGCTTCAGGTCTGACTGGGCTCGAGAGATGTGCCTGCCTGGCTGTATGGGTAAGCAGAGGGGACCTGGAGATCTAATTGTTCCATAGTTCCAAAACAGACTTGCAAACTTTCCTCCTATTTTAGCCTTATCTTTCACTTCCAACTTCAGCGGTATTGTGTGTTTGTTATTCCAGAGATTTTCTAGGGTATTTGGGGGATAAACTTCTTTGCTTATTGTGTTAGTCTGCATCTTCCAAGAAGCAGACTCCAAGATGGAACTAAACATGCAAATATTTCAGAGGAAAGATAAAATGGGAAGGGAGTTGGAAAGACTCAGAGAGCCATCAAACTACCATAGAATTCTGTCCCCGAGTGAGGAAGAAAGCTAGGGAAGTTGGATGGAAGCACCTCAGATTGCTGTATATTCTGAAAAAGATTTGGCAAGGTCATCGGTGTATACTTCAGCCAAAATGAGCTCTCAGATGAGTTCTGTTTTTTTCCAGAAATGGATCTGCCTTTGTATAAACTTGTCTTTTTTTAAATAAAAGACTTTTGTAAAAATATATGCCAAATGGTCTCTCTAGTGGCATGAAGAATTAGCTCTTCCTTCTAATACCTAACTCCACACAGCCTTACTGATAAAGACTATAAGCATTCTTTACTCCAGGCAGCTGTAAGTAGAAAGACTATCATGTGATTACATTTCTATATTGCTGCTAAGGCAAACTAGCTCCCTCCTTCCATCCATTTTTTTTTTTTTCCTAGCATGGGTAGGAAAAAAATATCAAACAATCTGTTAATGAGCATTTGCTGAAGTATAATGAATATAGTCTAATTCACTAATTGAGGCTCATTCCACAACTCTCCACTAATAAGCATCTTAATGTGTTTAACTATAAGTGTCCAAAATAGTTATTGAGATGTGTGGAAATTTCCCATTCTGTATGTGAAAATTTTGATAATGTTGCAATTTGATTAATTGAGAGAAAATACTTCACTAACAAAGAAGAAAATATAAAAGTAGCAATGTCATACAATTATGTCTTCTAAAACACACTTAAATGGCAAATAACATTATTCAAATAAATAAAACATTTTCTTGGAAACAACTTTCGCTGCAATGGGACACTGATTTCAGTTTCTATGCGATGACCGGCAAAACTGACATTGAGAAATTCTCTAACTTGTTTAAGGAATGTAACCAATATATTACTTAATATTTTATCAATTATAGGAGGCAGAGAAGTTTATTACACTTTCTAATTTCAACCAAATTCATTTTCTTCACTTTAAAAATTTGTTTATTAAAGTTGAAATGGGCTTGGATCATTCATTATATCAAAACCCTTTTATCTCTGTGTCTGTCTGCCTCTTTCCTTCCCAACCACTACCCTTCCTTCTTTTCAGGTTTCACTCTCATGAAAGTAAGAATAATTGACCAAAATAATTCCTCACCACCACCCCCTTGAGAGTCATGTTTAGATCTTTCTAGCTTAGGCATGAAAAGGTACACTTTTTATTGTGGTTCCAGAAAGAGTCCTAGAGTTAACTTTAATGACTTCTGCTTAGCTGTGGGTGGATGATTCCTTAACTTATTATTGTGAATAAGGGAACTGCAATGCTCTCATAGTGCTGGCCTAAGTCACATGCCCAACTCTGCAGCCGGGTGTCGATTCACCACTCAAACTACGAGACTGGGCATGGGTGGCTCTCACAAGTGGGCATGGCTCCTGGACAGGCATAAATAAGGGACATCAATGACAGTCAGTGAAGAGGAAGTTTGAGCTAAAAATATTACACTTAGACAAATTTCACTTAGATAATTATCACAGTCTCCTTTCAAAGCAAAAGTACTACTATCAGAAAGGCTAGATGTTGAGTTATGTGGCATAGTGAAAAAATATCCCTGGACTAGTCAGCATTCTCTTGGTCTCACCTGGCTACGCCACTTTTTGAGAAATTAAGTGTACCATTTCTCCTAGATTATGCAGCACAGCTTTCTTCAACCAAAAATCATGCAAGTAATATTTTCTTCCCAATATATCTGTAAAACATTGTGATGCTCCAAGGAAAAGTTATTTTAATGTAAATCACAAATGTTTCCACACAATGCTGAAAGCCTCATCACGGTGAAGGCAAATGCAGATTTCTGTATTCATTTTGTTTCCTTTTTAATATATTTTCCTGGAACAACTAGGTCCCTGGCAAAAAACTAAGGAAAACTGTTTCTGGTTTACTTCCTGTTCTATCTGCCTCAGGATGTTGCTCCTCAACTTTAGTCCAAACCTCCCACTCACTGCCTATAACAGTTAAGGCGATGTATTACATTTCAAAAAGTTTAAAACTCCTTTATATAAGTGTGCACAATCAGCAAGCCACTTGTAATTGCCAAACAAATTCAACAAGCATAAGTACGTGTATGTATAGACACACACCTACTGTTGGAATTTATTCTAATCTCCTCTGTATGTGAATGGGAAAGACTGCTTAAGTTATATAAGGCCACTTATGTAATATGAATGGGTGTGACATTGATATGGGGAAATGTCAATTCCACAATTGAGGAATGAAAGAGACTCATTAGATATTATAAAGAAAGGCAGTGTTCATGAAAGAATATGGACTGGGAGCTAGGAAACCAAATCTGTTTCTTTGTAACAATGATGCTAAAGACAAGTCACTTAGTATCTCAGACATCATTTTGTCTTATCTGCAACATAAAGGTTTTTATACCAGAGTTCTATCTCTGCCTATATCATTGGGGTGCCATGGCGTGTGTCTTTATGTAAATTCATTATTTCTTAAAATTTTGCCTTCTACTTTTCCCCACTCCTTCATAACACCAAATTTGAAAACTTGTCCCCCATCCCTTCCAGATACTAGGGCTGAAATGTGATGCTAAGAAACAATGTTGGCGGGACTTCCCTGGTGGTGCAGTGGTTGGGAATCCACCTGCCACTGCTGGGGACATGGGTTCGAGCCCTGGTCAGGGAAGATCCCACATGCCGTGGAGCAACTGAGCCCATGCGCCACAACTACTGAGCCTGCCCTCTAGAGCCCGTGAGCCGCAACTACTGAAGCCCATGCACCTAGATCCCGTGCTCCACAACAAGAGAAGCCACCACAATGAGAAGCCTGCACACTACAATGAAGAGCAGCCCCTGCTCTCCGCAACTAGAGAATATTTTACGTTATTACAGAAAATTCAGAGTTTTGTTGGATAAGAAATTCTAGATGATTGCCTAAAATTTTTTCATTTCATTTTGATGTTCCATGTTTTTATAAACATACCAGGAGTTCAAGACCTTTTCTTAGCATAAAAAAGAAAAAAAAAGCCCACGTGCAGCAACAAAGACCCAACTCAGCCAAAAATAAATAAATAAATAAAAATTTAAAAAGTAAGAAATAATGTTGGCATGACAACATTAATCATGGTAATGGATAATTCTGTAATATTAGGCCAGTGCAAAAGACACCTTACTATAAGTAAAACATGGTATACACATTTTGATGCATACATATAAGATGAGCATTATTGTTTTTTATGTGATAAGGTAAAATTACATTATTAGGGAGAAATAATATTTCTCCTGTAGACTAGTAAAAGACATGTTGAAAGGAAAATCATTCTCAAACTGGCAAAGCAATGGAGAAGTAGCCATCCCCAGTTGGACATCCTCATTGTGGGGAATTTCTGAACAGCTTTGAGATAATTATCAGACTGTCTCAGTAAATACTGATTAAATTTCAATAGAGGATAATGACTATCTCTGGGCATGCTTTTTGCCAGAAGATGTTTAAAGATGTGGGAGACATCAAGCCCTATTGGTCATGTGATCAACATTGGGCCATGCCCACATGAAGACTACTGGGCCACAAGAGTATCTACAATAGGCAAAGATCTGCCAGGACAAAGAATAAGGCTCATCTCCTGATGTTTGTCTCTCAAAATAATAGCTAAAAGCAAATTCAATGGGACAACAACATAGATGACTAGGCACATAAGACGTGACCTACCCAAAAACTCAAATTATATTTGTAGAAAAATGTGTCTCTAACCAGATTAGAAATGCTTCTCTCAGTGGTCACCAGCAATCTTTCAGCCATCAAGCAAAAGTTTACCAAGTATTAATCAGGAAGGAAGTAGGAAGTAATGGAGCAAACTTTTGGCATCAGACATTTTGGGTTCAAATTCTGGCACTCACATTTACTAGCTGGGTAAACCTGAACAACTTAGCCTCTCTAACTCCAAGTTTCCTTCTCTGTAAAATGGGAATAGTAATTATTAATCCCCAGGGTCTTTATAATGATTAAATTGAGATTGTATAAGATAAGGTATGTAAAGCCCTCAGCTCAGAAGAGGCGTTCTATGTATTTTGGGGGTTCCTTCCTTGTTGTTTATAGGAAGATAATCCTTTCCGGTAATACGATTCTCAAAGTCTAAAGAATCTAATGCTATATAAAATCTATAATAATATAGTAAAATTATACACACACTCACTGGGCTGAATGTTTTGCGCCCCCAGAATTCATGTTGAAGCCCTAACCCTCAATGTGATGGCATATGGAAATGGGACTTTGGGAGGTAATTAGGGTAACATTAGGTCTTAAGGGTGTGGCCCTCATGATAGGATTAATGGCCTATAAGACAAGGAAGAGTCAGTCAGTCTCTCTTCTCTCTCCACGCCCCCCCCCTCCCTCTCCCTTTCTTTCTCTCTCCATTTGCATGTACCAAGGAAAGGCCATGTGAGGACACAGTGACAAGGTGATCTTCCACAAACCAGGAAGATGACTATCACCAAGAACCAAATCAGCTGGTACCTTGATCTTGGACTTCTTAGCCTCCAGAGCTGTGAGAAATGACTATTGTTTAAGTTGCCCAATCTGTGGTATTTTGTTAGAGCAGCCTGAGTAGACTAAGACAATGAATACTCACTTTTTTGCAAAAAGCCAGTAACATGTATATCTCCCTGTCCCTGCCACCATAACACAGGACTCCTTTTACACGTACAGTATAAAGCACATCATGAGAACATCTCTAAAATATGATAAGCATCTGTGAGTTTTCTTTTAATGTCAACTTCTGAGACCAGAAAATTCCACTACTAGTAATGCAGAACCAGTGGGAATTCCTACTACTTTCGAACTTCTCAGGGATAGGAGTTTGTCTTTTTCCTCTGTCTTTTTCCTCTTGGTATTCTTACTTCTTGATAATAGCCTAGTACTTAGCAGGTGCCCAATAACTGTCTGTTAGATTAACAAATGAATTAATGAATTCAGATCACCTTTCAGAAGATTCTATTACTGGTCTAAAAAGTATTATTATTTTTTTTAAATCGGTAAATACTCTTATTTCTGCATATGTACCAGAACTTCCCTTTACTATAAGTAAAACATGTTATAGGTATTTTGGTATGCATGAACACACACACAGAGCTCCTGGTTGAGAACTTCTGTGTCTTCAGTTACAAAGTCTTTACCTGGCAGTTTTCACAGGGGAAAACTGCCCTCCCTGTTCACACTTGGTACACAGCCAATGCATTACGGTTTCTGAGAAGACATGAGTTAACGATTCAGACCCTTCGGTCAGCAATGCTCTTACACATACATGCATTCCTAGCCCAGGTGCCTTTATTCCTATATCTGTGTATCTGGTGCCTTTGGCAGAGGTATAATTCAGGTACCTCTGCTCACACCTCCTTATGGGGAAAACTTAAGACACTTTTCCCCACTTGAACTTAGAACTTTTCCAGTCCTAGCACTTCCTCCTCTACCTGTCCCCAACCCCTGAGTCTATAAAACTACAGAAGCCCTTTGTCTGGGGCTCTCTCAATAGTGAGACAACTGATTCATGTCTATGCTGATCCAACTGACCCTCTACTGACGTGCTGTTCCACGAGGGAAAATGGAACAGGAGGGGAGCTGGCTCTGTCCCCAGTTTAGCCTCTTGCTTATACTATCACAGTAAGTAATCAGAGGCATGACTGTTACTTTCATTTTTTTGGCTTACTGAGGTAATAAACTACTCCGACACGTGGTAGTTCAGCTCTCTCCAGCATAGCTGAGCAACACACACACACACACACACACACACACACACAATGGCTAGCACTTGGATATTCAGCATTTTAAGGAAACCAGCCTCCATGGAACTTGTACAAATATTCCTTTAGAGTATTTGGGTTTTACATGATGAAACTCTTTAGCTTTCTAAAAGCTTTTCAATGGAACTAAACTTCAGAACATCTTAAGATCTTGACTTGGCAATTTCTTTATGACCTTTTAACTGGATTTCACATACATAACATAAAAAGAAGAATTCTGACTAAAGGTAAGTTTAAGCTAACTGGAAACCACAACAGATTTTGGAGTGGGGACTCATACGAAATGCATACTGTAAGCTTTAAGCAAAATCTGAAGCCTGGCAAAATGACAATTTAAAAGAGAGACTGGAGGCATTCGGCGCCCTGAGGGTGAAGCCACAAGAGTGGACCTTTCTTGGGATAACCAAACCTACACCAAGAGAAAAGGCTGGAATGAGGGATTCTTTTATCTAAAGATACTTACGGACTGGTTCAAGATGGCAGAGTAGAAGGACATGCTCTCACTGCCTCTTTTGAGAACACCAGAATCACAACTAACTGCTGAACAATCATCGACAGGAAGACACTGGAACTCACCAAAAAAGAAACCCCACATCCAAAGTCAAAGGAGAAGCTGCAAGGAGACGGTAGGAGGGGTGCTATCACAATAAAATCAAATCCCATAACTGCTTGGTGGGTGACTCACAAACTGGAGAACACTTATACCACAGAAGTCCACCTACCGGATTGAAGGTTCTAAGCCACACGTCAGGCTTCCCAACCTGGGGGCCTGGCAACAGGAGGAGGAATTCCTAGAGAATCAGACTCTGAAGGCTAGCAGAATTTGATTGCAGGACTTCGGTCATCGACAGGAAGACACTGGAACTCACCAAAAAAGAAACCCCACATCCAAAGTCAAAGGAGAAGCTGCAAGGAGACGGTAGGAGGGGTGCTATCACAATAAAATCAAATCCCATAACTGCTTGGTGGGTGACTCACAAACTGGAGAACACTTATACCACAGAAGTCCACCTACCGGATTGAAGGTTCTAAGCCACACGTCAGGCTTCCCAACCTGGGGGCCTGGCAACAGGAGGAGGAATTCCTAGAGAATCAGACTCTGAAGGCTAGCAGAATTTGATTGCAGGACTTTGGCGGGACTGGGGGAAGCAGAGACTCCACTCTTGGAGGGCACACACAAAGTAGTGTGTGCACATCAGGACCCAGGGGAAGAAGCAGTGGCCGCATAGGAGACTGAACCAGACCTACCTGCTAGTGCTGGAGGGTCTCCTGCAGAGGCAGGGGGTGGCTGTGGCTCACCAAGGGACAAGGACACTGGCAGCACAAGTTCTGGGAAGTACTTCTTGGCATGAGCCCTCCCAGAGTCCGACATTAGCCACACCAAAGAGCCCTGGTAAGCTCCAGTGTTGGGTCGTCTCAGGCCAAACAACCAACAGGAAGGGAACCCAGCCCCATCCATCAGCAGACAAGTGGATTAAAGGTTTACTGAGCTCTGCCCACCACAGCAACAGTCAGCTCTACCAACCACCAGTCCCTCCCATCAGGAAACTTCCACAAGCCTCTTAGATAGCCTCATCCACCAGAGGGAAGACAGCAGAATCAAGAAGAACTATAATCGTACAGCCTGTGGAACAAAAACCACATTCACAGAAAGATAGACAAGATGAAAAGGCAGAGGGCTATGTACCAGATGAAGGAACAAGATAAAACCCCAGAAGAACAACTAAATGAAGTGGAGATAGGCAACCTTCCAGATAAAGAATTCAGAATAATGATAGTGAAGATGATCCAGGACCTCGGAAAAAGAATGGAGGCAAACATTGAGAAGATACAAGAAATGTTTAACAAAGACCTAGAAGAATTAAAGAACAAACAAACAGAGATGAACAATACAATAACTGGAATGAAAAAAAACTACATTAGAAGGAATCAATAGCAGAATGACTGAGGCAGAAGAAGGGATAAGTGACCTGAAAGACAGAATGGTGGAATTCAATGCTGCAGAACAGGATAAAAAAAAAGAACGAAAAGAAATGAAGACAGCCTAAGAGACCTCTGGGACAATATTAAACACAACAACATTCACATTATAGGGGTCCCAGAAGGAGAAGAGAGAAAGAAAGGACCTGAGAAAATATTTAAAGAGATTATAGTTGAAAACTTCCCTAACATGGGAAAGGAAATAGCCACCCAAGTCCAGGAAGCACAGAGAGTCCCATACAGGATAAACCCAAGGAGAAACACGCCGAGACACATAGTAATCAAATTGGCAAAAATTAAAGACAAAGAAAAATTATTGAAAGCAGCAAGGGAAAAATGACAAATAACATACAAGGGAACTCCCATAAGGTTAACAGCTGATTTCTCAGCAGAAACTCTACAAACCAGAAGAGGGTGGTATGATATACTTAAAGTGATTAAAGGGAAGAACCTACAACCAAGATTACTCTCCCTGGCAAGGATCTCACTCAGATCCCATGGAGAAATTAAAACCTTTACAGACAAGCAAAAGCTACCAAACCAGCTCTACAACAAATGCGAAAGAAACTTCTCTAAGTGGGAAACACAAGAGAATAAAAGGACCTCCAACACAATTAAGAAAATGGTCACAGAAACATACATATCAATAATTACCTTAAACGTGAATGGATTAAATGCTCCAACCAAAAGACACAGGCTTGCAGAATGGACACAAAAACAATACCTGTATATATGTGAAAGGTGGAGTAGCAATACTCATATCAGATAAAATAGACTTTAAAATAAAGAATATGGGCTTCCCTGGTGGCACAGTGTTGAGAGTCCACCTGCCGATGCAGGGGACACGGGTTC
Source organism: Neophocaena asiaeorientalis asiaeorientalis (assembly GCF_003031525.2). Lineage (NCBI taxonomy): Eukaryota > Metazoa > Chordata > Mammalia > Artiodactyla > Phocoenidae > Neophocaena > Neophocaena asiaeorientalis. The sequence goes on along the minus strand of NW_020173714.1, from coordinate 489,398 downwards.
GTGCCCCGGTCCGGGAAGATCCCACATGCCATGGAGTGGCTAGGCCTGTGAGCCATGGCCACTGAGCCTGCGCGTCTGGAGCCTGTGCTCTGCAACAGGAGAGGCCACAACAGTGAGAGGCCCGTGTACCGCAAAACAAAATAAAATAAAATAAAATAAAATAAAGAATATTACAAGAGACACGGAAGGACACTACATAATGGTCAAGGGATCAATCCAAGAAGAAGATATAACAATTATAAATATATATGCACCCAACATAGGACCACCTCAATATATAAGGCAATTGCTAACAGCTATAAAAGGGGAAATCAACAGTAACACAATAATAGTGGGGGACATTAAAATCTCACTTACACCAGTGGACAGATCATCCAAAATGAAAATAAATGAGGAAACAGAAGCTTTAAATGAAACAACAGACCAGATATATTTAATTGATATTTATAGGACATTCCATCCAAAAACAGCGGATGGCACTTTCTTCTCAAGTGCACACGGAACGTTCTCCAGGATAGATCACATCTTGGGTCACAAATCAAGCCTCAGTAAAGTTAACAAAATTGAAATCATATCAAGCATCTTTTCTGACAATACTATGTGATTAGAAATGAATTAAGGTAAAAAAAACATAAGAAACACAAACACATGGAGGCTAAACAGTACGTTACTAAATAACCAAGAGATAACTGAAGAAATCAAAGAGGAAATCAAAAAATACCTAGAGACAGAAAACACAACGATCCAAAACCTATGGGATGCAGCAAAAGCAGTTCTATGAGGAAAGTTTATCGCTATACAAGACTATCTCAAGAAACAAGAAAAATCTCAAATAAACAATCTAACCTTACACCTAAAGGAACTAGAGAAAGAAAAACAAACAAAACCCAAAGTTAGCAGAAGGAAAGAAATAATAACGATCAGAGCAAAGATAAATGAAATAGAAAAAAAGAAAACAATAGCAAAGATCAATAAAACTAAAAGCTGGTTCTTTGAGAAGATAAACAAAATTGATAAACCATTAGCCAGACTCATCAAGAAAAAGAGGGAGAGGACTCAAATCAATAAAATTAGAAATGAAAAAGGAGAAGTTACAACAGACACCGCAGAAATACAAAGCATCCTAAGAGACTACTACAAGCAACTCTATGCCAATAAAATGGACAACCTGGAAGAAATGGACAAATTCTTAGAAAGGTATAACCTTCCAAGACTGAACCAGGAAGAAATAGAAAATATGAACAGACCAATCACAAGTAATGAAATTGAAACTGTGATTAAAAATCTTCCAACAAACAAAAGTCCAGGACCAGATGGCTTCACAGGTGAATTCTATCAAACATTTAGAGAAGAGCTAACACCCATCCTTCTCAAACTCTTCCAAAAAATTGCAGAGGAAGGAACACTCCCAAACTCATTCTATGAGGCCACCATCACCCTGATACCAAAACCAGACAAAGATACTACAAAAAAAGAAAATTACAGACCAATATCACTGATGAACACAGATGCAAAAATCCTCAACAAAATACTAGCAAACAGAATCCAACAACACATTAAAAGGATCATACACCATGATCAAGTGGGATTTATCCCAGGGATGTAAGGATTCTTCAGTATACGCAAATCAATCAATGTGATACACCATATTAACAAATTGAAGAAAAAAAACCATATGATCACCTCAATAGATGCAGAAAAAGCTTTTGACAAAATTCAACACCCATTTATGATAAAAACTCTCCAGAAAGTGGGCATAGAGGGAACCTACCTCAATGTAATAAAGGCCATATATGACAAACCCACAGCAAACATCATTCTCAATGGTGAAAAACTGAAAACATTTCCTCTAAGATCAGGAAAAAGACAAGGATGTCCACTCTCACCATTACTATTCAACATACCTTTGGAAGTCCTAGCCACAGCAATCAGAGAAGAAAAAGAAATAAAAGGAATACAAATTGGAAAAGAAGAAGTAAAACTGTCACTGTTTGCAGGTGACATGACACTACGCATAGAGAATCCTAAAGATGCCACCAGAAAACTACTAGAGCTAATCAGTGAATTTGGTAAAGTTGCAGGATACAAAATTAATGCACAGAAATCTCTTGCATTCCTATACACTAATGATGGAAAATCTGAAAGAGAAATTAAGGAAACACTCCCATTTATCACTGCAACAAAAAGAATAAAAAACATAGGAATAAACCTACCTAGGGAGACAACCTGTATGCAGAAAACTATAAGACACTGATGAAAGAAATTAAAGATGATACCAACAGATGGAGAGATATAACATGTTCTTGGATTGGAAGAATCAATATTGTGAAAATGACTATACTACCCAAAGCAATCTACAGATTCAATGCAATCCCTATCAAATTACCAATTGGCATTTTTTATGGAACTAGAACGAAAAACCCTTCACCCCAATGTTCATTGCAGCACTATTTTCAATAGCCAGGTCATGGAAGCAATCTAAATGCCCATCGACAGACGAATGTCTAAAGAAGTTGTTGTACATATATACATTGGAATATTAGCCATAAAAAGGAAAGGAATTGGGTCATCTGTAGAGACGTGGATGGATCTAGAGACCGTCATACAGAGTGAAGTAAGTCAGAAAAGAAAAACAAATATCATATATTAACGCATATATGTGGAATCTAGAAAAAATGGACAGAGACACCAATTTTCAGGGCAGGAACAGAGACACAGATGTAGAGAACAAATGTATGGACACCAAGGGGGGAAAGCCGTGGAGGGGTGGGGTGCAGTGGTGTGATGAATTGGGTAACTGGGATTGACATGTATACACTGACGTGTATAAAACTGATCATAATAAGAACCTGCTGCATAAAAACAAAATTCAAAAACAAAAGAAGACTGAATTACTAAAACTTTCACAATCGCTGTTGATTTATCTAGAAAATTAGAGTTGGGGTATCTATTTCATTGAGGTGCTACGATATGTAAAACATTTGTGGAACATAGGCTTCAAATGCGTTCTCTGTTTCTTTTCTATTTACCTTTCCTGGCTACTAAGATCAGAGCTAAATACCTGTATAATTTGGTCATTAATATTCTTTTTTAAAGAAGGGAATGGAAAATTTTATTCAATCCACATTTGAGGATTATAACCCAGGAAGAGCATCTCAGAAGGCCTGGTCATTAAACTTTAGAGCCTTAAATCTGATTTAAATGTAAGATCCAGAGATTTCAAGTATATCAATACATACTGTTTATGCATGGTATCGCTAGATACTATAGGGAGATGCAATTTTTTCTCTTCAAGTACATTTTGTTAAGGATAAAAAATAAAACACTCATATTGTAAATAGTCTCTAGTTACTATAGACAAAAACACCTAGAATAGAGGTTGTCATGATCCAAATGGGTTTCGTATATTAGTTCTAGATTGAGCTAAAGCCTGAAAAATTGACACAGAAGTGACTTGGAGAAAATAAAAGTGTCAAATAATATTGGTAGCAGAAGAAACAGATCGCCTATTTCTATATACTATGCTTAGTATCTCCTAATTCTGTTGGGGATAGGGGAGAATCTATTAATAGAATTTAGCACATATCACTAGTGACTGAATCAATGCACAGTGACAGGAGCTCAACTCAGTGATGGTAAAGGGTGGATAAGAAAACCATCACCTCTGTCCTCTTGGAGCTCAGAATTTAAGAGGGGAGACAAAGGAAATCCACTAGAAGTAATTACTAGTTAAGTCATATTTTCTTGGAAGCTCTTGCCTGGACAGAAGTTTATGCTACTTAGGCTAATTAGGAATTATGTTCTCTAAGATTTTCGAGTATGTGAGTTACCCTGGGAGACCATCTGAGTAGCAGATAACTTACCTACTGGAAGCCTCGGTGAAATCCCTAGATTGGCCTGACCAATGCATAATAGCTTTGTAACTACAAAGGCTCAAGTTTACTTCCCAAATCTCAAATGAGACTTTTGTTTTCTTTATTCTTGAAATCTCTGAGCTGGTTTCATCCTTTGTAAAATGTGTCATTCCTAACAGAGCTCAAAAGTTTGACAAGAACTCTTACTGCCAAAAACGTAGATGATGATATCAAGTTTTCTTATTATTGGTTTCACAAAAATCACATGGTTAAGGTGGTGTCTTACAGATCTTCCATTCTAAGATTTTTTTCTTTTACAATTGAGGGTTTTACTGTAGTGCTACACTTTGCAAAGTTGACAATGAAGGAGCTTTAGGGTGAGGTTATATTTTATAGTCACCATTACCTCAACTACTCAGAATTCCCTGAGTCTAATATTTTTGCTAGATTATGTCTCAGAGTTGATAATTCCAGATCAATTTTTCCACATACACCATATGCTTTTAAATATTTCTATTCAGGTTGGCTTTTTTAGTAAGCAAGTTTTTCTTGGATTCTATCTTAAATATTAGTTCTCATCTACAGTTTTCTTTTTCTTCTTCAAGAATGAATCATTCTCAGTAATCTTTTATATCCATCACTGTCTGGTTGCTTTATACTAATTTCATCTGTCTTCCATTCCTTTTATGATATTTTCCGTTGATTCTATTGGAAAATGGGCCTGTCTGTGATTTTTCTTTATTTATATTTTTCCTTATTTTTCAATTGTCTTTTTTCTCCCCTAAGTTTATTCAACTTTCATTTTTCTCTTTTTTGGCCATTTCCCTTCCAAGTCTGTAAATCTATGACTCAAGGTGTTTTACTCTCTATTTTAAGGAATTTTGAAAGATATTTAGTTCAAGTTGAGATATTATGATATAGTTTGCTTCTGCTCTGAGGCTGAGTATTTGGGGGAAGAACATTTTTCATCAACTGAAATATTTTCTAGTGTGCAATTTTCTTCTTATACTAAATTTATATAGTATATCTGATTAGACAGCTTATACTAAATTTTAAATGTTTTATTATCCTGGACAATTATAATAGGTGATTTTATATTAACAGAGTGAAGAGTTTAGATGACTTACTAGGTTCCTTAGTTTAAGAGTGCCTCTTTCTTTTGGTACAGTGAAGGACACACCATTAAGAAATGACACTCTTCGTAGAAGAGGCAGTATATCTTCTGATTTTGTGATTTTTTTTCTCTCCCCCGACCTCTGCCTTCTCTCTCTCATTCTCTCTCTCTCTCTCTCACCACCAAGTCTGAAAATATGTCTCCCCCTTTCAAGCCTACATCATTTTATTGAAAAGCTCCATCTTCCTAATACTATTTTCTTCTATTATCACATACTTTCTAGCTGCTTTCTTTTAATTTCACAGTCTCAAATGCCATGATCACTAGATCTTAGGTATGTTCTCATTATTTCCCCTATTCGTGTCAAACTGTTATTGTTTGCTTGTTGTTTCTTAAGGTGTTTTTGGGGGGGTTGTTTGTTTTGTTTTGTTTTGTTTTGTACCTGTATTCTATCATGGTGGTACAAAACAAATTCAAATTTTTAGTCTCCTATTTTTAGTCTCCATTTGATTCTGTTTCAGGGTGGGTTCTGGACCTGGAACTACTGGTGTTAATTTATATGTATTTCCTTACTTCTTATAACTTAAGGATTGTAGAATTCTCTGTATTATAGTTATGTAGCAGGTGTAGGTGATGGGTTATTTGATCTCTTTATTGATTGGTAAGGGTTTTGAAGCAAATATGAAGAAATTCTAATTTAGGAAGACTCTGTTATCCTAGAGCTTCAAATAAGTCCTTTATTTCATTTATTTTTTTTATCACAAATAACACAATGATGAGCTAGAACAGTGAAGATGAGAATATATTTGTATGTGCGTGAATATAATCATAAAATAATACAGGTGGATTTAGTAGTTTAGTCTATGCCTAGGGAAGTGAGCCAATCTCCCTCATGGTACAGAGATTGGCCACTGACTAAGATCTCATTTACATAGGTCTTCAACTGAGTGTACAAGCCACAGGTGAATCAGGGAAGCCTTTCTATATAAGGTCTCAGGTTTAAAGGCATGTGATTCATTAGAATGTATGTTAGTGCATTTGAGCAAAAGACACAAAATCCAACACTGAGAACTAGTTAAAATATGGGTTTCAGATTACTTTTTATTTAAGTTGACAAAGGCATTTTCTGTGTCTAACAGGCCTATGTCCAACTCTATAACTACCAGGTACCCTTTCCATCAAATTCAGTACTGAATTAATAAACATAAATGCCTTTCAATAATTTTAGAAAAATAGCAATGGCTTAGACTTTATCTAAATACCATTATCCATTATTCTTCCTCACTGATGTCTTTCTTTGACTTCTTTTCAATTTACTTACTCCTGTCCACTTCCAACTACATCCCAACACCAGTTTAAAGTCCAGAAGAGTTCTAGTGAATGCACACAAAGACAAGTGGACGACTTCCCGGTTACTTATTTATAGAGATATTTGCACGAAAAAGATGATACTGGAAATGCTAGGCTGTTCACCGTGTCTGCAATTAAATGGAGATAGTCTAAAAACTCCCTTGTCATATCTATGACGGTCCTCTCCCCAAGCAAAAACAGCTGGGACACTGCATCTATCTACAGCCTTAGTACTGAACTGTTTGCTCCAGTGTTCTGTCTGTTTTCATTTTTTGGAATGTCAATTTCATCCCACCTTTTGATATTGTGATTAATTCTCTCTGGCCTCACAATGCCTTTAGATTATATTCTGAGTACTGTCTTAATGGTTAAAATCTTTGTCCTTTTACTCTCAATCATGACTTGAGTTTCCCTCTGGCTAACCAGTCTTAATATACCTTCAATAAATTCTGTGTATGTTTAGATCTGGACAAATACACATCTATGTCACTGAGATGAACTGCCACTGAGATCATTCTCTGTTTGCCACTGGGAACTAAAAAGTAATCGATGGCTTAAAAATTTATTAAACATTTAGTGAGTACCTGCCATGTAACAGGTAATGAATTTGTGGCAGAGATATAATGGTTAATAAGAGTGATGTGATCTCTCCCTTCACAGAGATTTCAGTTTCATAGGATAAGGGATCAAATAAGAAGGGTTTTTTTCTTTCAGTAAAATGAGTAATAAACATGAAGTCCAAGATACTAGAGGAAAACCAGGGTATACACAGTGAGATGAGAGGGGATCTTTACCTAGTTAGAATATAAGTTGAGACAGAGGATGAACTGAAGTCAGATGCTTAAAGGCTTGAAGCTCTTATCAAGTTGTCTCAGTTATCTCCAGCTGAGTCATCCCAGCTGAGGGTCCAAGTAATTGCAAAGCAGAGAAAATCCATCACCATTGCTCCCTACCTAAATTCCTAATTAAAACAAAATGACGAGCCCATGAAAACAGTTGTTGCACTATGCGCTAAAGCTGGGGTACTTTATAACATAGCAATAGTCAACCATAACAAAATGTGTTATCTGGAAGTGATATGCCACCATAATAAAAATTTCAAGCAGGTGGCCTTTGAAATGGTGGGTGGAAGCCAGATGCTCCTTAAGAAGACTGTTGAGGAGGTCCTGCAGAACAATGAGAGAAATGTTATTGGAGTCTAGAGAAAAGGACATACCTGTTACGTCGGGGCAGAATATTCAGCAACACTGCTGCATGAGGAAATGTGGAAAAGAGAAAGGGTACCTTATTGACTCGTGGATCTGACTCAGAAATGTGTAGGCAAAACATTAAAAAAATGGCAGTTAGCTTCTTGAAACTTACTATGTTTAAAATATGACAAGAGAAAATTGAACTAAAGAAGGAACTGTTGGGTTTTGAGAATAATTCAGAGGAACTGTAAAGGAGTAAGGACTTGGTTGGCTCTAAAATGAAACTTCTTTTTACCTCCAGAAAAAGATCAGTTAAACCATGTGGTTGAGAGAGAGAGTGTTCCAGGCATCCCTGTGCATGTATCAGATATGTGGGTGAAGAAGTCAACCTGGCTATTCCAAACACAGCAAAAATAACAGGAAGAAGAACGAAGTAACCCAGCTGACAGAACGGAGGGCCCAAATATATGGACCCAGTTAATTAAACCAAGCCACCTCTAGAAATTCCAGTCACCATAATTAAGAGTCCCACTCCTTGTGGAGCACAGATGAGATATCCTCCTGTGCTCTGCCTGGAGTCTTGAATTCCAAAATCATGAGCATGCTAAAATGGTTGTTTGATGCCAGTAAGTTGTGGGGTGGTTTGAAATGCAGCAACAGATGACAGTACATTCACATTAAATATCTCCAAGTAGGTATTGTGCTGTGGGATGGTGAATTGCATATATCCACTTGACTGGGTAAGGGATGCCCAGAGAGCTGGTTAAACATCATCTTGGGGTCTATGAGAATGTTTCTGGAAAAAATTAGCATTTGAATTGGCGGACTGAGTACAGCAGATGTTTCTCCCTAATGTGGGTGGACATTACTCAACGGATTGAGGACCTGATAGAACAAAAAGGTAGAGGAAGGTTGAATTTGTTCTCTGCCTGACTGCTGGAGCTGGGACTTCAGTCTTCTGCTCTTGATGTTCTTGGTTCTCAGGCATTAAGATCCAGAGTGAATATACAACACTGGCTTTCTGGGTCTCGCGACTTCAACTACAGTCAGCTCTCCTGCATCTGTAGGTTTCACATCTATGGATTCACCCCATGATTTCCATCCACAGTTGGTTGAATTTGCAGATGAGGAAACTGCAGACAGAGAGCCAACTGTACTACTTTATTTTATATAAGGGACTTGAGCATCCATGGATTTTGGTATCCAGGGGGATCTTAGAACCAACCCCCACAAGTATTGAGGGGATGACTGTATACCAAAAACTTTCCTGGGTCTCCAGCTTGCAAATGGCAGATAGTGGGACTTTTCAGCCTCTGTAATTACGTTAGTCAATACTTTATAATAAACCTCTTGAGATATACATGTATATGTACATTGCTCCCCTATTGTTCTCTGAAAACCCTAATACACTCTATGAGCCTTAAGATCTAGAGAAAGCATTATGCTGGAAAAACAGATGTAGAATTCATCAAAACATAAATAATAATTGAAAAGCAATGAAGGAAAATAAAGTAAGTCAGGGAAAGTAAGTGGAAACGAGTAGAAATGATACTAGAAATGACCATAAGAGACAGACAATTAAATAGTTATACACAAACATTTTCCCTACTCTACTAGAAATATTTACAGATGTTATAGCTGTAAGGAAGAGGCAATTTCTTTTCTGGGCAGATCACAGATGACTGTAAAGAGAAATTATGCTTGAGCATAGTTTGAAGGTTGAGTGAGAATTCACCAAATGAAATGACAAAGAGTAATGAAGCAGCATACTCCACAGGAACGATGTAGGAAAGACAATGGGCTTTGCAACAAAATTTGTGCTTCCTTTTTCATAATCTGAAATTGTCACTGGGAGGACGCTGCCCAGCAACAAACTATAGTTCCCAGACACATGTCTTGTGACTTCATTCTTACCAATGGAAAGTGAGCTTTAAGTGACTGATATATGTCACTTCTGGGCCAGAATTTTAAGTGTGTTTTTTTGTCCATTGTTTCTATCTTGGTTAGGAGAGAAATCTGAGTCTGGGTACTAGAATCAGCCTGGGGCCTGAATCACCATGTGGAGATAAATCATCTAGTGACCAGGAACATCCTCATTTTACAGTTTCATGAATAAAAAGAAAAGTTCTATTTTATTAAGCCATTGAAACTGCACGACTCATCTGTAACAGCACCTAACATTATCCTCTTCTGCAGGTGTACTAAACTGTTTTAGGTTAAGGTATTAAAGAAATGTGGGACAGAGGGATTGAGAGTTTGCAGGGATCAGACAGAGTAGAGGGTCTGATGAGTTCTTGATTCAATTGAACATATTTGCTTAAAGAGAAGTTGTAGTAAATTGGCATGATCAAAATTCTCTTTTGAGACATAAGCACAGAAAATCATTTGATTGTTTTGATCCCAATTTATCTCTCTCATTAACACAGAGTATCATTAAAACTGGGGTATTTTTGGTCTTTTGCATTTGCCCCCTTGTCTATGTCATTTTCATCTTAGTCTATTTATACTAGCCTTTTGCAGAAAATGCACACTGAAAGAAAGCAAGGGCGAAGTATAATTTTTAAAATGCAAGAAAACATACAGTGAACTTCTAATAATCCCCCAAATTCACACACTTATGCTGCAGAAGTTGGACTCACTGAATGGTAAAATCATAGTACTTCTTCCCCTCACTGAACTTATTAGCGTGTGTCTGACACTGAAGAAAAAGGTAATGAGTGAAATGTAACCATCTGATATCTCTATTCTGCGTGTGTTGGTAAGTGGAAAGGAGGAAGGGAGAATACCTTCAAGTATCTCAGCTACAGTTTTTTACAATGGGACCCATTACATAACTGCTTCTTGAACTGTAATTATAACAGAGCCACCTTTATAAACATGAATACAGGGAAACTAATTAGGCACTGACAATAAGCAAATATTATTCTCTTAATTAGATCTCCTTCTGTTGGAAATCCTGCTTTGTTCCCGCTACTTCAGTGTGAATGACATTTGAATCATAACAGTGTCTCACAGAACGGTCTTTCAGGGATGAAAAAGACAGACACGATGTCACAGTCGATGAATGCCTTTTCAAATCTTTGCTAATCTGAAGTCAATGAAATGCAGTCCGCAAAATAACTGCTTTTGCTGATTTGTATACCCGCATAATTAGGGCTGAAAATGTTCAGACTGCACATTTTTAGTATTCATATTTTGATAGTTCTTTTGTCACGTATTATTTCTACATAGCTGGTTACTATCTTGTAGTTTGAACGTTCAACACTGGATTAGGATGAGGCATCCAGAGGGCAAATGCAATTTGATGATTTATTAGTTCCGACACCCTTAAAAGTCAGTTTTTCTCTCTCTCCCTCTCCCCTATTCTCCCTGTCCCTCTCCCTTTCTTTCTCCCTCCCCTTCCCCCTCTCTCCATTGTCTCTATTCTGCATGAAATTTTAAAAGTAATAAGAGAAAGATCTGCTGAGAAGGTCATATTTTGTATGCGGTGCAGCAATGGGGAGGAAGAGTAGGATATATCTTTATCTAGATAATTCTTTCACCAGAAGCCTTCCTCTAACTCTGAAACAGGCTTCTGGGACACGTGATCCAACAGTTGCAATAGATGTGTGAGGACAACGACCATGTCCCTTGCATAATAAACACATATTTCATTGTGGGACCAGAAGGCAGAATGATGCTGCCCATTCTGATTAAAATTTGATCAAACAGGCATGTGTTAACACGCAGCTGCGGTCCTATACAAGTAAAGTTAAGATAAACAATGTTAAAACAAGATGTTCTATCTTAGAGGATAAGAAACAATGGCAATTTTTACCTGATACTCATATATTGGAAACTAAATTTTGTGTGAATTTACACTTGTACCTCAGATCTCAGCAAAAACAGGTGAAAATGACACTCCAAAATTCACAAAACAATTTCCACTTTTGCTTCACCTTAATAGTGTTTGGTTTTATTCAATGAGTATATAACTAGCAAGCTCCAATGCTGGAATGGAATAAATGCGAGAGGAAGACAAAAGCTAATAGACTTTCAATAAATATCTAAAACTATATTTTTAATTTTTACTTGAATATTGTGAGCTACACAGTTATTATCTATAAAACTGTTACAGTAAAACACCAGGTAATTTATTGATGATAAATGGCATATTGTTTAAAATGTCAGGGATTTCCTGACACAGAGTATGCATTCATTAAACAGATTTGTTTTTTAATTAGGCATCATTCTAGGGTCTGTGATAAATATAAAATTAAGTAGGTATAGTAAATATGAACTCTTGAAATTTTTATTTCATAATTTTGACCTTAAAATGTCAGGTTTGTATAATTCACCCTAAAATATACCTTCCAAAAGCTGAAAATCTAATGAAATTGACAGTAGCATTTATAGATAAATAGCTTATTAATATCTAGATGGTAATTCATATTATAAAAGAGTAAAATATACTAAAGGAATATAGGGGAGGACAGATTAAATCAATCTGGGATGAGGGTGAAATTGGGAAATTTCATATAAAAGGATTTTCTATTTTATAAAGAATTTGTCAGGTGGGGGGAATATATTTAAGAAATGATAATTGTCTGGTATTTTTTCATCTGAGAATGCATTAAGCTGTCTCCATATCCAGTAAAATATTTTCTTCAAAAAATTCACCTATGAAATAGATGGATTTATTTAGGGCTTACTGCAGCCCAACATTTGAATGTTTGGTTTGGATTCACACTGTAAAGTAATAAAAAGTTTTTTTAAAAAATTGGGTTCAAGTACTGGTGATGCCACATCCTATCATTTTGTATGTGACATATATTTAACCAGCTAAGTATGTTTCTTAATTATTAAACTGTGGATGATCATACGTATCTTATAAGGTTTTTGTAAGAATTAAGTGAGTTAATGTATCAGAACGCTTAACTGAATGCCTGGAATAGGGCACCATCAATAAATTACAATTCCCCTCTGTCTCACACAGTTAATAGGTGGAAAGCCTATTTCCCTTTGAGACTGAGATATTCAATTTTATAGGTAATATTCAACAAGTAATACTTGTTTTAGTGTCAGAATTATCCTTGCCATCTTTTAGGAATGTTGCTGTCTTCTTTTGTTATCTTGATCTTTATGTGATTTTGAAAAAAAAAATCAGCATTTTCCCATACCTGCCCCACTGGTGGCCTTAAGAGCAGGAATTATTTGGGGTTCTTTATGAAATCTGTGAATAAACAGCTTTATTATAACCACTCTCAGACTCTTCTTACCCTTAGTAAGTGTGTTTCCTTTCTAATTCTTAAAAATAATCATCTACCCTCTTAAAATGTGTATGGGGAAGTGGTTTTCAAAGGGTTGAAAGACAGGAAGAGATGGGTTATGACCACATCATGGTGGTAAGGCCCAGAAGTCAGATGAGAGAAAACTTGATTTACTGAGTACCTACTGTATACCAGGACCTGTGACTTATATTGTGAGTACTTATTTCTCATTATAAGTAGGCAAGGGTATTACTTTTATCCCACTTACAATGATGAGGGAAGTGGGGCTCAGGAAATTTGCATTATTGATCACTAGCATAAGAGTAGCAGCAGAAGTCAGAGGCTGCACAGAGAAAGCTTCCTGTTCACACTGGCACTGTGACCAGTTTCCATTCTTCCATTTCTGAAGCTCAGTGGCAATGCGGAAGCTGAGAATTAGTAATAGTACTCCTTAGCAGTGGAAGAAACTGGGTGGTTTTGGAATTTTTTAGGCAAAGAATACAGAACCTGTTGACTGCTGGGTGAGGAACCTCATCTAAATCTCATCCAAGAGATTAGGGGACTCCTTGTATCTTCAAATCTGGAACCAATTTTAGAAGGGACTATCAAAATCGTCAAGATACATCACCAATTTAAATGGCATTATGCATGGATTGCTTTTCTTTCAATGCTACGTTGTGCAATCTCAGTGCAGGTGTTATTTGGGGGGAAAGAAAAAAGCATTAAAAATATAATTTGTATCATCTGAGTCATAAACAATGGGTATATACATTATTTCAGGTCCACATGCTTGTGGGAGAAAGGGTAGGAATAGGAGGTGATGAGTCCTAAATATGACCAATACACCACATGAAGTGCTTTATTATAGGTACCGTGTGTTTGATTTCCTGTACAGTACAGGTGGGAAAACCAAGACTTAGATAGTTACAGAAATTTCATAAAACCTAAATAAGAATTGGGACTTTTGTCTGACTCTAAGACCACATTCTACTGCTCAATGTTTTTGTAATTGGCTTGTTTTTAATATGTCATAAATAATTTTCTTTCTCTCCCTTCCTTCCTTCCTCCCTCCCTCCCTCTCTTCCTCCCTTTCTTCTTCTTTCTTTCTTCCTTACTTTCTTTCTTTTCTTTTTCTTTTCTTTCTTTCTTTTTCTTTCTCTCTTTCTTTCAACAAATATATATTCAGCATCTACCCTAAGCCAGGCACTTTGCTAGAATGTGTGTGTGAATAAGCCAAAACCCTTATTTCACAGGCACTCACAATCTACTAGTAGTGAGACATGCAAACACACACACTAAAACTGATGTTAAGGGCTTCCCTGGTGGCGCAGTGGTTGAGAGTCCACCTGCCGATGCAGGGGACACGGGCTCGTGCCCCGGTCCGGGAAGACCCCACATGCCAGGGAGAGGCTGGGCCCGTGAGCCATGACCGTTGAGCCTGTGCGTCCGGAGCCTGTGCTCCACAACGGGAGAGGCCACAACAGTGTGAGGCCCGCGTACAACCAAAAAAAATAATAATAAATAAATAAAACTGATGTTAAAACAAAATGGTACACAGGAGCAACTGATTAATGTGGGGGTTTCAGGTGATGTTTGAGCTGGGATGTAGAGGACAGTATGAATATTTCAAGTGACAAGGACATTCCAGACAGAGGGAACAGCAGCATGGTAAGGAAGAACACAGAGCCAAAACTGGCCTGGGAGACATAAGGTTGGGATATAAATGTTGCAATCTCTGCTCTCAGCAGGCCTTCCCACTGCCTCCTGCTGCTCTCATCTGTTTTCTTGCTTTGAAGTTCCCCTGCACTCCCAGACCTGCTATTACACTCCCATTCCCCCTCCTCCACCTCCACACCTCATGTCCAAAACACATGGGTATCTGAGGTAAGAGGGTGAGCACGCTGCAAATCGGTAAGCGGAGGGGTGTAGGGCAGGAGCCCGGGTAGGGTGAAGGGCACAGCACTGACAAGCATCAGGATCTGGAAACCCCCACTGATTGCCTTCCTTTACCTTGAAACCTTTCTTGCTGTTCCATGGCCAACATCGTGTTTTGCCAAATGATTTTGACTGACAGTGTCCTTAGTGAGGAGTCAAAGGAAATGCATAAAGCATCATTAAGTTCCATAAATGAGAGAATTTTTAAAAATCACATATTGTTTACAATGGAAAAAGAAAATGTTTGAAAAAAAGATCTTGAACAGTCATCCAATCAAGATCTTAATTCATAGGCTCTCCTTAAGCAATCACCACCAGGTGATGCTAATTAGCATGAACAGTTCACAGGTGCTACCCTAAAAGAGGAAGAAATAAAAAAAAATAAAATGAACTGCAACTTCAACATAGCTGCCTGTATCTCACCTCCTTTCCCCAAATATGCTCCTTTTAACTGTTCTTTATTGAATGTCTGATGTGTTAGATATGAAAGCCATTGTGCTTATCTGGAAAATGCTCTTTGTTCCCTAAATATGAATCCCCAAAGAAGCATTAATCCATCCATTCATTTTTACATCCACGTGTGCATTCATTTTTATCTAATAACTATCTAATGAGCATCTACTATGCACCAGACACTGTTCCTGGCACTAGGGATATAGTGGTAGAATGAAAAATCCTGGTCTTGCTTGTATGAGCTTACAATCTATTAGGAAAGAAACACATTAATTAAAAGTTACACAATTAGGTGACTGCAGTTTTTTGTTTTTGTTTTTGCGGTACGCAGGCCTCTCACTGTTGTGGCCTCTCCCGTTGTGGAGCAACAGGCTCCGGATGCGCAGGCTCAGCGGCCAGGGCTCACGGGCACAGCCGCTCCGCGGCATGTAGGATCTTCCCGGACCGGGGCACGAACCCGTGTCCCCTGCGTCGGCAGGCGGACTCTCAACCACTGCGCCACCAGGGAAGCCCAGGTGACTGCAGTTTTAATGTCCCTAGTGGAGGAAATGTGTAGGGTGGTATAAAAATATACCCGGGACCTGAGGCTTATACATACACACACCGGGGACCTGACTTAGTCTATGTCATCAGGGACGCTTCCTGCAGGTAGTAAGAGTTGATAGGTAAAATAGGAAAAGTGTAGTAGCATAAATTCCAGACCGAATAAATTTTAAAAATTGCACAGCAATAAAAAACCAAATACAAAAACCCAGGAAGGCTTGTGGGACTAGAATTTGGAGCAAGCAGATCATAATGCTCTTAGAAGACTGGAGAGTAAGAGGGCCTTTAAAAGTCTGTTATAAAGAGTTGATATTTAAATAACACAAGTGAACTTTTCTAGGAAACAGAAACAGACTCACAGACAGAGCACAGACTTGTGGCTGCCAAGGGGGAGGAGGGTGGGGGAGGGATGGATTGGGAGTTTGGGATTAGCAGATGCAGACTTTTATGTATACAATGGATAAACAACAAGGTCCTACTGTATTGCACAGGGAACTATATTCAATATCCTGTGATAAACCATAATGGAAAAGAATATGAATAAGAATGTATACACGTTTATGTATAAATGAATCACTTTCCTGTATGGCAGAAATTAACACAACATTGTAAATCAACTATACTTCAATAAATTTAAAAAAGGGTTGACATTTAAATTCTCTCCAAATATCCTAAAATAAAGCATTTTAAAGCAAGAGTGCGTTATCTAATTCAGCTAGGCAGCTTACGGGACATAAGAGGATCCTTGTCTTATGGGACATAAGATGAATCCAGAGCGGTCTATTCAGAGACTCTACCAAAATTTGAGGATTTAAACATTGGTAGATTTGGGGAATATTCTCTGTAAATGTAAAATCATTTTAAACTAATTAAGAAAATATTTTCATATTTATCAGATTATTTAACAAGTAAAATGCAGGCTGTAACATAGGCTGCTGTAATACTCAAGGGAGTCAAACTTACTAATGGGAAAAAAGGAGGATTTACCAAGGAAAATACATCTGATACTTACATGAAATATGAGTAGAAGAAAGTTTATGATTCTTGCAACTCTGTCATGAGCTGGCTGAACCGTGTTCATACACTACCTTGCCTATTTTATTTGCTGTTAAAGTGAATGCTATGTCCAGAAGTTGGCTGGTAGTACAAAAACATCAGCAATTTGGATGGCAGAATTAGCGATGTTTTTTTCTAAATGGAGTTTTCATCATCTATTCTCTGTTTGAACCGACCAATCCTCAGCTCCCCTAAAGATCTTTACTGGAAAGTTAGATGGAAAACTCCCATGTCTTCCAAAGTGTGGTGCCAGAAATCACGATTTAGACAGAAGAGACTTTTGGCTTATAAACATGGCATTAAGTGATATTAAATCATATAGTCAATTACTACCACTTCAGTTACATTTTACTCTTGACTAGGAGATCATGTCAGTGATGATAACATGTGTCTAACATTTTCTAATCTACATTTATACAAGCCTACGCTTTGATAACAGATGTTAAGTTCAGAGCTTTCCCATAGGCATCGATATCCCATGAGAATATAATCACATTATTTTCCTTTTATTGTATTAACATTTATGGTATCTTTCTGTTTCTGGCAAATAATGCTGATTTTTCATCCATGGTAGTAACATAGATATAAATTAATTTTATAAAAATTAATAAAATAATTAAATTAATTTTAATTAAAAATCTATTAAACAACATAGATAAATGATATATATGGTCAGTAAATATGGCAAATATAATGAAGAGGTAAAGAGGTGACGAAGGTTGGGAAAAATTTGTTTTAATAGATAAAGAGTATGACCTTTGGTAATTAAGATGATGTCATTATTTACTAATTATGTGACCCTGGGCAAGTCACTTAACCTGAGTTTCAGTTTCCAATTATTTATTATTGGAATAATGATTCTGACCTCATTTGAGTATATTATAAGGGTTAAATAAGTGTAGCATATATTCAAAACCTACTAAAATCATTATAGTTGAAAACAAATAGATAATGGAGTTACAGAGGGAACATTACCTACATAACGAAAGATGAAAAACAACAGTGAATCCTTTGTTCTTAGCCAAGGAAAACAACACAAAAGAGAAAAATATTTTGGAAAAAATAAAATAAAATAAAAACAGAGTCAGCACCAGATGCAACACAATTAAACTGAACACAGTCCCTAGTGTTTA
Source organism: Neophocaena asiaeorientalis asiaeorientalis (assembly GCF_003031525.2). Classification (NCBI taxonomy): domain Eukaryota; kingdom Metazoa; phylum Chordata; class Mammalia; order Artiodactyla; family Phocoenidae; genus Neophocaena; species Neophocaena asiaeorientalis. The sequence goes on along the minus strand of NW_020173714.1, from coordinate 471,521 downwards.
GAAGAAAATCCTCTCTCACAGTTATCCAAACAAATCTATTCACTTGAAACCTGGAGGGCTTTAAACGAAAGCACATATCTCTTTAGGGCCTCCTGGACTATTTTTACTGCTATCTAAATTTTATACACCCAGCAACGCCAGTGATACATATCAGCAAGACTGCGACCACCACTTCAGAATGCTCCTACAATCTACCAACTCTTGCATCCAATTCAGCTGGGTTCAATTCATTTTAGCAATCACTTGGGTGGCCAAGCTTGGATGCTTATAATGATCTCCCAAATGGTTTCCTCTTTTCTTTCATTCAAACTTTCCTCTACACCACCAATGTTATTCTTCTTTCCAAAGCTCAACTCTTCTTTTGCCATCTAGAGACCCTCAATAAGGTTTTATTGAGGGTCTCTAGATGGCAAAAGATAGAAAATAGACAATCACTTTCCAGGTGGCACTAAAAGCCCTCTGTAATCCAGCCTCATTTTTCTCTAATGTATTTATCCCATAAGAAAAGAGTCTTAATATGTTTACCTACTTCTGCCTTTCTGTAAGCTACTTCTGAAAGATAATTTCCATGTAACTGTTTTCTTACATTATTTAACATGAGCACAAAGTCTAAAGATGTAGATTAGTGAGAGTTTTGGCAATCTGCAACCTTTTGTGAAATATCTAGTATAAAATATTATAGTGATATAAAACACCTAATATTTATAAAGTGGATTGTAATGCACAATTTTAATCCATTTAGAATGTTCAAATCAATGTACAAAGAATAGAACTTGTAATTATCAGAGGACAAGGGAAGAAATGTTACATTTTAGAAATGGAGTCTGTATCTTCCCGCAAATTCCTTTTCCAAACTTGCTTTTCCTCTCTGCCTAGTCAGTCAAATAATTCCCTGTATTTATAGGACACTTGTAAAGCACTTCGAACAGTATGTAAATTCACACTAAATAATGCATAATGCTTATAGGAATCTGTTTCCCAACTTGCTGCAGCCATCATCACATAGAAGGAAAAAGAGAAGGACAACTAGAAGTAAAAAGCAGCGCATGTTTTTTAAAAGCTAAGATAGAATAATGTGCATTTTTAATGTTGTAGACTTAGATACCATAGCTAGAAGCTGTATTTATTTAATCTAACTCACTTAATTCATGTCTATACAGAGGGCAAATTAAAGTTTTAGAAGAATAATTTAATGGGTTCTTGGTTAATATGTTTTTAATGAAAATGTGGAGCGGAACAACTACATATCTTAATGAAATGAACTGTTAAGTTCTTGATACAGGAATACCATGGAGATAACAGGTTTGGTTCCACAAATAAAGTGAATACTGCAATAAAGCAAGTCACAAATTTTTTGGTTTCTCAGTTATATGCAAGTTATGTTTACACGATACTGTAATCTGTTAAGTGTGAATTATATCTAAAAAAATGTACATACCTTAATTTAAAAATACTTTTTTGCTAAAAAATGCTAAGCATCATCTGAGCCTTCAGCGATTAGTAATCTTTTTGCAATAGTAACATCAAAGATCACAGATCACCATAAAAAACATAATAATAATGAAAAAGCTTGAAATATTGTGGGAATTACCAAAAGGTGACACAGAGACATGAAATGAGCAAATGCTGTTAGAAAAATGGATCAACACACTAGCATCGTTGCCACAAACCTTCAATTTGTAAAAAACAAAAAGAACCCCGCAATATCTTTGAAGCACAGTAAAACATAGTATGCCTTTATACAATTAGATAAGGGCTTATGGATGGATTTTTGGTGCCACTGAAACCTGGCAGAGTGGGAATGAGACCTTCCTAAAAAGTTAGAGTGCAGTTGTTCATGGCTTGCTCATTCAAAGAAGGAATATTTAATGAGTATCTATCATGTCCCAGGCCCTGTGCATGGAATTTGCAGTGAATAAAACTGAACACATTCATTGATCTCCTGAAGCTTAAAGTCCAGAGAGGGAAAGATATTTGGTCAAGTATTCACACATATCAATATATAAAAAAGTATGCAGCATTATACGTGAGAGAAAGAGAGTTTTATAAGAATACGTGACAATATCTCTGACACTAGAGGTGAGGGAAAGCGTCTTCCCTGATGTGACACCTTGGCTGAGATCTATAAAATGAGCAGGAGTTAACATGAAGAAGGGAAGTCGTTAAGGATGGAGTGGTACACTGAATAATGGCCCCATAAGTGGTCACATACTAATTCCTCAACCTGTAAATATGTTGCTATACTTGGCAGAGATGACTCTGCCAATACAATTAAATTAAAGATCTTGAGAGTGGGTGATTTTCCTGGATTATCAAGATGCGTGCAATGCACTCAGAAGAGTTCTTCTAAGAGGCAGAAAGGCTGGAGTCAGAAGAGGCAATGTGACGATAAAAGCAGACGGAGAGGAGGCCACAAGATGACGGAAGCAGAAGAAAAGGCCATGTGAAGACTGATGGAAGCACAGTGGTGAGATTGCTGGCTTTGACAAGGCAAGAGAGCCATGAGCAAAGGAGTGCAAGCAGCCTCTAGAAGCTAGAAAATGCGAGGGAAAGTACTCTTCTCTATAGGCATCAGAATAAATACCCTGCTAATACAAATGAGTTCTAAAAGGCCAAAGAATATTCAGGCAAAGGAAACTCTTTGTGATGAGATAGAGTTTTGCGTACTTGAGAACTTGAGAGAGCTGATCTTGCTGAAGCACAGAAATCTAGGACAAAAGGGAAATGCAAAAGCTAAAACTGTGCAAGATATTAGAAACCAACTATTTTCAAAACCTCATTTGATGAATGAAGATAAAATATAATTTACTTAAGACCATCGAATCCATTAGCAATTCACCAAAGATGTAAAAAAAAAAAAGAATCCAAATTTGGTCTGTATGCAATGCATTTATCCATTCAATCATTTACAAAGCATTTATTGACTGTCTGCTAGGTTGGGGCATGGTGGCTGAGGCTCGATAGAATCATGAAGGAATAAAGCATAGTTGCTGACTCACTGTCTTCCTGTCCCTCTAATATTGCCATACCTCTCTATCACCTTCACTACACAAGAAGCACCTTGAAAGCAACTACTGTTTCTCGGATGACCCATGTCTAAAACTTGCCAAAATGTCCTAAATAAAATTTGCTAGTTAAGCAGAAGTTATGTAATCTGTTTTAGTTTGACCATGGCATGATTATGTCAGGCTGCTAATGGAATATAGGGAAGATGAACTTACTATGAGTATATACTGGCCTGTGTGTGGCCATGAGCTCTGGGAACCACTTTAGAAATATGATGTAATGATAACAAGAAGCTTCAACACACATTGCATCATTTAATCCAAGCAACTTCTCTACAAGGGAGTGGGACTACATCTCAAAATGTCTACCTTTCTAGGGCATCATCTGGAATCGTCACTGTTTCTAGCTCTGTGATGGAAACTCAATACTCTCTGACTCCAGTTTTCCCCCAAGCAGAATGAGAATACGAATAGTAACTTCCAGATTGGTAGTAAGGATTGAATAATATATGTCAAATATATGTAACTTACCTAGCAATCTGACATATAGTAGGCATTCAACAATCATTTGTTGAGTGAATAAATGAATGAATCAATAAATAAATGAATTTTGTGTGTGTGTGTGTGTGTATGAGTGTGTAGTCTAGCAGATGTGAGACTTCCTGTGGGTCTGCTGGAACATAGAATTTGTGAATTGAGAATCAGTTTGTGCAGGAGGTAGTTAAAAATCCTGGATTCCAGACGTGGCTCAATCGCTATCTATATGAGATTATGCTAACCTCTATAAACTTCAGTTCCTTCATCTGAGAAATACAGCTATAAATCTCTACTCTGCCCCCTGATTGGATCATTTTAGGGATTAAGTGACATAGTTACAATTTTTTAAATTTCTGTTCCAATAAAACATCATAAAATAAGTGGGATTTTTATAAAAAAGTATTATTAATATATGTTATTATTAAGGAACATTCTATTTGACTGCATTGTTTTTCCAAAACTTTAGCATATCTAGTTTAGACACTGTTCAATTTTTGTTCATGAGCTTTTACTAAGACTCTCTGTGTTCACCATGAATAACAGGTCCATGCATAGTAAAGTAAAAGTACATTTGTTTTTCTCAGAAAAGCATGAGCCACACATTTTGAGGTTGTATATTGTGCCTACACTATTATTTTCAATTTCTACACTGCCAGTCTCTTTTTACTGATATTTCCAACCTCACCCAGAGATATTTTTAAGGCCTTTTGGAATGACACAGAATGGGTACCTTCCAAGAAAGGACATCTCTTGCCTGTAATTTCCCCTATGTTGTCTGTTGGGAGTTTCAAGTGTTGACATCTGAGAGCTGAAACATGCACTTGTGATGATGCCTTTCAATCCTTCTCATGAGACTCTGCAGAGGCAGGTGGCATAAATCTCTAGTGTCTAAATTGTATTTCATACAAATCCATTCTTTGTCAACTGCAAATAAGATGTGTGTGTGTGTGGCAGGGGGGTGGGGAAAGGGATCACAGCACTTCGAATAAAAAGAAATCCATTTGATTCTGGGTTCTAAAACTAATAGATTTTGAACATGGGGTAGATCATTTCTCCTTACCGGGTAGCAGTGTCCCCATTTGTATCATATAATCCTGGAAAGGTCCATAGAGATTACTAGGTTTATAACCTAATAATCTGTGCCTATAATTCCGGTCCATTCCAGTTGGAGACATTTTGATATATGAGTAAAAGCCTGAACACTGTGGTCTGATGGATTACAGCCCCAGTCTCAAATCTGCCACTTTCTAGTTGTGATACTTAGAGAAACTATCACGTTTATTTTTAGATTGAAAAACTGAGGATTCAAGTGGGGACAATTTACCTATCCCATAAGATTTTGTAGAGGATTAAATGAAAACTAGTGTGTCAAATCAACAGCACAGAAATATGGCAGACTAAGTTAACCTTAATCCCTCTAGAAATAAATCCTTAGACAAGTTAGATGATATGCAGCAATGATAAAAAATGTGAATACATATAGTTCAACAACAAAATAAATCTTTAGGAGGTATGAAGTAAAGATGAAATAACAGCATTAACAATAGGAATTAGCATAGTGGTCACCCTTGGAGGGAGTAGGCTATCAGAGGAAGAAGAAAAAGAAGGAAGAGGAGGAGGAGGAGGAGAAGAAGAAGAAAAACAAAAAGAAAAAAGAGGAAGAGGGAGAGGAGAGGAGGAGGAGAAAGTGGCAGGAAAGATGACAAAGTTCTGGACCAGGAAGTCTGAAGAAATTGTAACTAAGTCTACACATAATGCTGAGAAATTTCAATTGCTTCACTTAGTGAAATTTTGGGGAATACCTCTAACATACAGAGAGGTGGCAAAGCAGCTTGTCTGTTTTCACTTGGGCTCTAGGAAAACACACATATATGGACACACACACACAAACATACCCACATCTCTCACTTGAGAAATGGAGTGGGCTCGTGCTTCACACGGGCTAAATGTATACTGCCCATATGGTCCAGGATGCAGGAGTTAAGAAATTACCATAAAACATGGTCATAGATTGGCAATAATTTTAGGATTCCTGATAAAACAAATGTAAACCCCACTCGCAGTTCACTCTTAAAAAGTTAGGTTGTTCTCACAGAAAAAGCCCTGAATAGATGAGCACACAATCTCTTATTACAAAACAGATGAGATAACCATATGTCACAAATGAGGATAAACAGACATAACATACTGGAGGATTAGAATCTCAAGAATATCAGATAGTAGAACTATTTTTAACAGGAACAAAAAAGACTATAGAATAGCATGTTTGACTTAAACTTTTAAAAATGAAAGAATAAAAACAAAAAAAAATTCTATAAAGAAAAGCAAATAAGCCATTAAAAATAAAACTTAAATGCATAAATTAAGCCACAGAATGGATCCTGCTGAAGAGAAGTAGAATAAAATATATTTGAATAAGTTATACTCAACATAAGACAGTAACATAAAGGGAAGGAAAATTAAAAATTATTATTAAATAAACTGAAGGAGAGAATGAAAGGGTCCAACAGAAACCTAAAACAGAATTACAAGATGAGTGAATAGAATGATATAAAAGGCATTATTCTAAGTACAATGGCTCTTAATTCCATAATTTTCTGTGCTAATGAAACATATGAATCTTTATATGTAGAAACAGCACAGATCCCAATCAGAATTAAAGAAAAAAAACCATCACAAGATACATCATGGTAAAACTGAAATATATGAGACAAGGGTGAATACATATCTTTTCTGATTGCTTTTAAGATTACCTAAAAAAATCAAAACTTAGAAATAACAGTTGCCTTCTCAATGAGGAAACATACAATGGACTTTTATTTTCCAAGTTAATGGCAAAACAAACTTCCCACTTGGAATTCTGCACCCAGGTAAACAATTACACAAGAGTGAGGGTAAAATGAAATGCTTTTTAGGCAATGAATAAAAAGTTTAACACTGACAGTCTCTGTTGAAAAAAATACTGAAGGAATTACATCAGGAAAATGGAAAGGAAACCCAGAAGAAATGGCTTGGGTAATCAAAACAGCACGACACTGGCACAAAAACAGACACATAGATCAATGGAACAGAATATGGAGCCCAGAAATACGCCTACACCTCTATGGTCAGTTAGTCTACAACAAAGGAGGCAAGAATATACAATGGTAAAAGACAATCTCTTCAACAAGTAGTGGTGGGGAAACAGGACAGCTCCATGTAACAGAATGAGCTTAGAACACTTCATCACACCATATACAAAAGTGAACTACTGAACAAGGTACTCAGGCAGTCCTATCCACCCAGAGATAAGACAACGTCTCCAACTCCCTGAGCCCCTGATAACAAGCCAACCACGGATCCCACTGCAGACTCAATAACAGTCTAACAACCAGTTCCAACCAGCATGATTGCGATTCCTGGGAGTAATCCCATCATCCTGGGGAACAGAGAGGAGATGGTCTTTACCTGCTGAAACCAGTCTGTAAAGACTGAAAGAGATGCTTCCTCCATTAAATCCACAGACACCAACACAAGGCAATACAGATCATGAACAATCAGGCAAATATGACACTATCAAAGAAAACTAAGAAAGTTCTGACTCCAAAGCAATGGACATCAGTGAATATCCTGACAAAGAATTCAAATTAATTATCTCAAAGAAAGTCAATGAAATACAAGAGAACACAGATAGATAACTAAACAAAACCTGGAAAACAATGAATAAACAAGATGAGAACTTTAATAAAGAAACAGAAACCATAAAAAAAGAACCAAACAGAAATCCTGGAGCTGGAGAAAATGCCTCTCTCTGGGCTGGGGGGTGGAGGAAATGAGATGTTGATTAAAGGGTACAAACTTCCAGTTGCAAGATGAATAAATTCTGGGGATCTAATATTCAGCATGGTGACTATAGTTAACAATATTGTATTATTTACTTGAAAGTTACTAAGATAGGAAATCTTAAATGTTCTCACCACACACACACACAAAATGTAACTATGTGATGTGATACATGTATTATCTAATTCTATTGTAAATATTTTGCAATATATATATGTATCAAATCATCATGTACACTTTAAACTTATACGATGTTATATGTCAATAATATTTCAATAAAGCTGATATTTTAATTCCTTTTTTTAAAGAATTCATTGGTTTATTTATTTATTTGGTCCTCGTTGCTGTGTGCAGGCTTTCTCTAGTTGTGGTGGTGCGCGGGCTTCTCATTGCGGTGGCTTCTCTTGTTGTGGAGCACAGGCGCTAGGTGTATGGGCTTCAGTAGTTGTGGCACGCGGGCTCTAGAGTGCAGGCTCAGTAGTTGTGGTGCACGGGCTTAGTTGCTCCGTGGCATGTGGGATCCTCCTGGACCAGGAATTGAACCCATGTCTCCTGCATTGGTAGGCAGATCCTTAACCACTGCGCCACCAAGGAAGTCCCAAGCTGATTTTTTTTTAAAAAGAAAGCAAAAGATACAGAGATGTGTTTATAGACAGTGAAATAAAATATACACCAACGCAATTCTTTTTGTGAAGGTTTATTGAACAACCACTGGTAAAATTCTGAGGACAAAAGTAGTTTATTCAGGTATTTTTTATTTCAAACAAAACCACAGAAAGTACTTGTAAATGATATTTGAACATGAGACCTACCTAGCTAAGCTTAGAGAACAAGAATATGAAAGTATAACTAATGTTTTTACTTGTTTTCTGTTCCAATCCATAGGGTTTATACCATTTGCAACCAAAAGAGTTTTAACTCAAAATGCATCAAACAAGTAAATAAGCAAACTGACTTTCTGGCTCATATAACTGACCCTTGTTTTAATTTAAATTAGGGGTCTTCTGATTTCTTTCTTTGCAGCTCTTCCATTGATTTTATCCATAGTATAGCAGCATGTTGACAATACAGCAACGAAATTTCTGGCCTTGTGTTCCCATATTTCAGGTTCTAGGGTGAGTCATAGCATTCTTTCCAGTATCTCCAAAATAGGGGAGCAATTCCTATTCTTAAAGCACCAGCAAACACTACCTCATGTAATATTCCAAATTGGACCATGCGCTCAATGTGGAACCAATCAGTAAAAATGGGGGATGGGATATGTCAACTGGGTTACACTGCAAGTTGTCTCCTCCTAACCAAGTGGCTGTGTGTTACAGAAGGGCAGCTCTTAAAGCAAAATGTGGTATTATTAATGGGGAAAAAGTAAACTAAGGCAACTACAAAATCTTCAGTATAATATTAGCTTAAGGAAAAAGAATTTGAAGCAGTAATTTTTTTTCCGGTATGAAGTTTGCAACTAAGATACTCTTGATAGTGAATTCACCGAAAGGTCGTTTGATAAGACAATCCCCACCAGAGTGATGATGAGGTCAGAGAGATATTATGAGACTCAGGGCTCCGAGGACAGTTGGAAAGAAAAGTGAGGCTGAAAATAAGAATTCTTTATTGAAGTAGCCAGAAGGCCAGAAGAGGGTATGTAGAGAAAAGGAAAGCACACTAGACTAGGAGTCTGGAGAACAAACATGGCTCCCTATCTCTGCAGAAAACTAATTTTACACAATCTCTCTAATTGGATATTAGGATGACATGGAACAGAAAATAAAGCAGTGCTGCATCATGAGAGACCAAGCAGCTACCCATGTATACAGCTCTCTTACTCCTTTCCCCACACAGGGGATATATGGTTACTGCAGACTAGATTCAATGTGTAGGCAGATCACCTTAACACCAAAAAGCCACAGCCTTGGTATCCCACCAGTCTTTATACTGTTGTAGTCACAGAAGACCAAGCCCTGCAGGCCAGTTCACAGCTGCCCCATTACAGATGTTGTCCAATAGAACAGGGATTTCACAATGAACAAAAGCATGACATGCGTCCACATTTATCTTAAATTCACAGGTTCCAAATAAACAGTACCATGAGAAGGCAGACATAAGGTCATTTTTCAATGTACACGTAGGTCAACTCAGATCCAATGTTTATCTTTTACTTTTAAAACTTGTACGCACATGAGATGAAATAAGAACAACCTGAAACCTAGAAGCATGTTGCCATAACCTCCAAGACCAGACCAGAATAGAGAGTGTCATTTTGCTGCAATAAGTTTTTTTTTTAATTTATTAAGGAGAGGGACATAGAATTTTGTATCGGAATCCTACCATATTTGAGTTATGGTTTATTAGTTTAATTATATTTATTTGTATAGGAAACTGTATATAATTCTGATATTATAGTGTGGCTTTAATAATTCTTTCCAATCTCTTTCTTGTCTTATGCATTTCTACATTCCAAGGTCAAAAGTCCTGCTGACAGTCTACAGTATGTAACAGGAATGGGTAAACTTTACTGTATAACCAGTCTCCATAAGGGCATTACTTCATATCTCTCATTCACACCTCTATTCCTAACACCCAGATGATTGCCAAGACTATGGTAGGTGACCAACATTTGTTAAATAAATAGCATATATATAACTTTATGCTGTTGCACGTGGGTGGGGGCAACATATCAAATGAAATAGTCCTAGTGAAAGCAGCTAGCCTAAGACCTGGCAATAATAGATAGATGTATTTGTTTCTTAGTGCTACTGTAACAAAGTACTACAGATGTGGGTGGCATAACACAACAGAAACACATTCTTTCACAGTTCAGAAGGAAAGAAGTTCAAAATCAAGGTGTTGGTAAGTTTGGTTCCTTCTTCAGGTGTCAGAAGGAGAATCTGTCCCATGCCTCTCTCCTAGCTTCCAGCAGCTGCTGACACTCCTTAGCGTTCCTTGGCTTGCACCTACATAACTCCAATCTCTTGACTCCACACCGACACATGTGCTTGTGTCTCTTTTACTCTTCTTATAAGGAAAACAGTCTTGTTGGATTAAAGGCCCATCCTACTCCAGTGTGACCTCATCTTAACTAAACTGTATGTGCAAAAACCCTATTTCAAAATAAGGTTGCACTCTGAGGTTTGGAAAAGGACATGAATTTTGGAGGGACACTATTTACCCAGTGTAGTAGACAATCAATAATACTGAAACTAACTTTACTTAAAAGCAATTAAATGTATGTTCATTAAAACAAAACACGATTATACAGTTGACCCTTGACCAACACGGGGGCTAATGCATTTATAACCTATAGTTGGCCCTCTAGATCCATGGTTCCTCCATATCCGTGGAGTCAGCCAACCACAGACCGGGTAGTACTGTGGTATTCACTATTAAAAAAAATTTGTTTGTAAGTGGACCCATGCAGTTCCAATTCGCATTTCTCAAGGGCCAACTGTATGTTGAATTGACAGACATCATGCATTATATGCAACTCTACAGAATAAGTGAAAGTAATAAAATTCAACAGGAGTTGAATTCCATAATATAGTCCTGCTGGGTCTATGTCCATGACCTCTGGCAGAATTCAATATTTTCATTGGCCTAGATGCTTTAGAAATGGACACAGACTCAATTCTAGCCACAGTCCTTCTGCTCTGTCAAAGACCAACCAAGATCTTCTCACTTGGTTAAACCCACCAGCACTAAAGCAGTCCAGAACAATGTTTGTCCTCCTTCTATGTCAGGGGATGGGGAGAGGATGGGAGGAGGAGAGCAGGTAATTACACATACTTCTAAATAGTAAGAGACTTCTCCCCTCTACAAACTAAATGACCTAAATGGCAATTCCATTATCTTAAATGTTAGAGAAAATTAAAGAATATTATTTCAGACTCTTTCTCGCCCTCTCCCAAATAACTATCTCCATCTTTATTTATTTCACTGTTTACCATAAGGAATATTTCTCCAAATAGTTCCATGGCCCATATTCCTCAATTCATGCAGATGTTTGCTCAAATATCACGTTATCAGTTTAGATTCCCTTCTGTATCATATGTTTATATTAACTTGCCATTCATTATTTTTTATTTATTTTTAAAATATGGAACATTATGTGTATACTTATTTATATGTTATGTATTATTTATTCATTGCTTGTTGCTCTGCAAAAATGCAAATATTCAAACATGCACGCATACAAACAAATATGACATGCAAGTAAATATTAGGCATTTTGTAGACCTTGCCTTCGGGGTATACAAATGAATACACAGACTGTGTTGTGGCAAATATTGTTTTCTAAATACTTCTATGAGTTAACTATGGCTTTTATGTTCACAAAATAAAAATACTAGAACTTGTTTACACATTAGTTTGAATTTTATAGAATTTTCAGAGTCATGGCAGATATTGGTTCATTAAGCCAAAACAATGTCATAGGAGATAGGCTCGGTTATGTATTTATTATGAACCCATAATATTAAGAAGGGGAACGTGCTTGCACAATTCATTTAATCTGTCTCATAGTAAATGTTTGCCATTGTTAATTAACTGATCAATCTGACTCAACTATTGGACAGAGCAATGTAGAAACGCTTATACTTGGAGCAAATGTAGGAAATACAACATATAAAATAGACTGGGATGTGTAATGAGGGTTGTCTGCTGGATTATAAATGCTTAAATGTATTTTTCTCCCCCTCTAAGACTGAAGTTTTAATATAACTTAATGCAGGTGGATGCGTTTAGAAAATAATTTCCATGTGCCTCTACCGGCGGTTGCCTGCTAGGCACTTAAGAAGACAGTGGGAGGCTCAGCAAGCAACCAAAGCAGGTGGAGGCAGCTGGGTCACAGCATGTGGGGTCTGAGGGAGCGGCGTGAGAGTAACCAGACTCGGCCCACAGGGCCTGAGTACACTGAACATCAGGACCTGCGGATATGCGAGGAAAGAGGGGGATGCGACCTGGGGCTCTGACACATCCCTGCGTGCTATTAGGGTCATGCTTATATGAAGACAGTGTTTTTCCAGGTGGAGGAAGAGAGAGGGGGTGCGATTCGACTGATTCACATGCACTCATCTTCTCTCAAACTGCTCTGTCTGGCTTGTTCACTTGACCCTGGACAAGTCACTGAACTTTGCAGGCATGCAGAATAGCAGCTATGTACCTAATTCAGAGGTAGGCAAATGAGATCTCAGAGGAGTGTAGTGAGGACTGTTTTCAATATTTTAAAAAGAAGACTTAAAAATATATCTATAAATATATTAAACTTAAATCATGCAGTGTGTCATTTCCAGAAAGGGTAGAAGAAAATGGTCAATGGTACAGGCTTTGAACTCACACAGACCTCTATTTGAATACTAGCGTTACTGCTTACCTCTGTCTCTGGCTCCTGTTTTTAAAAAAACCTCTCTGAAGCTTACGTTATCTTCACATCTCCATTGGGTTGGTACTGAGATATTTCTTTTCTTCAAATGAATAAATTAAGATAATTGCATTTAGAATATTTAGCATGTGGTTAAAAAAATGAGCAAAGGCTCATTGAACATATACTATGGGATATATATAATTAGGTAGAGAGGTTACAAAGATTAATAAAACACAATTGTTATCCCAGAGAAGCTAATGATCTAGTGGGGAAAACAAGTACGGACAGGTAATTTGCCAGATGGCAACTGTACCAAGAGTTAGGAACACAATGTGACACCCTAACCAAGCCTGTGACCTCTGGTGGAGGTGACACAGGAACTACACTCTGAAGAATGTGTAGGATTTGGCCATATTGGATGCTGTCTTGGGTGCTGGCTTATTTGGAGGAAAAAAAAAAAAAAAAAAAAAAAAACTAACTCTGAAGTTCTAAAAAAATAAAAAGCAATAGAAGAAAAACAGTCATAAAGTAGAACCAAAAGATGGCTTTGTATGCAATTAATACACGGAATGGTGCCAAACGCCAGAGGGGAGAACTATAAGGCACCCTACACCCTTAACAAGAAGCCACAGGCAAGCTTTCTGTGCAAATCCTCTAATCCTATTGATCCTGCCTGGAAAGCAGTGAGGCCAGTCAGCAATGCAGAAGGGTGGAGATAGGCAGCAAGTGCACACGGCAGGCACTGCATGCTTCGGGAAACTTAATCATATAACCTTCTTCATTACTCACAAAATCACTCACTGTCAATACTACAGCCACGGCCTCCCTGACTACTGCTGTTTAAGATCCTGTCAATCTTCTCCTGCGATTTTGCCAAACAAATTCACTCAGAGCTATTTACAGGCAGTATTATCTCTGCCGATAACATTACACCATTTGTGTAGTACAGAAACAGGAAAATAAAACTCATTCTAACCCTTTCATCTGGCACTCCCTTTGCAAAAGGCAAAAGCTCCCTCTCGATGAGTAAGGGCTGAGGTAGAAATACAGTTCTATACTGTTGTTAAAAGCCAGAATAAGAGCCGACTTTTATTATTCCATGGAAGATTTTTGGCCTGAATCGCATAACGGCACCACTATGGTCATGACATTAACCAAGAACCATTATTGACTATCTCAGTCTGCATCAGGCCATATATATGCTGTCAGGGGTTTCCGTAACAACCCTGTAAATTCATTATTAGCCCTCTCATGCAGAGATATATATGCACAGAGGAATTAAAAAAAAAACTTCTCCAAGAAGACCTATCTAGTGACAGAGAAGCACAATTTAAAACCAGGTTTGACTGTTGCCATAGTCCTTATAATTTCCACTGCTAAGTGCATATTTGTCAATTCTCCATATGACAATTGTTGACATAGGGATAAAATTCCTACTTACTGACTTTCAGAATTAGAGGTAAACTGACTTAACCAGTAGATCTTTTCTGAAATAGTGATAAATTAACTCTGGAGCATCCTTAGAAAATAAGAATGTTTTGCCATCATACTTAAGGGACAGTCTGAGATGTAAAGATTTCTGTGGGACGTAAACCACCCACAGAATCTATTTTGCTCTTCAATATGTAAACTGAATTATCATATTCATGCTAATTTCATCAAATTCAGTTTCAAATACGAACTAACTCTCTAAAGTGCTTGTTTTGATAGATGTATGCCAGCTTCTTAATAACCTAAGGTCACTGCAAAGATAGCATGTTCCTACCAACTTATTTCTTTTCCTCAATCCCAATACCCACTTTCTTTCATTTATTTGAATCCCTTGGTTAATGAACTCAAATGTCCCAACTGACTACGCAATACTCCAGGTAGAATGGTGGTCGTTATTCTCTCTCACTCCCACAATCAATCAGTCACCATTTGACATTGTTTCTACATTCTTAATAACTCTTGAATCCACATTTTTCTCATCTCCACCATTCTAGAGCTTTAATTCATTCCCTTGGCATTGACTGCATGGACAGTTTAAAGAGACTTGAAAATCAACTGTTCACCTTCCATGTTTACCCTCTCCCAACAGACCTCCCTTTACTATCTACCACATTAATTATTGTGAAATGATCTTGTTTAAAATGATCCAAAGTCGAAAAAGAATACATGTATATGTATATGTATAACTGAATCACTATGTTGTATACCTGAAACTAACACAACATTGTTAGTCAACTATGCTCCAATATAAAATAAAAATTAAAAAAAAAAAGCAGAAGCAAATTGTATGTGCTTCCCAGGCTCCTGAATGGGGCGACCAGGTTGTGCCAATAAAATAAATAAATAAATAAAAATAAAATAATTCAAAGTTTCCCTTCTTTTCTTGTATATGTATAACTGAATCACTATGTTGTATACCTGAAACTAACACAACATTGTTAGTCAACTATGCTCCAATATAAAATAAAAATTAAAAAAAAAAAGCAGAAGCAAATTGTATGTGCTTCCCAGGCTCCTGAATGGGGCGACCAGGTTGTGCCAATAAAATAAATAAATAAATAAAAATAAAATAATTCAAAGTTTCCCTTCTTTTCTCAGGATAAAGTCCCGGCTTCTAAGCAAATCAGTATGGTCATGGTCTTCCCACTGCCTTCTATCCAGCCTCCTTTGTCACTTCCAAACATGCACTCACAACTCCGGGGACACCAGACATGCTTGGAATTCCAAGGTGGAACTGGAAGGTATAATACTCTCCCCCTCATATGTGATGCCCTTCAACACTGTGCTTCTTCACCCGGAAATACCTCTCCTTTGGCCAATTTCTGGTTTAACATAACTTTTTTCTCATAGCAGATGACAATCTCTTTTGCATGAGATCTTCCTTTCTTTCACAGGTAGATAAGATGCTACTTTCCTATGTCCTCATAGCACTATTTGTTTATTCAAGCCACCCACTCAAGCAACAAGTATTATAGGGAACACATTACATGCCAGTCACTGTTCTACATACTGGTATTTTAGTGGTCAATAAGATAAATTCCTTACTCTCAAATAGACAAATACATAAACATGATAGTTTTTGCATCAAGTGCTTTGAAAACAGTGAAACAAAGTAATGAGATAGAAAAACCGAGCAAAGAGGCAAAGTTTGCTTTGCATTGGGTGGCCAGGAATCTTACCTCTGAGAAGGTAAGATTTGCATTGAGATCTAAATATGAGAAAAGAGCCATGTGAAGAACTGAGAAATAGCAGTCCAGATAGAGGGGACAGCAAGAGCAAAGGCTCTGAGATGAGCATGAGTTTGACAAGCTAAAGGAACTGATGGAAAACTATCACAGGCTCCTAATAATATGCCACAAACTTATAGTTTCATTACATAGGAATGCCTACTCCAAACTCCATGTGGCTCTCTTTTGTTCAGAGCTTCAAATCCTCAGTAGCCTGTACACTGACCGTCTATGATTTATTAGACACAAAAATAGCTGTGAAAAAAACAGAATAAATGTTTACTGCGTGTATCCCTTCTATGGTATGAGCTTCTTGAAGTCAGGAACCATATTTGTTTATGTGTCCTTCGTGGCTGTTGACCAAACTTGATACAAAGAAGGTGTTCAGTAAATTTTTTTTAAATGACTGAATGGATTAATTAATTAATGATATGGGCATAATTTAAACATTAAATTATTGTTGGCTGTTATAATTTTACCTATAAACTAATCTCTAAAATGCGTCATATGTCCTGAACCTGGCTTCACATTAGAACAGCAGAGAAATAAAATGAGAAAGAAACTAGGCAGTTTGCTCATTACCCTTTGTCCTCTTCTCACCTCACTGACCAAGGACATGGTCGCCTACTCTAGGGAGTCTGTGATTATTTGTACTTCCAGGTGGCACTGCCAAGAGCCTTGGAGGCTGTACTATTTACTGGTTAATGGCTAATCCAAAGTTTCTTTTGCTGTCACTGAGATAAATGGTACAAGCTGCAGACAAAATCAGGAATGAAGCAAATTTTTGCTTCAAAACGTGTGTTGTGTGGTCTATACTAAATCCCCAGTGTCTGTGTGTGAATTTACTTGAAGACAAAAATAGGAACAGGACTTTGGTGTTCATAATTCTAATGATAAAACTATTACATAGGGAACTTACATTTACAACCAATTAACAGAGGGATAAAATTATTAATTTGAATCATCCATTTCCCTCTCTCCCTTTTCTGTATGTGCTCCTAGTCCTATATTTAGTGATGATCAGGACTGATACGTTAGAGAGATGTGAATTTTATTTTTCTTGCATTGACATATGGGAATAATGAAACCCAGAGAGAGGAAGGGACATAACCACGGTTACTTAATGACTAGATGGAATGATGGAATTCTTATGCCGCTATGTTCCCTCTGATGTGTAACTCAGTTTCTTTAGCTATAAAATGGGGATACTCAGAGAATTATTGTAAGATTTAATTAGATGTAACATTTATTCTTCTGAACTGGAATCCAGAGGAATCAATTGTGTGCACCCTATATGTAATGACAGCTTAATTCTATGCTGCTAAAGATTCTCCTATTCAGAAATTCCTCTACTTGGCCCTTTATATTGCAACCAGGCTTGCTCCTAACTATTTCTAGGAAACCTAATCATAGGGCACTGTAGTTTGGCAATTTGGTATGAAATGAACACTGCTCTTACCTTTCTCTTCTAACCCAATTCTCCAGTGTCCCTAACGATAAATTTAGGATACACTCATATTATTCCCAATCTCATCCTACAGTCCACAAGTGGGACACTGTTTCCTTCAAATACTACGGTAGGATACTATATTCCTGTGTAATTCTCTAGACCGTCTTCCTCAGAGTTGGAAGTCTGCTTTTGAACTCTACACCTGATCATTATGCTAATGTTAAATGTTCCATCCACTCTTCAGGGCATCCACCTGTAACTCTTGGATGTCACCCACCTTCTTGAATATCTAAAAAGATGGATACGGCACAGAAGACGACTGGGAACAAAATGTAATTGGGTTTCTACTGTTTTCCAGCCACCGGACAAGACAATTTTTATTTTTTTGCCTTTTATTTTTACTTTATTTTTTTACATCTTTATTGGAATATAACTGTTTTACAATGTTGTGTTAGTTTCTGCTGTACAACAAAGTGAATCAGCTATATCCCCATATCCTCTCCCTCTTGAACCTTCCTCCCACCCTCCCTATCCCAGCCCTCTAGGTTGTCACAAAGCATCGAGCTGATGTCCCTGTGCTATGCTGATCCCCCTGTGCTATGCAGCAGCTTTCCACTTCAAAGTCTACTGTGTGTATTAAAGAAAAATTATTGTACATCCCCAGTTAAAACTGTAAAACCCGAGGCTCAGAAAAGCTAACTATCATGCTCCAGGTAAGACATCTTTTAAAGTGTCAAAGTCACTGCACCAAGCCACTTCCTTAATGCATTTTTTTTAAAGCGTTATATATACTCTTTCAATCTTCACACCACCCTATGAGATGGGTTCTTTTATTATTTTTTATTATTTTTTTTAAAGATTTATTTATTTTTGCCTGCACGGGGTCTTAGTTGCAGCACGCGGGATCTTTCATTGCAGCACTGGGGCTCTTCATTGCTGCGCATGGGTTTCTCTCTAGTTGTGGCATGAGGGTTTTCTCTCTCTAGTTGTGGTGCATGGGCTCCAGAGTGCATGAGCTTTGTAGTTTGCAGCATGCAGGTTCTCTAGTTGGGGCGCACGAGCTCAGTAGTTGTGGCGGGTGGACTTAGTTGCCCTGCTGCATGTGGCATCCTAGTTCCCAGACCAGGGATCGAACCAGCACCCCCTGAATTGTAAGGCAGATTCTCTACCACTGGACCACCAGCGAAGTCCCCATTAATGCATTTTTAAATGCATTTAATGGTCTTTGGAATTTTGAAAATAGCTGATAATTTTTTTTTAATGTGCCAAAGAAATAAGATAGACAAGACTGGCCTTTTGATGTGTTTTATTTTCTAAATGCTTTGACATCTTTACAGTTGACATTCGGCGTTGGGTAATAAGTTAAAAGTCTTGAGTACTTTGATAACATAATGCTGTACTTTTTAGTAAACATTTGCCACCATTCATCTTTCACAACCTCTCATTCACTTTGTTAATTTTAACCTTAAAATATTCCGCTGACCATTTGTTAATTTTCCTTAGGTCGCCCTGATACATAACCTATGTTAATTTTTTTTATCATTCTCTGAATAAAAATAACCCCTTTTACATAAAATTTAAAGAGTAAAATAATCTTCAGGAAAAGGAGATGACAAAACTATTGAAAAGGTAAAGACATGAAAGATAGCATAAAGAAGGAAATATGGGAGTTTGAAGACGGTTTAGTGATGGAATTCAACCATTCATTTCGGGTATTTTTTAGTTTTTCCTCTTATATGTTTTTATGATTTTTTATTGGAGAATAATTGCTTTACAATGTTGTGTTAGTTTCTGCTGTACAACAAAATCAATCAGCTATACGTATACATACATCCCCATAACCCCTCCTTCTTGAGCCTCCCTCCCACCACACTCCCATCCCAGCGGTCTAGGTCATCACAGAGCACCGAGCTGAGGTCCCTGTGCTATACAGCAGCTTCCCACTAGCTGTCTATTTGACACATGGTAGTGTATATATGTCAGTGCTACTCTCTCAATTCATCCCACCCTCCCCTTCCGTTCATTTAGCTCTTAGGTGAATTTATCAAGCATGTATGAAAAATTTACTATGTTCCATGTCATAAGCAATAGATTTAAAAGTGGATTAGCTATATCTCTTGCCTTCAAAGAGTTTACCATATAGTAGGGAAAAAAATGAAAGCATACAAGCTCAATAAATATTGTGACTTACCAAAAGCTTTTCCTTTTGCTTACCATGCTGGCTTCTGTTGCTACACTCTCTTTTGCTATCTACTTAATATTTTGCATATCTAACTAGATTTCTTCCCATCACCTACTGCTTGAACGACTCTCAAGCACCTGTCTCACTCCAAATAGGTTTTTTGTCTCTCATCCCTAACTCTTCCAAATGACCTTTCTCTTGACAGCTTTTTGCTAAGCCAGAACTAAGCTTTGGTAACCTCATATTTTTGCTAAGCACTGCCCTTGGGTTGAGTTTCAGTTCCAGGATCTTATTCCTGAGATTCTGTGTACCCAGAAAACTTCTGAGTTTAAGCCAGAGAAACAAGAGACAAACTAATTTAGTCTTTTGTCACTCAACTGCTGTGACTATTCTGAGCTTGGATTCTATGCAATTCTGTTATAAACTGACCAAGTTTGGTGGTAGGGTTAAGGGCACAGTGAATAGGGAATGAAGCAGAGGGACAGATGGATGCTTTCAGAATCCTTCAGGGGTCTGCTGCCTCAGTTAAGACTTAGGGCAGAAAATGGAGATATGCAGTCACAGTACTTAAGGAGAAACACTATTAGCAGGAAAAAAGTAGTAGCAAGCATGAACGCATTCACCTAACTTGACTTCAGGGGTGAGACCAAGAGTATCTACTGGGGCAGCAGATCTGCCTGCTCTGCCTGTCTTCATGAAAACCTTTCAGTGAGCAAATATATGCTTCAAAATTCAAATAATCCAAGACTTTTCTCCTCACATAAATTTAAAGAGTAAATTTCAGCATGCTTCTGTCCTAATGATAATAAGTGGTTTAAACCAATGAAAGTCATAACTAGATATACACTTGAGGCAAGAGACTATTTTATTGACTTTTGTATTTTAAACACCCATCACAGTGATCAACAGGGGAAAGACATTTGATACAATTAGTTTCATACATAATAATAGATTTCAATTAGTAGAAAACCTAAGGGGCAGACATACCTTGAAACCTAGAATGTGAGATCTGGAAGAGATGTCTAAGGTATCCAAATATTGGGTATGTAAATATACTTTATCTAGATTTTCAATGTCCATAAAGTAAGAATAACTGCCCGAAGAGCTGTGTGTTTTTAAGTACTACTAGGAGAGAAAGAAATAGGAGTATTAGTTTGATGTGTTGGCTCTTCCTAATTCTTGTCTTACGTCCCCACTGCAAAGGTTTTAAAGTAAAATAATTATTTATCTGAGTTCACCTAATCATTAAGAGCATCAATTAGAATCTAGGTTTTGTTTTCTTTTTAATCTTTCTCTTTAAAGCTCAATAATGAGATTGAGAGGAAAATAAAATGGAGATAGTAAGAGTGTCTACTTAGCAGATTTGTAGTCGCATTGGACGTATTGAATGTAAAACACCCAGTGTAAAGTTAGAACTCAGTTGTCACTATTATCAAAAATGAAAACATGAACTTGTGCTCAAGGATTTTCTAAGTCACAGTTGACATTAAATCAAGAGAGATGAACTGTACCAATTCTTTTCGGGGCTACTGAACAACAACTGCCTCTGTTTCCAGAGTGCAATCTTGGCTAAGATCTGCTGGAAAAGTGCCATCTGCTCTTCCATTGCCTGCATATAGAAAAAGGCCTTTAGTTAAAGCTCATTTGAAAAGGAACCACTGAGGAGGTGTGTGGCTAGAGAAAAGGCAAAACTGAGGAGAACAAAAACCACTGTGTTGTTTCTCCAAGTTTTGCCTGGGGGTAGCATCCTAAATCTTAAGTGACTAAGCCTGACTACAAAGAGTGGTCACAGCCAGGCTGCATGTACAACTTGGAGAAATCTGTTAACTGCTATGGCTATTTCTCTTTCTCGTGGTTTCACTGAAAAAGCACTCTACCTGTGCTTCTGAGACTTAAATTCTGTAACCAAACCCATCAATGCCTATTGCTGGGGAAGAAAATAAAAAAAGAAGTCTAGCTGAACTAAGAACTAAACTGACATGAAAAAGAAAATAAGTGCTTTGGTGCAGATGAAGCTAAGTCGTGCATGGCAGCAAATACTCTGAAGATATTGATGCCTGCACTGTGTCAAAAAAAGATGACTAATAGAGTGTGTCCTTCCTCCGTGCAGGCCTCACTCTGATCATCTGGAGGGCTCATTTTATGCATGGGATATCACATTTAATATCTTCAATCATGGTGATAAATTGACCGTAAGAAATTGGCAAAATCTATTATCAATAGATATTATATTTCTGGGGCTACGAATAACATAGGATTAAAGAGTTTGCTTTGTCCAGGTGCTAACTACAAACGGAAGGTACTAACTGCATTTCTGGGCTCTTCTTAAAATTAATTTCCCTTTTGGAGTCAGAGAAAATTCACTGTATATATTAAAAATTGGGATGATTTTCTTTAATTGAAATATCTACAATCTATGTCCACACTCTCTTGATGCTCAAAGAGATTTTAGTTTAAGTCTAGCTCTACTATAGACTAGCTGTCGTAGAATTCAGCAAGACACTTCAGCTTGCAAGGCTTCGGTTTCCTCATTTGCAAAATGAGGTTAAAGTTTTTTATCATGACTTGTTCACAGGTCTTAAGCAGAGGCATATACACGAGGCATGAAAAAGATCTGCCGACCACAAAGCCCAATATAAATGAAGCAACTAAATTAATGCTTTATAGTTTGAGGCTTATAATGTCAATTTCTATACCTATCCATATGTTTACTCATTTCTACATCTATATTTAATGCACATCTGGTTCCATACTAGTTTCTATAACATCTACACACAAACATTTGCTTGATTCTCTAATAATCATGTGAGGTACAACTTTCATTAAAATCAGGCTGCTTATTTTCAGTTTTTGCCCAAAGTTAATCTGGGATTCAAACCTCTATCTTACAACACAGAGCCAGGAATCCAGATTATATTTTATTTGTTGTGGTAGCTGATGTCAAAGATTGAAAGTTGCTTTGCCAGTACTATAGGAATTATGCACCTATAACTTTTCAATATAAATTTTCATCCTAGAGGTCTTGTGAAAAAACCTTTCTACATACCTGAGTGGTACTTGGGAGTCATGCCCTATTTCTAAAACAAAATTTCAACAAGAGTGTTCACTGAAGAGCAGACCAGAGATAAAGATGTTTAGGAATAATATGCTTGGTTGTTACATAAAATGCAGTGAACCCAGCAGTGTTTCAGTGTTTATTTTTTTCCTTCTCAAAGCCAGTGTTTATACACAAAAATCTTGGAATACTCGTTTTCATTTCATCTGCTGCAGCTTTTCTAGGATCACTACTGCCTTCCAAAAGCAAGTAAAATGCCTAAGATTATATTAATTTGCATTACATGACATAACCTGTTAAGAGGACAGATAATTTTTGGTGACTAGGCAGTTGTTTGCATTCTAACATCAGGAATTACGTTTCATCAAAAGTATAATGGTCTACACATCAAATCTGAATGATTTTCAGGAATTGAATTTTAAGCCACCTAAAGCCCCCAGTCTTGGTAGTTAGAATAAGGTCCCCATTTCCAATTCTCAGTCCTACATTCTGAGAGGGGTTTCAACGCATATGCATGTGAGTGGAGTGGAGCATGTGATTCATTCCTAGACAATCAGAACTTTTGCAACTTCCTTACCACAGTGATTCACTCAGATATGGGTATGTGATCCAGTGACCGCCAACCAAATTCACTAAAACTTTTTCCTTGAATCTGACAGGAATGATTCATACTGTTTCTGCAAAAATTCTGAAAGCATTTAAGCTGGTGCTTTTTTGACACACTGACACAGTAAGGAAAGCCAAGAGAGAGAAACTAGGTCAACAACATTTTCTACAACATTTTGTCATGAAATTTTTCATATATACAGAAAAGAGGAAGCCATTTACAATAATCACCTAATTGCCCGTCACCAAGATTCTAACATGAACATTATGCCATAGTTTTTCAGACACCTAACCATCTATTCATCCCTTTCTCCAATCACCAACCCATTTAGATTTTTGAGCCTATCAAAGTAAGTCACAAACTACTTCGATAAAATTTCCTGAGCCCCTGTATCTATCTATGATGGAAGGCAGAACTTCTGCTGAAATTTCAGTTACATTAACCAATAAATCCCTTTTTCATTAAGCCAGTTTGATGCGAATGACATAATGAGTTTTTAAATGACATACGGAGTTTTTTAAATGGCATAGGGAGTTTTTAAATTAATAGTTATACATAATTCTGTTACTGGATTGTTTTCCTCCATTTCTCACACATCCATAGAAAGTGTGAATAATGAAGAATATTTTACGGACCCTCAGAATCTATTTCCACAAGGCGATCCTGAAATATATACATTTATTTTCAAAAACCTCTCCATTTGGTTAAATTTATTTTCACGAGCCAATACTTTGTCTTAATGTTATAAGGAAAGTTTGTTGTAAATGGTTTTAGTGAATGTTACTGCGGAACGTTTTCTAAATTACTGTAAGTATACTTGGGGATTGCAGCAGTTACCAGTGTCTGCTAATGAGATGGAGTTTACACTAAAATTTTCAAAGCCTACAATTCATAATGGATCATGAAGAGATTGTAAAATATCAAATATTAGTTCAAATGACTTCTAACAATAAAATTACTGCCTGGGGATTTTCCCAGTACTAAACTCCAAAAACTTAAAAAAAAATCCTGGCCAAAGAGCTCCTAGAAATATATTTTAATGTTCAAAGCCAATGTTTTAATGTTTTGAATACTTCTATATTTCTTAATAAATATTTTACGAGCTTTCACCACTGATGCTATTTAAGCATGTGATAAACCTGCATAATAATTAGTATAGCACTCTCAATGAAAAGACAGAAGGGTTATTTTAAAAAACCACAGATGTTGTACAGGCTATCAAAGTAAAATCAACATAAATGCATGAGTCTCCAGTCATGTTTACTAGGGTTACTGATTGTAAATGGCTGGAAGTCAGAGGTCATTTGTGCATTTCTTTCTTTACCTCTAACTTAATTTTTGCATACGAAAATTAAATGGGCCTTTTATACAAGCTAATCATTTCATACGTGAAAGCAGTTGTCAGTATCACTTGGAATTTTCTATCCATAAGCTGGTTCTTTCCATGTAGCATAAAGGATGCGTTCTACTGCATTGATAGACATAATGCATTTTGATATAGCTATTATTTAATGTCTGCTAACTCTGTATCAGGCAGCAATCTAAGTACATGCTATGTCTTAGTATATATTTTTTTAATTTATTTTATTGTGGAAAGAATAGGAACATGAGATCTACACTATTAAAATTTTAAGTGTACACTAGAGTATTATTGACTATAGGTACAATGCTGTACAGCAGACCTCCAGAGCTTCTTTATCTTCCTTAACTGAAACTTAATGCTTATTCATTAGTAATACCCCATTTACCCCTCCCTCTGGCCCCTAGTAACCACTATTCCACTCTTTGATTCTATGAATTTGACTCTTTTAGATACCTCATATTAAGTAGAATCATCCAATATTTGTCTTCCTGTGACTGGTTTATTTTACTTAGCATAACGTCTTCAAGGTTCGTCCATGTTGCTGCATACTGCAGACTTTCTTTTTTAAGTTTGTGTAGTATTCCATTGTATGTTTATACCATATTTTCTTTATTCATTCATCTGTCGATAGATATATAGGCTGTTTCCACATTTTGGCTATTGTGAATAGTGCTGCGATAAATATGGAAATGCTAATCTCTCTTTGAGATTCTGATTTCAAACCTTCTGCATAAATACTCCAAAGTATGATTGCATGATCATATAGTAGTTCCATTTTAAGTTTCTGAGTTACCTCCATACTGTTTTCCATAAAAGCTACACCGTTGCCTCTGCACACCAAAGGAAATAATCAACAGATTGAAAAGGCAACCTATGGAATGGGAGAAAATGTTTGTAAACCATGTATCTGATAAGGGGTTAATTATACAGTATCTAAATAATTAATAATATCCAAAATATATAAGGACCTCCTATAACTCAATAGCAAAAAAACTAATAACCCAATTTTAAAAATGAGCTAAGACCTTGAATAGATACTTCTCCAGAGAAGACACACAAATGACCAACAGGTATTTGAAGAAATGGTCAATGTCATTAATCACCAGAGAAAGTGCAAATCAAAGCCACAATGAGAGATTACCTCACCCCTGTCAGGATGGTTATTATCAAAAAACAAAATATAACAAGCGTCGGCAAGAATGTGGAGAAAATGGAACTCCTGCACATTGTTGGTGAAAATTATTATATTTAATTTTTCACTACAATCTGCTAAGATAACTACTAATTCCTCCATTTTACAGATGAGGAAGCAGAGGTAAAAAGAGTTTAAATAACTGATTCAAGATCACACAGATAAAAATTGTGACGTATTTGATTCCAAAGGCAATGATCTTTACAACTGTGTTTTTCAAATAGAAAAACAGGGGGACCATCAAGAAGATATCTGTGAGCACTCTAGATGCCAAAGACACTTGGTGTGAAAGATAATTTATTTGATGTTAAAAGCCAGGCACTGTCTGCCTATCAGTCTCCTGCAGGTGCTGATGTGAATGGCAAAAGCTGGTTATAATGTGGTCATCCACAGGATCTTAACAGTCCTTAATGTAAAAATAATGCCCTATAATAGAAGTCCAAACATTATATAGAGAACTGGAGGACCCCTTTGAATACAGACACTTAGGAACCTAGACTGAGTCTGAAAATATTCCAGAAAGAACTGTTGTGAAGGTCAGAGTAAAAATGCAAGAGCTCTGCACATTACAAATCCTCAATAAGTGGGAAATGCTCATTATTTAGTGTTTTTAAAAATAGCAGCCAAAACCAGGAATTATTTTTCTTGAGGATGTTTTGAGAGGGGGAAAAAAAGCAAACTATTTCTGGGTCAATTAAAACTGGCCAGTCTGTCTTTTGTTCCTTTGAGCCAGACATCTTGACAGGCTGACATAATTACACTGTCTTTTTCTCTACTTTTATAAGCTTATCTTCCAGATGCACCAACTTTGTGACCCTGAGCTATGAGCCGGGAGCTGGTGAGGAAAGATATTCTCTGTTATGAAGTTAGGATGCTCAATGAATGAATGAACTTGTCAGACAGTTGTTTACAAAACTCCACAGAAGACCTTAAAAATAGTCATAGGATTAAAAAGATAAACACATCCCTGGACTGTTTCCTTCCCCCTTATTGGTTTATATGCCATTTATTCCAGATGAATCAACTTTATAACGCATGTTTTGTGTTTTGTTGGTTTCTTTGTCTTAAATACACTCTAGTCTGACAAACTAGTTTAACAACTGCCTCTTTCAGGGGAACCCAGTGTGAGATGGAGTGTAGTACATGTTTTTTTCAGGAGCACTATGTAATTCAGTGGTTCCACAATGTGTTTATTAAACACCTACTATGTGCCAATACTTGGCTAGTCTCTGTGGATACAATATAGAACCAAAAGAGTGTATTCTCTGCTGCCGTGAAATTTATGGTTAATGTTAAAAAAAAAAGAGAGAGACAATACACAAATATTGCCCAATCTTCAGCTAAACCCTCTCTCTCAAATTCTAAAATAAAGTATTTTATTCAAGATCAAGGGAAAGTGAATCATAGTCATTTAGAATATTAAATCTGGAAAAGAGTGAAACGTTGGGATGGCAAACATCTATCAGGCAAGATGCTGCTCTGCTGCTCCACCAGTATCCATGGCGGACGTCGTTAATTAGCCCCTGCAATCTTCCTCACTGCAACTCTGCGTAGACTGAAACTCTGTCACAACATGGCTTTCTAGACGGATGTTCTCAACTGCTGGAAAAGACATATGAGATCTGTCCTTCTTTACTACTCTTAATGTACTTTACTCGATCCCATTTGCCATCAGTTATAACTGACATGTAGGAAAGTCTAATACGTCACCCCAGGTGACTCCGTTTAGCAGGTGTAAAGCTGGAACCTGGGTCTACATAGCCTATACCACAATGCAATACTCTCTTCTATCCCATTATCCACCCTCAGCTCACTATCATAGAGAACCACAAAAATGGAACATGTCCTACAGAATATATATGATTTGGAGAAGGAGAGGAGATTTTATGCTTGTATACTGAAGCCAGTGTATGGCTTTCTATTTTTTCTTCTTCTTTTTCTTTTCTCCTTCTGCTTCTGCCTGGTGTTGTGAGAGAAAAGAAGACCTGCCTCCTTGCCCAGAGGAGAATTCCTAGATCTATTGCTTAGTGCCAGGTCTTAGAACCATGTTTAATCACATCTAATTCTCAAGCTCAGAATTTAATGTGGCAGTTAAATATGGTGGATGAGTCTGCCTCTTGTATGACACAGGATATTTTTACAACAAAAATTGTTCCCATTTTCACTTAGGTCTCCCACTTGAATTTTACATTCTACATACAAGTGAAATCAGCCCCATATTCCCATTGTTGTTGAATAATTGAACAAAATAAAATGAATATATTTTTATATTGTGGTTGTACTCTTCAAAAATTCTTCCAAAACATAGTCCCAAACCAGCACAAATGTCTTAGCAGCTGCAGTTAGAAAGCTCCTTAGAGAGCTGAAGTAATTGTCTTCCAGAATCCAAGAAACCATTGTCAAAAGTACTGAAAAAAACTTGAGTCAATTTATTTAATCTAAAAGCCACACTGTAAGTTTCCATCCTCATTCTCAGTGACATCAAATAACTAGCACTTAGTATTTATTACTGGAGGAATCTCATAATCAGATTTCCCAACAATAATGCCTAGCACATGTTTTTTTTTTTTCCCCTATTTTAACAGTATTTGAGTTTTTACTTCCACACCTGTATAATGCACATGTATAAATAAGGTCACCCAAAGAATAAATGCTTAAGATGAGATTAAACCCTAGATATGTTCATTCCAAAGTCTGGATTATACCATCATCTGTTTTGTATACAGGTAGATGAAAGGGTGTCTTCCTTATTTTCTTCCTTTGTTCAGGCATGCATTAATGGGGCATGTGCTAGAGTATTTGATGGGTCTGATTTGCTATACAGACTGATAAATATTGTGCTCATTAGTTAAATAAGAGAGCCACAAAACAATACACAAGATGCCAGAGTCTGATTCGAATGGGATCTTCCTCTACCATGTATACAAATATCCTATCAATTTCTAAT
Source organism: Neophocaena asiaeorientalis asiaeorientalis (assembly GCF_003031525.2). NCBI lineage: Eukaryota > Metazoa > Chordata > Mammalia > Artiodactyla > Phocoenidae > Neophocaena > Neophocaena asiaeorientalis. The sequence continues at coordinate 442,790 of NW_020173714.1, read as the reverse complement.
GCTCTATGCGCTTATATTCAAAAAATGCTTTTCTTCTTGCCTTCTAGGGCAAACAGATTCTTCTAAGGCAAACAGATTCTAAGATAGCTCCTATGACCTCCACCTCCGTGTACTCATGACTTGCGTAATCCTCTCCCCTAGAGTGCGAGCAGGGTCTGTGACTTGCTTCTAACAAATACAATAGGACAAAGGTGATGAAATGTCTCATCCATGATAATTTTATATACAATTTTTTCCCTTGCTGCTAACAGACTCTCTCTTGCTCACTTAGAGGAAGCAAGAAGCTATGCTGGGAAGGCCCATGTGGCAAGGAATCAGGGTATATTCCAGTTAGTGGGTGTGCATGCAAGAAACTGAGTCTCTCAATCCAACAGTCCACAAGGAACTGAAGGCTGTCAAAAACGATGTAAGCCTGAACATCGGATCCCTTCACACTCCAGCCTCAGATAAGACTGCATCCCTGGCCAAAATGCTGATTTTTAAGCTTGTGAAACACTGAAAAGAAGACCTGACTAAGCTGTGCCTTGACTCCTGGCCCACAAAACCGTGTGAGATAATGTGTGTTGCTTTAACACGTTAAGTTTGTAGTAATAAGGTTAGGAAGCAAGAGATAAGTAATATCCCTTTCAAACTTAATTCTTTGATAGATGAGGAAAGCAATAAAGAAGCACATGAATAGGAAATATAGCTATAGCAAAAGAGAGTTTGGGGGATCTTAAGCAAACCTCTGTGGGGATCAAGAGGTTCTACTCTGAATTAATCAAAGAAGTGCATATTTTTCAAATGCTATTTTGAGAATTATAAACAGATAACAGATACCTTGATTAAAGTGATCAGATCTAAATCTCCAATGCTCAGTGTAATATTTGGGCCACTCTTGGCCTCACCAAAAAACACTTGCCTGTTCATCCTGCCTCTTTGGCTACACTCAAGCCCATGCCTGCACGTTCCATGTGACATGATCTGCTTTACTACACACTGGGGAACAGGAAAACTCCTCTGGGGTTTGCCATTTTTCAAGGTTAAAAAGAAGGAGGAATCAGAGCATAGAATTTTAAGTTAGATTCACTAGCCATGTGGCACTAAACCTATAACAACTTCTTTGGTGACAATTCCAGATTGAAGGCGACTGAGAAGGCATGACAACAAGGTGCAATGTGTGACGGTACACTGGACCCTTCTGTCATGAAAAACATAGTGAGATAATCAGTGAAACTTGAATGAGAGATGGATAAGATGCTAGCTAACATATGAATATTAATTTCCTGACTTGCTATTTGTGATGTGGTTACGTATTAGGGCAGCCTTGTTCGTGAGAGACAGACATAGCAGTATTGATGGTAGTAGACTGCTGCTTGCAATTAGGTTGTTTCAGGAAGAGTAAAAAAGTACTGTTATGTCAATCATTCTGAAAGTTTTAAATTATGTCAAAAGATAGAGAAAAAGTGTGTTCATTTGACCGTGTTTATGTGACCTCCAGCTTAACTGGGTGTTTCTCAGGGGCCAGGTGTCCTACTAAGCACATTATATATGTCTATTAATTTATCCTGGACAACAATGTTATTAGACAGGCACTATTATTAACTCTATTTTATGTATGGAGGAACCGAGGCAGAGAGGGTTATGAGTATCACCTACGGTCGTCCAACTAGTAAGTGTCAGAAAGGGGAATCTTACTCAACCCATGGAACTCCAGGCCCCACAATTTTTGGTTTTTTTTTTTTTTTAATTAATTTTTATTCAGGCCCCTCGTTTTTAACCACAATGTTTGGTCATAGACTGAGGAGAGGCAACAAACCCCATCACTACAGCAATGTAGCTCCAGCTTAAAACCTTAGATAGTTCATATTTATAAATCAGATTCCTTTTGTTCTGGTCAGCTAATGTCACCAAATACTGACTTTGTGGTAGGCACTGTTCTTGGTGTGAGATGAGATCCAAAGTATATTTAAATAAATACATACTATCTAATTACATAAATGAAGGAAGAATATGTAGGAAATCATCAGAAACTAGAAAACACAAGAGGAGACGGAGGTTATAGCTTGTGGTAATAAGATCGTAGGACACATTCAAGTCAGCATGACAACTGGGTAGGTTACCATGCTTTGGGATTTGGAATTCTTTGGTTCTTTGTCAAGCTCTACAGTTCATTAGTGCAGTCACTAAGAAAGTAGGTGAAGTCTTCTGTACCTGTATCCTCACTGGGAAAACTAGGTAATAATGCTAACCCAGAGTGTTAAAAGATTAAGTTTAAATTCACCAAGCATCAATACTGACACATAGTATGTGCTCACTGAATTCTAATTTTGCTTGATTCACTTTCTTAAATTTTTGAAGACATAGTTCTTCCCTGATAGGAAGGAAAAAGGAAACTGGGCCTCATGTGATTTTCAAAATTGGGAATTTGTTATTTCTCTAAAGTATTTTATATCCCTCCCCTTAACACTTCCCTTTCTGGCACATTCATCTGGAGTCTGGCATGACAACTATTTAGAATATCATTTGCAAAGGCTGATGTAGACAGAAGAATAACAGAATAGTGTGTGAGTCTGTTAATGAGGGATGAGAATAAGTCAAGGATAATGTGCTGACCAGTGACCCTAGGACCATGAATGAGCCCTTCCCTTCCTGGTGTTAGCATCCATTGCTCTGCCACAGAGTAGAGCTACTTTGGCTACCTGAATTAGAAAATGGTATTAAGCCATTTTGCAAATCTCAGTCAGCCCTTAAGAGGAGTGGTTCCAAAATTCCAAGCCTTTTTTTTTTTGGTAGCTGGGTTTTAAAAGTCGTTTTAGTTTATTATAATTTACGAATAATGAGTAGAGCCATTTCCCTCTTTGGTTACTTCCATCTATGTGTTTCAATGTCATTCCCACCTCTGAGTATTTAACTCTAATTTCTCACTCAGTGACAAAACTCCATATTTGTTGGAACAATTTCGGCACTCAAAATGAAACAGGCTCCTTATATTACTGTGAAGCAAGGTACCCAGAAGGCCCTATGAATTTCCTATTTCCATATGCACCAGATTTTCACATTCTGAAATGTTTCTTACGGGAACACGAGAAAACAGTTATAATTAAACTTAAGTAGAGAAACTATATTTAACACACTCTCTGGGATATATTTTGGAGAAGTGGCCTTGAAGGCAAATCCTACATTAGCAGGCACCTGGGGGTCCCAGAGTCAGAGGGGTACCTCTCCCACCCCTTCCCCCCATCAGCTTGATCTTACGTCTTTAGTAAGCAAAACAAAAAATGCTTATTTGGGGCAAAGACAAAGAAAAAAAAAATTTTGTTTTGCCCATGTCTACATCTGACTTTTAAGTAATGCATACATTTTCCCTGGCTGAGACAGAAGTAGATTTGCATTCATTTACAAAAATGCCATCTTACTCAGGAATTAAAGCAAGGAATTTGCTAAAGAATCATCTGCTACTTGCTTTGTGGAAGGAGGTAAAACAATCATTACATTCTGAGGAAAAAAAAGACAAAATTTATCTATTGCCCATCCTCTCCATTCTTACTTGCTCCTGGATCCAGGAAAAAGAATTTTGTTAGTCAATTACTCACACCTATTTATTAATTTGTTGTAAAAAATCACCTATTTTGTTGTAACAAATTATCACAAAGTCAGTGGCACAAGTTTATTAGCTTATACTTATGGAAGTCAGAAATCCAAAAGTGGGTCACACTGGGCTAACATCAAGGTGCCAGCATGGATGTGTTCCTCCTAGTGGTCCTGGGGGAATATCCATTTTCTTCTGTCTTCAAACCCACAAGTCTAGCATCTTCAAATTTTTCTCTGATTCTAATCTCCTCTTCTGCCTCCTTCTTCCATTTATAAGGGCTATTGTGATTCCTGGGCCTACCTGAACAATCCAGGGTAGTCTTCCTATTTCAAGGTCAGCTGATTAGTATCCTTAAGTCCATCTTCACCCTTAATTCCCCTATACTACGTAACATAACATCTTCACAGCCTCTGGGGATTAGGACATAGTCATATTTTGGTGACCATTATTCAGCCTACTATACTTATCAACCAAAAGTTGCCTGATTTCAGTTTAATCATTTAGAATGAATGTGGTCAGTTGTGCTATAATGAAAGAGTAATATAGAGAAGGAAAATACATTTGCCTTCAGTGAATTTAAATTCATTGAGTTTAATCTATTATATCACGCAGCTTCCAAGTGAAATATGAGGATAGGTGAGTTTGAACGTCACTGGGAAAAAGAGACTTAGGTTTTTGCCTTATTTTAACTGAGTGATGCCCTTGCACAAACAACTAATATTCCCCTTCATTTCATTCACTTATCTGAAAATAGAGTGAAACATGTTTTGATTGTAAAGGTATTTCGTGATCCATTTTAAGTTGTGCTTTATCTAAGAAGTCTGCACGGTAAGTAGAAAAAGAAACATCTACATATGAAACTGTATTTTCGCAAAAGAAGACGTACCTGAAAGGTAGGGAGCCTGATTCTAGTTTAACTCTATTTCTAGAATTTAAATATGTTAACTCTTTAAGGGTATATTGATCATAATGAGCATTTTAGTCTCTAAAATATGGGTTATAACTTATAGGAAATAAATGAATTTGCCACATATTTTATTTTGAATAAGGCATTAAAAGAATTTAATTATGGCTGTATCAACTGCCATACTATAAAGTATGACAATGAGAATCCACAATTCACAAACACACAGAAATATACATGGATCTCACAAACATAATGTTAGGTGAAACCAGACACAAATAACTATGTACTAAAAATAATGCATTATGTGATTCTAATGTTATAAAATGCAAAAGAGGTCAGAATGGTGGTAGCTTTTGAAGGGTTCAGAAACTGAAAGCAAGCACAAGTGGGAATGATTCTGGGGTGCAGGCAATATTTGTTTCTTGATGCTAATGCTGCCTGCATGAATGTGTTTAGCTACTGAAAATTTACGGTGTTGCACCCTTATAATATGTATACTTTTCTGTATGTATATGCTACTTTCATAAAATGTTTTAAAAATGGGTTTACCCAAAGATGAGAAAATATATAAATTCACCATTATATAAACCATAAATATTAAACACCGCACATACACTTTAGTCATCTTAGTCACCAAGAATTTATCATTCACAAACATTTCCCTAAATCATAAAAAAAGTATCATGCAGCAATATAAATGTATTTTAAAATGTGTATTGAGAAATATTTATAAATCTGAGAGACTCCTGTGGGAAAGTGAACTATCTCCATGGGTGAAAACAGTATCTGAGAACCAGAAGGGCAGAATTGTGATACTGTTCTTTTAATAAACATTGTTCATTTCATTTCTTCTTCTTCTCCTCCTCCTCCTCCTGCCCCTCTTCTTCCCTCCCCCTTCCCTCTTCCCCTTCTTCTTCTTTTCCTTCCCCTCCCCCTCCTCCTCATCCTACTTCTTCTATCATTCGTTTTCAAATTTCTATCTCAAGCTGAACTGGGGTATCACTAAAGCAAGTGAACTTTTTCTCTTGAAATCAATTAAACTGTCATAACAAGCAACGATTTTCAAAAGGCATGTGTTCTTAAGGACAGTCTCCATGACCCTGCTCTTATGTGTGGACAGGCCAATATTATACCACTAATCTGCCATTCAGTCCAGTATATCCCACAACCAGGGTATGTTACCGTGGAAGACCAAAATCACTCCCTTTTAATACATTCTAACTGCATGCATGATTAGGTAGACATCGATGTAAATGATCTTCTGTCCTCTCATGAGTATAATAAAACACACATATTTCCTCTGGGGCTTTTGCTTAAAATGATGGCTATTATGTGGGCTAACGTAGGCCAAGTGATTCTTTATAGGATCAGCAGACTAGTTTCAAGGAGGCAGGCAATCTCTCGAAGAGAGCTAGTCTTTCATACGTAAGGAGATGAAAAAATAACTCTCCATGATTTGAGACACAGAGGATGTTAGGTCTGAGTCCTAAACTTAGCTATAATGTGAGAAGGCTGGATAACATGATTTTGGGGTCCATGCACACGTGTGTGTGTGCATCAATGAAACCATAGAACCTCTTCCTACGATAAAGATTACAGGAGCAAATAACACATTCTATGCGGCCTATAGTGTTCAAGATATTAAAGAATTTTCTACAATCTTGGCTGTTCTTTTCTTGTTAGACCCTACCTTTTCATCAGTGAAGAGTGATGAGAATCCAGCTTATAGTAGATGATCAAAATCTGTGTTAAAATCATGAGTAAATGAATAAGTGTATGGATAAAACCAAACTGAAAAAGAACATACTGAAGTTGACAGCTTCTTTGCTGTCTACTGTGGGAAAGCCTGGGCTATAGCAGCTGCCTCAAAATCAATGCTGGGGTTCAATGACAGCAAGTATTTTTTTAAAGTAAGCAAAATCTGTTAATGACAAAAGGACTCCCAGAAGCATCTATGGCCTCAAGTAATCATCAGGGAGATTGGGTCGATGGCCTGGTTCCCTTATAGTATATCCATGAACATGTGTGTTTCTGGATATAAAAACTATATATATACACACACACACACACACACACACACACACACACACACACACATATAAAGTTAGCTAACATAGACAGTTATTTCCTGAACCACAAAACCAGAGGCATTGTGGCTATTAACAAATTAGAGAGAATCCAAACTATTTGTTAAATCACAACGCAGCCCAATGTTAAAATATCCAGGGGGACTCCTAAGGGCACTTATGACGAGTATTCTTTCCAATGCATCCATCGTCCTCTATTTACAAAGCATTTATTGTGATTCACCATGTTCATCCTTTGTAAAGCAATTATACTCCAATAAAGATGTTTAAAAAAAAAAAGTACAGGTATTTAACAAAGGGTTGAAGATAACTCACCATGCAGTATCTCCTTTAAAGTCTCCAGAACAATGTTCATTTAAAAACATTTTCTACTGAGGACCTACTGTGAGTCAGACATTTTCAAAGATATAGGCATTTAAATACAAATATGTATCATCCTTCAACTGGAGATACTCCCCTGTCCACCATCTGCCTTGAAATCACATGGTGTGGACCCCGCACTTCCGTCAAACACCGCTGAGTGGCTCTATCCTTCCCAGCAAAAAAATCTCAATTTGGCCATGAAAACCAGCCATAACTATTCTCAACTTAAACTTGCCCTCTACCTCCTGGTGGTCTGGCAACATATTTAGCAAATGTAGCACAATCCAAGGACAAATGTTAAATTCTTTGGAAAACCTGCAGTGGCTTACCAGAAAACATTCTTTGCTAAAATGGACAGTCCTTGGCAGGCATGGGATTTGACCACTCTAACATTTTGCTTTTCCATCTGGTCCTTAGCTGATGGAGAAGAAGGGAAGAGGTCTTAATATAGCCTTGAGACAGAATACATGCAAGTCAGAGCAACTGGGTAGGCTAAAATTCTTATCCAAGCAGTCAAACAAAGCCAAGTGAGCCTGGACAGTGGCTGTGAGTTTCCTCTACAGTTGGTCTTAAGTATCAGAGTCCAGAAGAACATACTTGAGAAGAATTACATTCGCATGAAACCTCAGCATATCCGTGGAAAACAAGTTAAGTCTCTCACTAGTTTGGCTAAATACAGACTTCCATGAAGAACGTAGGTGGGTTCACTATCAGTTTTGAGGCTGGACCTCAACCATCAGTGAAGAAGACAACTCTGGACCTCAAGAAGACAATGCTGTTATGAGTTTGTATCTTAACTTTGAAAGAGTGTCAGATGCTCAGTTCAAATTTTGGAGCAGCAGAAAAGTTGCAGGCTTAGGCTTTGCAGGCAGGCATAAGTGAGTTTATGTACTGCTGTCTTCTTCTAGCTATGGGTATTTGAACAAGTCTGCTAAACTGTTTTTATGTTTCTTCATCTATAAAATTAAGATGAGAATTCTATGCATCTCATTTGATTGCTGGGATGATTAAGTAAAGCACAATGTCTCACATATGTAATACCTTAAAATTCAAGTTTGTTTATTCTTGTATTGTTATTATATGGATGGTGAATATATTTTAGATTGGGGAGACTGCATGGAATTTGGAGATGTCATTCTATAGATATGAATCTTGGACATATCTACTAAACTCTTATCTAAGTCTCAGTTTCCACATCTGTAAAAGAATTTAAAAATGAGTCATATTTTCTGAGAAATGAAGGATCCACAATAAGATAACACAGATTATTTAACACATTGTAGACGTTTGGAATGCCTTAATTAATTTACCCTCACTATGTCTCAAAGTTGTTTTCGCTTCAATTTTTGGCTATTTAAAATTAAGTTCAGATCTAGCAATTTAAACAACAATGTTTTCTGTATGATATTTATACTAAGAGATACAACCTTGAGTGAGATCTCTACTGAAAACTTGATTTGATGGTTTGGTGTGACCTGTCCGTAAGTACAAGAAGAAAGTGTGAATAAGTACACAGTGTTATATATCCAATATTCTGCTCACAAGTACCACAAAGATGCATCCTCATGGAATTAGGACTGAGAAGTTCCACCCTAAAACAATGACATAACTGTTTCCCAGAGGGATTCCATGTTAATGTATTAGTAGTCTGTCTCTTAAAACCTTTATTCTATTTAATACTTTACAACTGGGAATAAGAAGTTGTTTGAAATGGGTGAGGTAGCATAGGACAGCAAAAGATCACAAGCTTTAGAATCATTATGACCTTGATTTCAATCACATTGCACCACTTTGCAATTATATGACCTTGAGATATTCTTCAAGTCTGTTGTCATGTTCCTTCATTTGTAAATTTGGGGAGAAGAGAATATATTTTCTCCTGGATGCTGAAGTGTGCTACCAGTGAGGCATATTGTGAAGTGGAGTTTCGCGTTTTCTTCTTATTGATTGTCCTGCTTCCCCTTGACTATGATAAAACCCAGTACAGAACAGGGACATAGTATATCCTTGTGGTCCTGCCTGGCCCACAGGCCAGGAGTAACTGTCACTCCCAAATTTGTGTTGTTAGATATTGAAAAAGTTATGATGATTTCTAGGGACAGATTTTGCCTCATGGCAAGGTTAGCCCTTTGGCCTCTGACCATATGTACAGTAAAATCTCCTACTACGTTATCTCCATATTTATGTTGTATTCTTTTTTCGCTAGTCATAAAAAATGTACAATTGCATTCAGAAATCCCCTTTAGTGCACACACACATTCATGCACTCATATAACCCTCTGTTTTGACTTGAAGTGCCTGTTCAGTCTCCTTGACCACCTGGTGACTTCTCTAACCCATAATCCCTAGATATTTTCAGCTCCTTTATCATGGCATACTTTTGTTTTTTCTTTTTTCTGGACCTTTGAACACCATAATATCACTTCGTTTCATGCTTTGCCCACAGCAATTTGCCTTACTATCCTTTAATACTCAACTTAAACATCTCTTCTTCTGGGAATTTTTTGTTTTTTAAAGCCTCCAGACTAGATAGATTGTCTTGTGCTGATTTTTAGAGCATGCTGTCCTTCCCTTCTCCATAATAATCCTCACTGCTGCTCTTTTTCTAGAGCTTATATTTCAGGTAAGAGGAGCATTAAAGGGAAAGAGGATAAATAGCTCATTTATGCCTCTTTCCACAAAGCCCAGCACAATTTCTGTCACTGCAAGAGAGAGATACCTTATATAAATTTGCTAAAACGAATAGAAAATTCCTTGTTCCCATAAATGTTTTCCTACCTACTTCATAGTATATCTCATTATATCAATAATAAAAACTAGTATTTGCTGAACACTTGGTATATTCCAGGCATCTTGATGAGTCTGGCTAGTGGTTTATCTATTTTGTTTATCTTCTCAAAGAACCAGCTTTTAGTTTTATTGATCTTTGCTATCATTTCCTTCATTTCTTTTTCATTTATTTCTGATCTGATTTTTATGATTTCTTTCCTTCTGCTAGCTTTGGGGCTTTTTTGTTCTTCTTTCTCTAATTGCTTGAGGTGCAAGGTTAGGTTGTTTATTCGAGATGTTTCCTGCTTCTTAAGGTGGGCTTGTATTGCTATAAACTTCCCCCTTAGAACTGCTTTTGCTGCATCCCATAGGTTTTGGGTCGTTGTGTCTCCATTGTCATTTGTTTCTAGGTATTTTCTGATTTCCTCTTGAGCTACCTGCTTTTTATGTATTATGTTACTTAGTACTCACAATATTTCCAGAAGGTAATTTCCCAACCTATTAAGTGACAAAATCTATTATTTTCTAAGACTCGAAGAAAATAAATATTTCAGGTTCACACAATTGGTGAAATACTGTTTCAGGTAAAATGGCAACAGAGACTGTCATTTTAAGACACTACTACAGCCCTAGCTGACATTTTGAGGACAACCTCATGAGAGACACTTAGCTAGAACCACCCAGCTAAACAACTCCTAGAAGATTCCAGAGCTTCAAAAACTAAACGAGATAATAAATATTTGTTGTTTTAGGCTACTGAGTTTGGGGGTAATTTACTATCCATCAACAGATAACTCATACCATTTCAAATCCAAATTTTGGCTTTTGATCATCTGTAAAGGAATCCAACATAAATTTTTTTCTTCTCTATTTTTCCTTTCTTACTCCCTAAACTAATTTTGTCTTTCCTTCCTTTCCTTCTTCCATGTAGAAAAAGAAGTGCTCTTTACTGTGGTAACCATTTTGCAGTATATGTGCCAAGTTATTATGCTGTACACCTTAAAACTTATGCAGTGCTGTATGCCAATTATATCTCAATAAAACTGAAAGAAAAAAAAATGGTCTCAAACTCCTCAAAACACCAGAACTTTCTGTTTTTTCTCTGAACCATGTGGAATTTTAAAATAAGATGGCACCTTGGGACTTCCCTGATGGTGCAGCGGTTGGGAGTCCACCTGCCAATGCAGGGGACATGGGTTCGAGCCCTGGTCTGGCAAGATCCCACATGCCGCAGAGCAACTGAGCCCGTGTGCCATGGCTGCTGAGCCTGAGCTCTGGAGCCCACAAGCCACACTGCTGAGGCCACATGCCACAACTACTGAGGCCCACGCACCTAGAGCCCATGCTCTGCAACAAGAGAAGCCACCGCAGTGAGAAGCCCGCACACCGCTGATCCGTGTGCCATGGCTGCTGAGCCTGAGCTCTGGAGCCCACAAGCCACACTGCTGAGGCCACATGCCACAACTACTGAGGCCCACGCACCTAGAGCCCATGCTCTGCAAACAAGAGAAGCCACCGTAGTGAGAAGCCCGCACACCGCTGTGGGGAGTGGCTCCCACTCACCGCAACTAGGAGAAGAAAAAAAAGCCCATGCACAGCAACAAAGACCCAACGCAGCCAAAAATAAATAAATAAATAAAAATTTAAAAATTAAGATGGCATCTTGATATGCTGACTATTGTAATAATGCAGTGGCCAGGACCAAAATGATGTTGTCTTACAAAGACCTCGTTAAGAACAAAAGATAAACTGCTTTCTTGATCTTATATGTTTTCCAGTGCAAAGAATACCCAACAAGGGAGAGAGGCTAATTTGTTCAGATCTAGAAAACTGCAGAGAGATAGGTTATTAACGGAAACATCTACTATATACAAATTGATAACTCCTACTTAAAAAAAAAAGTCTTTTACAGTTTACAGTTTTCTGTTCATCCTATGTGTAGACTGTATTATAATCTATAAAGAAATAATGTATCTTAAGTTTATCTTTCTTCTTTCTATTTTTTAAGTTGATTTATTGATACATCATTATGGGTGTGTGTGTATATATATGTGTGTGTTTATACATATATAGACAATGGATAGATAGCAAAAATATACACTGATATGTATTTCTTCACACTTTCTCTTTAACCTATACCATGTGATTTATTTTAAAAGGGAGAACATTAAGGTTAATCTGCAGGAAATGAACTCTTTAACAGACCACTTATCTCCTTTCCATAATGACAACAAATGATGTCAATATACATTCTATGATTTTCTTATGTATTCCCACAAAAACTGCCATTGTGCAAATCCAAATAGACCTTGTTTAGGACCTAAGACTCCATTATGAGGCAGAGCTGTGCTAAATCTCGCTGTGTGACCATGGAAAACCTGAAGTATACTCTCCAAGTCTCGTTTTTCCCCAAAAGATTAAAGTATAAGCTATTAGTTTCCTCACTTTGCAGGAAAGAACTGAGATAATGTTGAAAGTTGTTGAAAGAACTGAGATAATGTCCTGTAAGGTTATAGTTTATCTTATGTACTCTGTCTGATAACTAGGAAGCAGAAAACACATATTAGCTTTCCATTACTAAGAGATGCAGTGGGAATTATTTGATTCTGGAACTTTCACCAGGTTACTTCATTTATTTATTCGTACATTCCCATGGACTCTTTGTTACCTATGATACAATTAATCATCAGTCTCCCCTATAAGACCAGTTCACGGAGGGCATGGTCTTTTTCTTAATCACCTTTGGATCAAGAGCATCTTGTATAGTACGTGATACCCAACTACAAAGATAAATGATCTGACAGATGTTTGGGAAGCTTTCCATGAGCACTCAGAAATATAAGCTATTGATTCTACCTGGTAGCTTGGCTGAAATGGGGGAAAGGGAAGAATATCAGAGAAGTATTCCAAAGATGATGACACTCAAGCTGAGTCTAAAAAGTAGACAGAGTTTGAGGCTCCACAATGCGATAATTCTCAGCTGTGAACTACTGGCTTTTTCTCTCTTACTCAGGGTTATATACTTCTTAGGAATTGACAACATGGCACAGAGTGAAAGGGGCTAAAGTTGATTCTTTAGAATGTCTATTTTAACTAAATTTGTGTATAGCTAAAGGTGAATTTATGTGAAGGACAGTGTAAGAGAGGAGATAAGTAATTCTAATTTACCTTACATACTTAGAATATCATTAAATACAGATCTGTTAATTAATCTCATTGATATAAACAGAAGAGGTAGAGAAACTGAGCCAGGCTATAGCAAGAAGGTTCACTCTAAATCTTGCTTCACACTATTTTGAGCCACCCAATTAAGTGGAAAACCAAAGAAGAGGTCTAATTACCAAACTACATTTGTCCTGTAATTGGAAATATATATTCCTACATGAGGTTAGGTTATCACTTGAAAATCAAACTAGTAAAGTTATTAACACTTATGAAAAAAAACTGCTAACCAAAGTGCTGTTCAATATTGATGTTAATTACTAAATGTGAAAATGTCCTAAAGTCATTCTGGTGAACACAAACATACTTGGACTTTTTCCACACATTTATTTCCTATAGAACCCTTCACCAATAGATACATTTGGTGTCAATTTAATTAACAGAAAGGAGACAAAGGTACTTGCTCAAGGCAACTGAGATTGGGATTTGAGATCAAATCTATCTGATTTCTCAGTATAGAATGGCAGTAGCTACAGGGAGACATCCTCTTCTAGTCATATTCTTTTAATCTCTCTCCTGATTCTCCCCTCCTCCCACTCCTCTATCTCTGTGTCCTTATCATGGAGAGGAGGACAAGGAGAAAAAAAAAAACAACCCTTACAACATAGGTGTTACGTCTCCCTCTTCACTTCATTGATGCTGATGAGACAGGACAACCAATTATTCCAGGAGCCATTAGACGGCATGAAACACAAAATCCTGGCTATCTACCATGTCAATCAACAGGATTAACCCTTGAGTGTAGAGGCTATCTTTATGGTGACAGCAACAAATAAAGTAATTCTTCTCCATCAAAACCCTCAGCACACAAGTAAAACAATTTTATTTAATGCTTAAAGGTTTAAAAAGATAAAAACATAAAGACAATAAAAATGGAGAGATGGGACGGTTAAACAAAAACCATTGAAATAATAGAAGTCTTCAAACCTTTACACATTGTAAAGCACAAATAAGAAGGCAGGAAATAGTTTTTCCAATTAGTGTTACAAATATAATCCAAACAATTAGTGGCATCTCAAAGTGTAGTTCAAGGACAGTCTACTTCAGAATCATTCAGAGCACTCTGTAAAAAATACAGATTCCCATGCCACCAAAAAATACTCTGCTTCAGAAGATATCTTCTGGGAATTATGTATTTTTTGAGTTCCTAGGAGGATTATTAACTGTACAAAAATATAAGAACCACAGTGATAGATAGAACATCACATTTGTAAGTCAAAATTAGAGCAAGGTGTTCTAGCAAAGTAGGAACTTGGCCAAATGCTATACTTTATCATCTATCTGTACTGAGTTAAGTCTGAGTTTGAGTGAACATATAATTCTTTGGCAGTTGGTGAAATATATTCTCTTTTGAACTTGCACATAAAAACCTGAAGCCAAGTTGGTATTTGACCATGCGACAGGCCACAGCTGGGTGTCTGCAGTTGGAGTGATGCTTCAGTAAAACTCCACACAAATTATTTGATAAATTTTTATTAAAGTAGAGCTGAGATTAGTGCCTTTTTTGCACACAAAGACCCAGAACTGAGGTTATTCAAGCTTTTTGCTAAATTCTAAAGGTCAAAAACCACTTCCCTGTTTAAGTGAATGTCACTCTCTTCAGAAATTCTCCATCTTCTTTCAGATAAAGCTTTGGTTCCACATTATCATTTCACTCAGAAATTATCCTTCCCACTTAAGAATTTGGAAACAATACCCCTGTGAAAATGTGCCAGATGTAGATTTTATCTCCCTCCTATAATTAATTTATTTTTTATGTTACTTGACTCAAGAGTTTGGGTGTCTACAATATAGTATTTTCTTTTTAATGTGTAGGGAAACAAGAAAAACCCCAGTTCTCTGCTCAGCCCTAGAAAAAACAAAACCTAGAATAATACATTCATTGTTTTACAAAGGAAAAGTACTTGATGGTGTCTGAGGAATACAGAGTGCTGGAATGAAAATGAGGCTGCAAAGGAAATGGAATGAAAAATAGGTTTGTTTTGGTCACCCAGAAGCAAAACCTATCACATGCAGCCACCCAAACACACCTAAAACCTGCCACTTCATTCTGATTTCTGACTCCAATAAAGATGGAACTTCAAGAGAATAAGACAAAGGGAAGGAGTGGAAATGAAGCTGCCAAGGAAAACAGAACGGATTTTGCAAAGATCAGTGCAATATAGGATTAGTTTGGACTAAGCCCATACTCCAGTGTAATTTGCAATATATTTCAACCCTTCAGAACAAGTATTTTTAGCTACTTTTAATACCAGCTCTGAGCCATGACTATCTAAATAGACAGTGGGCATTAAAGTTCACAGGGCTTGATATTGCCTGTAAAAAATGGAGCCCAGCAGAATTTGATTTTATTACCCCCCTTTTATTAGGCCCATAGCCAATGGCGATTAAAGTGTTGTGCCATATCTGTCAGCATGCATGGATGCATGGGGATTATTTGTAACAGAATATAAGTCTAGGAGCCAAGTTCCTCAGCCATAAGTCTAGAATACTAATTCTTTCTTTTTCATTCCCTCTATCAGACCTATGACATTCAAAGTATCATCAGAGGAACTGAGACAAGGATTCAGACTTTTTAATCTAAAACAATAGAACTTAAGAATGATTAAGGGGTCAAACCTGCAGGGGCAGGACCAGGGGACTTCTTGGACATTTTCTGCTTTACTGACCCTTCAGGATCCAAATTATTCTTGGATACTACTCCAGCCTCCCTTTGGGGAACCGCAATATTGAATTTAATCTTGGTGGGAGGTATTTTCAATGCCTTGCTTTGAAATCTCTATACGTCATGCTCTCCCTGAAACTACAAATGTATATCCAGCAAGGAGGCACATGTCCGTGCCCAGAACATCGGATGATGTCTTTTAGAACTCTGAATCTTGAGCAAGAGACCTAGGGGAGTTTGGAATTTGCAGGTATTATTCATTTCAGTGACTGCAGAAGCCTGTACCAGAATGTCCTTTTACCTGAACTTTGAAGCTGTTACTGCTCCCTGCGATCCAAAGCTACTTTATTACTAGCCTATTTGATTGGCTTCCTCTTCACCTTTGTTTTGTATCTTTATTTCTTAGTTTACAGCTGAAATTTGTCCACCTGAATTATGGTTCTCCTACCTGCCCCTGTTCTGATATGGGGTACTGCTACCTAACCAAGACCATTACTGAAACAGCCGTTGGAGGCACATTCATAATTTTTTCAATACCTAATTTAGCCCATTTATTCCTCTTGCCATCAATTCTGATTCTAGTTTCCTGGGACAAGCTGAATATCTTCCCAATTCTAACCCCTCTGCTTTGATTGATTTGAATTGACTTCAGTTGGGATTCCACTTGGTAGCAAGTAGGAAAATGAAACCCTACCACAATGATTTAAACAAGCAAGGGATTTATTTATTGCCTGCAATGATAAATCCTAGAGTAAAAAGTCTAGAGCTTGTATGGTGAATCAATGATATCAACAATGGCTTAGTTCTTTCTATTTTGTTCTACATTCGTAGCACGTATCTTTCTTCCCACTGCTTACGTGTCAACTGATAACCCTCCAGGCATCGTGTTTATTTTAAACGCGGGAAGAAGGAAAAAAAATGGCTCCCAGCTATGTTGAAGTGAGGAGGTATTTTAACCAGGGAACATTACTGTCTTGAAACAAATACAAGTTTAAGTTAGAAGATGATAACAACAGGTATGACCCTTATAGATTCTGACTGGTGATTTTGCCCCCACCCATACTACCTATTTATGAAGGGACAGTCTTGCAAGG